>NC_084665.1:79677780-79977780 GCF_028389875.1 Rhea pennata | reverse complement strand
TGCCACGTAGGATAGTCTTCAGTCCTAAGTAAATAAGCTGATGCAATGTATTCATCACATGAGAACAAGTGCCAATCAAAGAGAAATGCAGTGACCTCCCAGAGTTGGGTAGAAGGTAATATAGGTGAGAGAGGGATAATTTTTCTGATTTCCTTTTTGCAGTAAGTCATTGCTGCTAATGCAGAAAGAGCTGGTGAACTTACAGCAATGTGATACTCAGAATTCATCCATTTCTAATCTCTCCACTGGTTTGTATTCCTAAAATGGCTCTTACTTAAAAGTAGTTAGGGCAGAAATAACCTCCTGGAGGCCATCCAGGCATTTCCCTACATTGCAGCAGGGTTTGCTTAATTTAATCCTAGCCTATCCTCATGGCATTGTTAGACAAAAGGATATAATAAATAGTCTGAGAGACTGTAAGGAGGTGCTGTCTTTTGGTATAATGCAAAAGCTTTCCTTCACTCATGCTTGAAGTCCAGATAGCAACCAATCTTGTTTAACAGAATAAATAAAAATTCACAATTAACTTTCCTAGTTTGTATATAGTATTAATTGTGTAGGCTGTGGGGCTGAATTTTGATTATTCTCATTAGTTTATCTCAAGTGATTTCAATGGACTAAAAATAAATCATTAAAATAGTGATTTTAATATTTATTTTGGAACAGCTGAATTTGCAACTGGGCCATTGCTTTAGGCATAGACCTGTTACAGTGAAGCATACTGCTGATATTCTTGATTAGTAACCCTACACAATTTTAGTTAAACATCAGGTGGGAATTATCTAACTCAAAGAGAGGATATTTTCCAGTCAGTTGAGATGAAGGAAAAAGAAGATACAGTTGATTCCACTTAAGAGAGACACAGCCGATTCTGACACTTAGGCAACTTGGAGAGCATCCATTTTCCAAAACCATATTCTATATGGCTTGTGTTACTGTTCAGGCTTTGTGTAAGCTGGATGGGAGTCATTTTGCTGTTACTTGTTTCTCCCAAATACCTTTGTTGAAGGCTGAACACTTTCTACTTTCTCAGCAGCATTTCCATTAGTCTTGATTTCTGTTGCCCATCTTGCTGTCCCTTCCACCACCAGTCTTCTGCTTACTTACTGGACTCTTCCTCTTCATCCTGCGTACTCTTTGTATCTGCCCTAATGGATCCTGGCACTTTCTATATGCCATGAACACTTATGCCGAAGGCAATAACCAATCAGAAAAAAAGACTTGTTTCTAAATTCTGTGTAACTAAGACTTTTTTTTCTCCCCAGAAACAGTGTCATCTTTTAACATATATTTATACATGTTTCTTGATCTAGGAAGTGATAGTAACTGTCCTATTATTCCCCTGTCACTATCAGCAGATTCATAATATGGTCACAAAATAATGCGGGGCCAGAGTAGCACACACCTTGGGAGCTGATTGCCACTGTACAGGTCAAGGGGCAAATGACAAATCTGCAATGCTTTTATTTATATGCATTCAACAGATTCTTAGTAGTTTTTCTCCATATTTCTGCAGGAAAAACTAGTCTTTGTGGGGAGTTTGGAGTGATTTCAATGGAAATTTTCAATTACAGATGTGGTCTGTGGATTTCTATGCTCCTTTTGCTCTCCAGCTGTCCTTGGTGCTTTCCCTCTGAGCACATGTTCTGTTCCTTTCCTTTTCACCACTCTCTGGGGTCTAAATCCTGGCCCCTTTGAAGACAAAGGTAAAACTCAATTGGCTTCAGCTGGGGCAAGGTTTTAGCACAGAGGTCCTCCGTGAGCAGATGCACAGCCTGCACTTCGTGTCTGGTCCTGGAAGAAAGCTGCACAAACCCAGCGGAACTGTAACATGCTCAGTCAGAAACAGCATTCCAGCTAGCGCAAGAGAAGACGCTGAGGATAGGAAACCAAGATATGTCAATTTTATTATCTCTGGCTTTCCGAGCAGCTTACAGCACAGCATGCTCCTCTGTCAATTCCACTCAGATTAAAAATCACAGTGAAATGTTTCTTTTTGTGCTTCTGGACAGGAAATCAGAGATAACTTAGATACCTAATATGTATCTGAAAAGATAAGTGTTTCTTTTTTTCCTCCACTGAGGAGTGTTTCAGAAAGAAACAGTTGTCATGAACTATCTATAAGATGGTTCCCTTCTCCAGAGAGTTTATTACCCTTCATCTTTCATTACCCTAGGATATTTACAGGTAGCATATTCATTACCTTGAACATTCCCGCATGCTTGTACGAGCACATAGTGTACAGATGCTAGGAGACAGACTCCTCAGCGTTCAAAGACAGGGTATTCTCATTTAACATTTTCATTTCACTGCACCAAACTGTGGAGCTGCAGCATAAGCAACTTAGGGCTTATTTACTCAGTGTGTGAGACTAACTGAAACAGGGAATTTTGACTGGTCAAATTACGTGTCATATTAAAGAGCCTTTTGTCTCCATTCAAGCTTTCTGAAACAAGACAAATTATGATATTTTCCTGTTAATTTCTGTTAATTTCTTTCCTTAATGAGTTTCATTAAAATCAAAGCTTCCGGAAGACTGAGCCATGACAGCTGTCTAAAGACTGTATCACTTGCTATGGGCTGTTTGGGCTGAATAATTATTTCAGCTTTGTAAGGATTATTTCTTTAAAAACGAACAATGATACTCTGTTTGTGAAGAGAAACAAATGCTTTGAGTAGTGCAACATAATTTTGTAGTGCTGACTGGTGGTACTCAATGGCTTTTAGAGATACCTGAGAAAAACACATCTCTCTCTGTCTGACACATTTTTTAATGATTTCACTTAAGAATACAAAGCCAGCTATTTCAACTGGCAAGAGGAAGATGGTTTAGATTTTAATTAAGTGAATCAATTCTTCAAAAGGGAGAGGAGCTTTTTCTTTACCGTTACATTGTTGTGAATGTGACCCAAGAATGAAAAAGCAAGTCTTTCTGTTTTGCCACTCATAAAACATTTCTATAAGCCACAGGCCTGATACTTTGATAAGAGTGGCAAATATTTCAATTATTTTATATTTACTGTTCTGTACAATCTTAAAGATACATTGTGTATTTCACAGCTATTGTAGTTAAGAAGACATGAGTTTTAAGACACAGTTCAACCCATTTTCTGTGCTGACCATTTTATTCTGACATGGAAATTCTCAAATTTAAGGGCGGGAAGATGGGAATTTTACAATAGTCCACTGCTTCCAAGACTGAACTGGACACTTACCACCTGTTTTCATGAGCTGCTTTACAGAAATCCGTGTCAGAGTTACAGAAAACCAGACTGGTTTGACAGAGCTTATGTTCATATCATGAGTTTCAGATTTCAAGACCGGAATGGTAGAATTTGTTTTGGGAAATTGAGCATTTTCTGAGATTTAGGGATCCTCTCAACTTCCAAAAGCCTTGCTCCCTGCCCCCTATTTCTAATCCTGCGTCCTTCCTGATGCTGATTTTATCACAGTACTCTTACTTCTTGGAGGACAGAGACAAGTTATTTCTTTTGGAAATGAGATTGTAATTAAGAAGGTGATTATGTAGAAATGGCACCTTCTTTTTAACAGTCTCTCTGCACGCTTACAGTGTGCTTACTGTGTTGACTCAAAAATCTTTTGTCTCTGCCAGTACTGAAGAGTACAACTAGATGACATCCTGCCTTAGTTAAGATCATCACTGTAATCACCAAGAAAGTTTGAAACACAGATTTTTTTTATTACCAGGCCTGACAAAACATAGAAAGAGGACAGCTTAATTTTTGGATCACAGCTTGATTTTGTAAGACAGACAAAAAAAGCACAACCCTATCCACCCCGAAAAAGCCACTGCTACAACAAAAAATTCACCAGAGCGTATCTGATGTAGTAACTGTCAGAAGGGAATTCAAGTTCATGTCAGTATCTCAGGATTGATTCTTGCACTAGAGCCATAGCTTGATGGATACTAAGGACACTGCATGGGTCAAGTGTTTAAGGTAATTGTTCTCAAACTGTCCAGCTGGCAGCTGAAGATCTGTGGCAAATTTGCTGCCTGACAGGAGTATTGCAGGGAGCAATCTCTCCTGCCACCGCACTGCTAAATAACATTAAAAGATGGATTTCTACAGTTTTATTTTCCATTGTGATCAATGGCTATAGCAGTCAGAGAGGTGCAGGCTCTCCAGCAGGAGAGGAAAGGCCCCACAGACATCTCCAGCGGTGCTGCTGGAGCATCCTGCGCAAGGAGCAGCACTACTGAGCGCCGGAGAGCAGCCCCGTGGCCATACTGCGGAAGCAGCTGGGAAGTGCTAATTTAGCTGGGCGGTTATGACCAATCCTGTCATCATCACAGCTCTGGAACTAGTGAAAATGATTCCTTGTCCCTGTCCGCAAGGCTGGGATTTCCAAAAGCATGTGATAAAATTAAGCAACCCATTTCCCTGAAGGAAAACAAACAGTGGACGGCTGTTTCCCGCATGACCTTGCGTGAGTCAATTGCATGGGATCTCCGCTCCAGCACTGTTGTATAAATCCAAACCGCACTTCTTAACTTCTTTCTGCAGTTTCTCAGTTACTGTTGTGACATACTTTTAATAGGAAATTTCTGCAGGAAATTGCTCTTTCTCAAAACTTTTCTCTGGTGAAAAATACTGAGTTTGGGACTGGTTTGAGAAAGGCTACTTATTCACTGATATAATAGGGCAGAAGTGCTGTTTGGTTATCTCCTCATAGCCATGCTTATATGATTTCTTAGTAGTTCTGTCACTTTCTAGGCATCCAGTTTTGAAAAAGCAGCTGTATATTCCTCCATTTATAAGAATACACACACAGTTACCTTTTTTTCTAGCTCAAATATTCCAAGAACCTTGATTTTGTAGTTGCTCAGTCTCAAATATTAGCATTATAAACTCAGGCTCTTTTAAATATTTTTCCTAAGAGACATGCTGTATTTGCAGTCAGTTATCTGCTTGTTTTGCTCCAGGAGTTCAGGACCTGCCTCTCTGCCTTTGCTGTTTCATGAAGTTTCACTGCCGAGACTTGATCTCAAAACATGAAAGCTATTTCAGATTTGCCAAGAGAACCGCAATTTCTGCATTAGGAGTGTCTTTGGAATGATAGTCTTTTCATGCACTGCAGGCTCTTCTGTGCCACTTTGTGCTCCATAGCTAAAAGTAGCTAACGTAAAAATTCTGTGCCTTTCTTGTTGAGTGGCAGGTTTTAGAAATCACCTCGTCTCCTGCATATCAGACATAACTACTATAAAGAAGCTGCGTGCTTTATTGTCACTAGAGGATCCCCTCAGAGGAATGCTAGGAATTTAGCCTCCTTCCAGGAGTATTGGTTATTTTTTTCACATTAATCACCCCAAGTCAATATCTAGTCTAGCAGACAAACTCCAAAAGCCTGTGCTTTCAGCTCTGGTGGATGAACCTGGAACCCAATTATTTTTAGCATATATTGTACATGGGTTTCTAGCTGTCTCTCAGTGCTGTGAAAGCTCCTAATTGAATGTAATCCATGAAAGATTTATTCTCCCGATCAGCTTTCTCACAGGAAGTGATTTTAGGCTTATCAGATTCCAGCTGTTGCTGAAATCCGTTCAGCCATCAAGCCTGTCAATTTTATTGTGAATCTTCCAATTCAGTTTCCTACAGAGGTCTAGACCTCAGGCCTCTTATTCTACTATTTTCTATTTAAGTCAATCTGTAGAATTCCCTGGTGTGTGGAGAGATGAGCAAGGATGTGGAAAAATGGAAGTTGGTCTGATCTAGCTAATCCAACAATGGTTTTTAAAAAAATCCTTTTTCAACTTTGTTCTTAAAATCCTTCTGCTTCCCACAGTGATCTTTCCATAGCAGCCAGCACTTAATGCCCAAGAGGGGTGAAAAATGTTTCAAAAAGAGAATAAAAACCACATAGACTTTTGTGAGCTCTCAGAGCATTTGACCAGCCTCAACTACATATGGCATCTCCACCCTCTCTTGAAGCAGCTCAGTTGTAGTTTTAGGACGTTAAGTGTTGACTTTAAAGTTTCCAGTTACTTCTTAAGAACAGTGAAACTAAAAGTAAAGGTCCACTTTCATTTACACATATAAACATGTGGCAAAGCCCCCCTGTATCTTTTCCTGTGATCCATTTAGAGAGAGAAATGGCATATTGTGGCACAATCTGTAGGTTTTATTCTTTTCTAGCACTGCATACTCCTTTTAGTGGCTCTGCATGCTCCTTTTTGTGGCTCAGTGCTACATGGATGTCCCTCATTCCACCTGTTATCACAGTATATGACTCACGAGATTATGAGTTTGGGGCTTTTATAGTGTCAAGTAAGATAACATTTGGTGTTAAGGAAGGTCATTTCAGAAGATCTGGGTGGTATAGCTAGTAAGACTATAGTGTTAAAGTTTGTTAAAAATGTGTATTTTCCTTCTTGAAAAAATTCATCTTCCAATAAAGAAAATGGTAGAGTCTTGCTGAGTTTCTAGACAAAAATAATTTCCTACCATATAGTTCCCCTTCCTCTTCCAACTCATATCACAGGAAAGTGTCTGTGTAATGACTAATACTTTAGGAAGTTTCCACTCCAGGGGTAGTGTTTTCCAGGATGCTCTTCTGTAATTGTCTTAATCCTCTGAGCAGCTCTACACTCCTTAGATTCTGAGAGCAAGATTTAAACTTCTACTGAAAGGCATCATGAGAGTGATGACATTTCTGGTTAATTCATTTATTTCTAGGAATATAGTCTAAGTTAATTCCTGGATAACCACACAATCAAACTTAGCAATACAGGAAAAATAGGAAAGAAAATTTTGGAATGAGAGTGAGACATATCTACATTGTACACCTCATTATGATACTTCAAAGCTTCCACGTGGTTAGTTATGTGTTTAAAATACAATTTTCTCATTTTAGCATGTCAGGATATTCAAAGTTGAGTTTCAAGAACTGTGAGCTTTCTCAAAACAGAAGTAGACATCTGGAAAATTTGTGGTAGTGTGAACAGACACCTGGAAGGCCAGAGAAGTTGTGATCTCTTAACTTCCCAAAAGTTCTTTAAAGATAAACCTTTCTTAAAGCAAGTGCAAGAAAAAATGCTACCCCATGTCCAGTACCATTAGGAAATATGTACATGTATTTTGGCCTTGCATCTCTTAGCCAATGTGTAGTGTATCCAGGCATGCTTTCTGTGCACTTTAAATTCAATCACTGGGTCTGAAAGTTGATAACCTTACCAATATTAGAAACAATTTGTCACCTTTTCCTGGAGGAAAAGATTATAGTTTGAACTGATTTCTAAGGACACTTTTGAGGTTTGAAAGCAGATCCAGAGTTCCCATCTCTTAAGGAAACTTTTAGAGCCTCATTACGAAGAAGCACTAATGACCCAAAACTCCAGCTGAGGTCAACCTAGCATCCTCTGCATCCCATAGATGAGACTGATGGCTCTTTATGTCAAAGCCATCGCTGTATCTGTTCCTTGAAGCTACTCTTCTTTGGTAGCAGTTGTGCCGTTGATGAATGCATCCTTCATGAATGTATTATGCTCTTTTTGCGTTCATGTGTAGTTCTGGCCTTCACACTACCCAGTTTGGTGACCTGTTTGTGAAGAACTATTTTGTTTTGTTTATTTGTACACATTAATAGAACCTCTGGCTTTTGACATTGTAAGAAACAGTGGATAGCTAATTCTTGAATCACTTTTTTTGTAACATTTATGCTTATATCATATTTCTTCTCAGTCATTCAGTCATCCTCTTTTTTTTTTTTTCTTTTTTTTTTTTTTTTGAGTGGATACGTCCTTGTTCATTTAGTATCTTCTCATATGAAAGCTGTTTCAAACCTCTGATTACCCTTTACTGATTACCATTTACTGTACATTTTCTGATACAATTTTCTTTAATACAGAGTACGGCCTGATTTTAAGGAAGAGCCTGCCATGTATTTAAAATAACATTTGAAAAAGTAGGTCTATCCATGTGGAGATGCAGTTAAAGTCAGTTGTTAAAAACAAACTAATATCAGCAGCAATTAATGCCCAAGGCAAGATCTTGTTATTTTCCTCTTTTCTTGCTTCTATTTTGTTTTCATAGCTTTGATAGAAGATGTGACAAAATGCCTAGCTGAGACTTAAATTCTCTTTCCTATATATCTTCCCTATCTTTTTCCCTCCTCTCCCTCTCTTACTGTGAGCACTCCTATATGGCTAAAAGTGTGTCAGCCTTATCTCCCTTCCCATTTGCCACGGGATAAGCAGAGAGTCATGTATAGGGCTGGAGAAGAAGAAGAAGATGGACATGGAGTAATGGCAAGGCCAAGTACCTGTGCTTTTATGAGATAAGGCAGACAAGCTAAACTTAGTCTGGGGTTGTATTTTCTTCTCCAGTGTGACACATTGTGCCAGGCAGTCATCCTTCCAGGGGAGTCCCGCAGGCATATGCTCTCACTGTACAGCCCCACAGGACTCCTCTGTTGCCTTTCAGGCAGCCCAGAGGAGCAGTAGGGTTTGGAGGTACAATCATGGCTGTGTCAGAAGAGGTAACCCCTCCTCAGACTGAATGACATGGAGGAGACTAGGAAAAAACTTCATAGTAGAATGCCTTTCTTCCTCAGTTCCTGTTGACAGTATGGTCAGGCCGAGTGTTTGCAGTCTAAATGCTAGGAGGGTTACTTTAGCCTGGTTTCCAAAGCTTCCTATGTATATAAAGGGGAGAGGAAGGTTTAGAACAAGTTAGGCTCCTGTTGTCCATTGGCTTTAGAGAGTGCCTCAAGAAATCATCCTTCCTTGGCTCAAGTCAGTCTACTACTGCTTGCCTACCTCCCCTCTGAGTCTTGCATAAGAGAAATAAATTTAACTGGGAGCATAGAAGAGTGAGATTACCCCGGGTAAGTGCCTGTGGGATGCAGGGTGGATCTACCAAATGATATTAATTAGTGGGTTTGGCTTCAAAACCTGTAGATGTCAAGGAAGCTGCTGGTGTTCAAGGCCCATTTTGTCTTATCCACTAATATGGCCAGATGTGAGGGAATTTATCCCCAGATGTTAGCCTGGGGTTCCTCCCACCTAGGGAGTGCTCATAACAGGCAGGGAAGATGCCACAGATCAGCCCTGATAGCTCCACCCACATGAGGAATGAAATTCCTATGGGATAAGGGGGAAAAGCAATTTCTCCAATGGTGGTTTTCTTATCAGAGCAGTGCTTCATGTCCTAAAAAATGCCATCCCTCCTTGTGTTTCCCTTCCCTCTTTTGTTTAGTCATCACATTTCCTCCAGCTGCGTATCCGCGCACACAGGCACGCACACACACAGACATAGACACACACAGAGTCCATCAGCAGGAGGGAAACTAATGTGGTGCTATGCAATGAGATATACCTAAAACATCCAGGAACAACGAGTGTATTTATCAAACCTGCCACATACCACTCCCACTGCCCTCACAGCAGGTCTGTATTGCACAAGGACTGGTGGCCCTTGGCTTCTAATATTGTGCTCAAGAGCATGATACTGGCCACGACTGCAGACAAGCCTAAGCTAGGGGACCAGCTGGGTCTGACCCAGTGTGACTGTTCTTACTCAGATTAAAATAAAAGTCCCTGTTTCAAGGTTGCAGTGGAAAAAAATCTACTCAGACATCTGGTCCAACCAGTGCAGGAGAGTTTCCTAACCATATGTTTCCACTACCTTCAGCCCACAGAGCTGAGGGAGTAGGAGACACAGGACTGATCACAGCTTGAAGGCTACTGTATTGGGCAAGGAAGAGAGCCACTACTGCTTTTTGGCTCTTGCCCACACCCTTTTGAATCCCTTCCTAGCACACACTGCCTGACAGCTCAGTGGGGCACTGGGGGAATGATCTGCATATTTGTTTGCTGATCTCTAGCTGGAAGCCGTGCGCAGGGTCTCAGAGTCATTGTCCTGCAACTAAACAGTGATGCTATTTGTGACCTGCAGCAGTGAAAGCCTGAAACATAAAGTTAGGGCAGACACTCCCTCTCTAACTTGAGCCACTGTGCTTTTCATCCCGATGCCAGGAGTTGTCAGCTTTAACTCCGGCTTTTTTTGGCTTGTGTCACAACCTAATAAGTTATAGGCCAGCTTCTCCTGTCGATGTTTTTGCTGCACAGAAGGCTTCACATTTTGTAAGCTTTTACAGCACAGCTGTGCTCAGAGATAAAACAGAATGTGTATACAGTACAGTATGCATTCAACTGATGCACTAGATTCTTCCCACCATATGTATAGAGTGGTGTGCATTTCACTCTGATACCTCACTGCCAAAACTGCCAGAAGCAAATAAACAAATGGCGAAAGAGAGACACCATATGACGCAGTGCCAGGCACATGACCTAACTTTAAAAAAGAGACATTGGCTGTTTTCAGAGAATTATAGTGGTCCAGTTTTTTAAACCTTGCATCCACTGTGTGAAATTTTCTGCCACTGTATGCTGTGAAGTCTGTCAGTTGTTAGAGATACTCATAGATTTCCCCTTCCTGATATGCAGCTGATGTTTCAACTCCTCATATACAATGCTCATTTCTACCTTCTTTAATGCCAGTAATTCTACCTTAGATTTTTAAACTGTGAAGAACAATGGAGATGTGTGAAGTAGTCTTAATTCTAGAAGAAATGCTACAGTAAAAAGACATAACATATGCAATTAGGGTATTGAGATTAATAATATTAGCAATAATTTAACAATTAATATATAAACAATGCAAGTGAGACAAGTGGTTGTTCCATCTCCTTCCTGACAAAAAAGTCACTAAGTTGCATTTCACAGAATAGATTGTGAAGATGCCTGTAGTAAACTGACATGAATGTTAATTACATGGTTAGATGTAATTAATTTAGATTAGAATTCTATTCTTGCAACTCACATTCTGAGTATGAAAATGGAATTCCGTAGCTTTTCTTCTTTCTGACCAGCCTGCTGCTAAAGAGATGATGACAGCCATCACTGTGTTGGTCCTCTTACTATGAGTACTGGGAAACATGGACTCATTTTACTGTCAGTTGGCCCTGCAGACTTAATCTTACACTAGGCTGAACATCTGTCACTAACCCTGTGATTATCTTACTAGATCTAGCCTTAGTCTAAGCTTAACTTTGTTGGTGATTGCATGAAGGGCAGCTGGCTGCTTTCTTCACTTAATAGAAGCTTTAGGCACAGGTTTTAAAAGTCCGCTGAAAGAACAACAGGGATGAAGACTGTTACCATGCTTTACAAATGCAGGCAAGAGAGTTATTAGGCCTTGGAATTTGATGGAGTCTGGCGTGAAATAGAAAATTTTGTCAAGTCTTTCAGCCAGCAACAATATTCAGTAGAGCAGCAATGTGCTTAAAGTGCTTATTCAGAACCGGTTCTTCGCTTGATGCTTTCATACTTTTGCATAGTGATAGTAACAGGAGCATCAGTTTCCCCCAAGCCTTGCTGCCTCCTATTGTAAGATATCCTGTAGCCAAGATAGATGCTTACACATCATCCTAGTTAAATAATGAAGAATTTCAGGACCTGTACATGGTTGTTACACAGTCAAAGGCCACATTTTTAGAAGTTTCCCCGGACTCTACTTAGCGATGTCATTTCACCTCTGCCCTAAGGTGGGACACATAATACACTGCATAAGCTATAGAAATGGCAGACTGGAATTACAGCCTGAGAGTGTAAGACTGGGGTTTGGAGACCCACCATAAGTATGATTCTATGATTCTATGATTATACTTTGCTCTTCAAATATTGTAATTGCACTTGGCTGCTTCAAGCCAGCCCTAAAACAGAGGAGCCAAGGGGACTCGTTATGCAGAGGGCTGTTGTGATTTGAGAAGCTTGCAGCTCTGTAGCTGTGGTACCTGCTGCGCACAGGCATGCCTCTCGCCCCAGCACTTTTCTTCCCTGGGGAAGTAGTAGCTACATCTTTGAGAAAAATGTGACAGGCCATAAAAGATCACTTATAGCAGTAGACCAATTGCACAGACCACCAGCTGGACTTCAGTGGGTCCAGTAATACAATGGATCTACACTTGAGGCAATACAGGCTCATCTATAGGACAGTGAGAAAAAATGAAAGAAGGCAGAAGCTGTAAACAAGGCTAGTGGCTGAGTGTGTGTTAGAAATGCTGGAGAAGCAGGAGTTAAATAAGGGAGCAAGCGAGAGGCTGAGGCAAGCCCATAGAGGCTTTTAAAAGTGGATAGTGCTTCCCTGAAATGGTTGGGATGACATGGACACATGCACATGAGGAGACAGCAGTGCTGGGAACATGCAGGAATCCAGTGCAGCCTCAAGGGATGTTTTATAAGACAGCAGCTGTAGAGAAATAGGAAAAAACAGATCAGGATTACAAGAGAGGTGCTCATCAACAAACATGCAAGCCTCCACCATGTAGTAGGTAACTAGGCAAGTCAGATTAGCGGCAAACAAACCACTTAAGTCAATGCAGAAGACAAAGAGGGTGGTAAATGTGTTTCTGCCTGCTCTTTTTCCTAGTGGAAGCATCTCCATTTTTAAGCTTGCCTTTAACAATCAGAGCAGTACAGATTCCCCTCCCCCCCCCCCCCCCCCGTGGTAGCAATGCACAGAGTTAAAAACATAAAGCTGTAATTGAATAAACCCTAGGACCTGAAGTAAATTGTTGGGAATAGTTAGAAATGGATTCCTGTAGGCACAGAAACCTGCCCAAGGATCCATCTGCAGCTGTTCCCCATGGAAGACAAGGGAACTGGGAAGACAAAAATTATAGTTTGTTGCCTACTGTTGCCTGAAAAGATCTGGGTGCTCTGAACTTTCCAATGAGTTTGAGTAGACAATTTCCCATGATATTTAGACATGATATGTATTACCTGGATCCCTCCAGATGATGCAGTGGATAGCAGAAAACACAGATATGCTGCAGTTGATTTAGGAATAACTTTCTGCCTGCCTTTGGACCAAGCTAAGAGCTGTTTGGGTTGCATCCTGTTTGTCAGTAAGAGCAAAGCATCCCTTGTGGTCTTAACGTGTTCTTATTTAAAGAAATCTTTAAAGAAATCCTGGCAAAAGAGGGCTACCTGATTTGTACTGTATCAACCTATTGCTCTGTGAACTGTCTTTGAAAGAATAATTTTGAATAAAGGCCTCGAAAAAGGTGGCAAGGAGGGGAGGGAACAGTACTGTACCTGATATTAGACCCAAAGCCAGGGGTGATATAGTGACCTCAATCCCTGACCTCCAGCTGGGCTGTCTGAAATGATAATGAATGCTCCTCACCACCAGCCAAGTTGTGCTTTTGTCCTGCTTATAGCTGCCACTATCCCACCTTTTATTGCAGCCATTCATCATCTGGAGAAAGACTGGGAGATGATGTTAAGGTTGTAGAGGATGTCATCGGTGTCCTTTCTTTTCACCCTCCCTTGTAAGCTCTGTTCCTGTTAGGTGTTGCCCCCTCTACAGCCTGGTCATCCCTTCACCCATCTGGTAAATGACTAATTTAATAATATTACAGCCCCTCCATTTTCACATATGAATGGTCCAAGTGGCATGTCACTCATAACTGAAGTAGGGAGCGATTTCTATTTTCAGACTTTAAAAGACCACAGAAAATACTGAGGACAGAGAATACGTTCCTGCCTGTCTCGCACTGATCACAGCTTCTTAGCATTTATTGTTGCAGGGTAGCTTACGGAAGCAGCAGATTTAAGATTTTACCAACCAGATCTGCCATTGGTTTTCCTTCTCCACATTTATTCAGAATGTAAAACTGTTTATATACCGCAAAGATGGGAATTAAAAAAGGGTATGTGAGGAATTTACCAGCTGTTTAAGTCTTATTGTTATCTTCTGTATTGATCAGATTCGTTGCCTCTTAATTGGATATTGACTGTTGTGAGGCAAATAAGGCAAGCTGTCAGTGAGGGAGGGATGGGATGCAAGGTTTATCTTAATGGTATGTTGATCATGACTGGTCTATAAAAGCCAGTGGGAGAGGAGTTCATTAAACCTGCCTGCAATTGCTTAAAAAAAATATTCTCCGAGTCAAGATGATTAATCATATAGTAAGATCACAATCAGAGCAAATCCACATTGTTGGTTGGTATTTACAATCCTGAAGCTTGAAATAAGCAGATGCATCGAAACAAATTCACTAGGGACAGTGATTTGTTTGGTCTGTGAGCCTTAGCTAACCGTGACCAACGTTTGAGGATTTTTTTTTCCTGGGTGTTATGTTTTGTTTTTCTGCCTCCCCGCCTCTCTTGCAGACTAATGAGAAATGTCTGCTTTCCCTGCACATGAGCGTCTCCTCGGTATTGTGGAGTCCTTGTGATAACGGGAGCGATGGAAAGGAATACTTGAATTACCTGACAACGAACCACCCAAAATACTTTGTAAAATGCTTTTATCTCATAAATTATAATACACGAGGCATGCAAAGAGAGAGGGAAAGCTTGCTGGGAACAACTGGCTAGTCTGGTATTAGCGATCCATTACAAAAATGGGATCTGCTGGGAAGTCTGTAGTATATTTTAATTTCTTTCCTTGCCATATTTTAGGCTGGGTATTGAATGTGTTGCAATAACTGTCAGGCACAGTCCATTAGTGTCTCTGAATCAGGCCTGTCATGAATCAGAAGGGAGATTAGTAGAATAGTCTCACTTTTATGAAGGTCCCATGCAGCTGTGACTTGTCGAAGAAATGTTCAAAGGGGCAATAAACACAGTTTATTTCAAATTATCTCTATGTTATGTGTTTGTTATCTTATTTATTCTTTGACAGTTCAGAACTGGTTATTAAAAATTTATGATACGGGTAAAGGTTTGTGCAGTTTGAAAAATTAGCTTTTGTGGCAGCCACCCGAATACTTCTCATATATCACCATGCTGTAAACTGTCAGGAAAAGGGTAGCACAATCCCAAAGAATCCAGTAGAGCTGCAGAAACTGCCTCGTTATTATCCAATAGAGGAAGGAAAAAGGTGCATAAGTCTGGAATGTAAAAGGAAAATGAAGTTTAATGGGGAATTTTCATTTGAGAGCATAAAGGCAGTTCTACACTTAAGCAGCTGCCTGGTCGTAAGAAGGCCTGGGATTGAGGCTGGGCTGCCTTCCCTTGTGTGTGGACCCAAGTCATTTAACACTTCAGTCCTTTCATTCCCCTTCCTATAAAGTTAGAATAGAGGTCCAGAGCAGTAGACAGCACTATTTTTCAAAGATTTTTTTTTCCTTAGCTCTTTATAGATGTATTGTGAAACTGAAGGTGGTCATCAATTTTTGCTAAGTAAGTATTTTATGAGTGTGGTGGAAGGGGTTATAAATATATAGTATTGAAAACTGTATACAAAGAAAATTTTGATTTTGCCCAGAAGGATGAGACACCCAACAGAAAATAAGTATTCTTCTATACTGTATATGAAAAAAAATGGGAGAAGAGGAGAAAAAAAGTTTATAGAATCCAGAAAGCTGAATCCTTTTGAATCCCCCTTTTTTTGTTTGTTTTTTTTTGGCGAAAGTCTTGACTGACTTTAAGCACAGTAGGATGAAAGTTATGACTTTAGCAGGCACTAGGGTGGTACTGTTATTAGTATTTCCTTTTGATTCAGTTATAATATTGCTTACATTATAACGGAGTTTGCAGCTTGCATTTTAAATATAAACCATAGATAATTTTATACCATAAAATTCAGACTGAAAAATACAATACATAGAGCTATATACCATCTTGAGCCATTGCCCTTGGAAGAAAAGGATTATTCAAAAAAGAAAAGATCCATAAATAACTTTATCAGATTTTCAAGCACATTTGTTGGGGTGTTTTTGGTGTGCAAGAAAATGAGCATGGCATTCTTCAGTTGTTTGACAAAGATAATTTCAGAAACACTGCCCTATCATTCTGCAGATTGGTACCTTCTCCTTCTTTGTCATAATACGTTTTTCTGGGGCAGCTTTTCTCAGCAAAAATGCCTGTTTCCCAGGAGTTTTTACACCTGTTTGGAAAAGGACAATGAAGAAGTTTGGGTTGAATTTGGTTAGAATAGCAGGTTTGACCTGGGGACTCCATTTATTTTTAAGGTCAGAGACTCTTTCTTATGTCAGCACAGTGGAGAAGATTTCAGGATATTCTGAGTGATGCATTTTCTTTGGTTTTAATGACACAAGCCAGACCTCTGGCTCTCTTAAGTCATTCCCACACCAAAGCTTTTCCTGAACATGTGGACTTCAGGTGCTTTCTAAATCGAGCCTGCCATTAGTGTTGTTGTGTTCAGATTTTATGTTTGCTTTGACAGTTGTAGAAATGAAATGTGAACTGCAGTTGGAATAGAGGTTAGCGAGTTGGATATAGGTAGGATTTGGACCCATCACTGTTATAATGGATGTATGACAGTAAATCAAATGGATGCAAAGCATGAACAGACCTTTCCAAGAGATATGCCAGCTAAAGGCATCCATTGTCTTGCCAAAGAAGCCTGTAAGGAATTGAACCTCAGGTGCTATTTAGGGGCTGCATCTTTGCAGGGACATCTTAGCTCCTTCACCCTGACTATAGTTTCACTCACTCCGAAAGGGACTCCACAGTCATGGAGTCCATACTGTAACATACAGGTGTCAGGAGCAACTGAGTGCCAGGGAGAGATTTCAAGTTAGACTGTAGCTAGACTCCACACAACAACATGCAGAAACCTGGCTTCAGCAGTGCACCCTTTGATTAGGAACTGGGAAAAAAAGTGCATCACAGTTCCAAGGTTTTGCTTGTCTGTCGGTATTGTTCAGTCTTAACTGGTGAATTCTTCCAGGGTCGAGATCTGCATTCCTGACTTAAGTAATGAGTAGGGACATGCACATGTGTGTTTGTATGCATGTTCATGTGTGCGTTAGGGTGACGTGTGTGGGGAGAGAAAAGAGGAGGAATAGAAGAAGTTAGCAAAAGCCCTTCCGGTTTTCTTCTGTGTACTTAATAAAGAAGTTATAAGAGGGCACGTTCCCAATTTCTTTTAACTTTGTAGCTCACCTCCAGTAGACAGATTGTCTTATGGACCACTTCCCCTCCCCTTGGCGATCAAATAACATTCCTGTGGTGACTACAGCAGTTGCTTACATGGAAAAATAACATTAGGAAAGTATTTAATGTATTTTTAGCTGTCTTTAAATGCATTTTAGCAGCTGGAAACAAGGGAAGTTAGTACCATGTGACTTGCAGGCTCTCTACAGACCACCACTAAGTGTTCAGGGAACCACTAGGGGCATAGAGAGCCCAAACTGGAAGACTTTGAGTAGAAGATCTGCTTCTGGGGTGGTCACAACAGAACAGGCAAAATACTTAACCTAGAATTTAATGTGGTGTAAGTAATAACAATATGATAAACAAGCAGTGTGATTTTAAGTCCTTCCTTTTCACTAATCTGATTCTAGGGAGATTATACGACACATTGCTTAGACATGTTTCAAAATACCTGGGACTTTTGAAAACTTTGAAAGACTTCAGAGTCTTTGAGTGGCAGAAAATTACACCTACAGAGTGTAGGTGGATAGACTGCAGCTGAAAAAGGCAATAAATTAATAAACATTCTTTATTCCATCATTCTGTGATTCAGGAAAATCCTGAAGTCCTTGCGAAGAGCAAACCTCTCACAAAATTTCAGTGGAAGCTTTCCCTGAGTGAAGACTTTCCCTGAGTCAAAGACTCATTCCTTAACTGCATGGTTCCTGAAACAGAGAAGTCTTCTCTGGATTGTACTCCCTGGCCCCCGCTCTGCTCTCAGCATGGAGCAACAACATGCTACCTCGACTTCAGGCTTTAGTGAAACCCCAGTTCAGGCTGGAGTTAGTGTGTTAATATTTCTGGAAAGAATATACTCAACAGATGGAAGTTTAGTACTATTTTTACCATTGCTGGTACAGTGAATGTAGAGACCATGATAATTGATTATCTGAGACAACAGAAATCCACAGGAACCAGAATTTCAAGGATTAGGTTCTCCCTAAGGATTTCCTTCAAATTTCACTGAATTCTGCTTAGAAAAGGCATTAGAGGTAGTGGGGAGAGGAAGGGTAAGCGCATAGGAATCCCATGCCCTTCTGGCAAAAGAGATAACCTTTGCAGTGAAAGCGGAAGCGAGGCTTTCTGCTCGCATCTGTAGCCAGCCTCCAAAGACAATAGTATTAAGAGTGATGTGAACTTCCTCTGTGCATCTCAATGGGACGTGAGTTTTGAAGCATAGTTGTCTGCACTTCCATAGCAACCTCATTCAACTTTTCACATTTTTTGTCCTACTAGAAATATTCAACTATATACATGTGCTTACTATGTCTCAGGGTAAGTGTCAGATATTTCATCTGTTTTAAAGGACATTTATGGAAATGAGGTGGCAATTTATACAGAATAAGCAGACTAATATTCTGTCACTTTATATTGCTCAATTGGTTATTGTCCTTAGAGATTAGATGCTGGGTGTTATCAGTTAGATGGCACTAAACTTCTGTAGACCAAATGATGGGATTTTGTTACAAAAGCATTGTCCCATTTTAGAGAAAGGTTTGCATTAACAAATTCCATTTTAATGAATTATTCTGTTCAGCTTGCCTTGTCACTTATACTATCATAAGATTCTGCCCTTAATATTAAAATGTAAGCACAGATTTCGCCTCCCAAGACTAAGGCTGAATGTATAAAAAGACTTACAGTGAAGCTAAGAAATCTCTTGTCTGGAACAAGATTTTTTTTTTCTCTGAAAATAAGAAGAAATAAATATCCATGCAGAAAGTGTTGTGGAGAGGAGGAAATTCTATTGTAGATTGTTCTTCCTCCTTGTTAGAAAAAGAAGTCTTGACTTAATATGTGGTCTGTTTCCAGACTACTGGCATCTTTCACAAACATAGGCTGGTTGGCTTAAGAACAGATAGCACAGTTTGTGTAGCCAAAGATAGTCATCATGATGCACTTATTAATGAGTACACGTATCTCCGAACATCAAACGCTGTGCTGTTCTCAGAGAGGCTCTTTCCTATCCCTGCTCCTTTTTTATTTATTTTTTAAACCCTTCTACCATTTTCCATCGAAGCTCCATGGTAGAAAACAGAACGAGAAGGGACCTGGGAAAAGAAAAGCTGTCTCATTCATCCCACCTCCCCAGGTCAGGAACGGCTCTGTGCCTGTCACTCCTGACAGATGTTTGCCTAACCGGCTCTTAAAAAACTCCAGTGATGGCTCTGACAGCCTCCTTAGGCAATCTATTCCAGTGCTTTGCTCTACCTATCATTAAGAAGGGTTTCCTGATATCTAACCTGCAATTAAAGGCTATAATTTCTTGTGTAACCCATCATCATACTGACCTCCCAGTCATGCTTGCTCCACCAAGTCGACTGTAGTTTCCATTGATAGATCTTCTTTGCTGGCAATACTGCTTGGGTAAAGTGCTCTCTTCTGCCAAAAGTACCTGGGGCAGTGCGAGTGCCTTGGTTTTGCTGGCTGTCCAGCATGGCATCTCGCAGCCAGGGGGTAGCTAGCTTTCCCTGTCAGGGCTGATGCAGCTGACAGGGAGAAGGCTGCCTGCCACGACAGGCTATTGAATTAGGAGCTTCAGTAAATCCCAGGAGAGGCAGTGCCACAGTAAAGTTGCAGCAGTTTTGTGCTGATAAAACTAACGGTGCTCACCATGGTCCCAGGCCTCAGATTAGGAACTGAAGCTTTTTTTTTTCTGGAACAAAATATGCCAGAAGTCATACCATATATTGCATTTGTGCAATCAATCATGTATAACACTTTGGACATACATTTTTTGATGGGAGTGTTTCTGTAACAATTTTAGCAGTTTAAAAACATTTAAAAAATCAGAGAGATCACAGATTTGGTTTTGCTTTTTCAGCTGCTTCCCTTTAAACAATAGCATGTGAACTGCATCCCACGGCAATCAGGCCAGATTCAGCACCAACGTGCTGCGAATGAGGTAGAGATGCTGGAGAGAAGAGTGAGAGTTTGGCCACTGATACTGCCAGCCTGTGCAGAGACATAGAGAGCGTTATGCGCTCTACGGCTCCATGAATAACAATAAAATGGACTTGCTTCTGCAGTTTTGTCAGCCTGGCTGCTGAGGTGACTGCTCAGTGGCGCGCTGCACTGATGCAGAGGGAGTCAGTGATAGGCATAAGAAACATTAAAGTGACAAGATGAACTCTGAGCCACTCTTCTAATGCACTTATAACAGTGTTGAACTTCATAAGAGCATTTCCTTCTTCAAATTCTTTACAATTGGAAGATAGTAGTAGTGAATTAATGCAACTGGGACAGTAGCCCTGTCTGCTGAGAATAGGTATTCTTTACAATGAAAACTAGCTAGCTAAGCTAGGCATACTTTTATTGCCTGAGTAAATGGTAGTGATACACAGCTAAACTGTTTTTGAGACTAGGTATCCATGGATTTTTTCCTCAAGGAATTTTGGGTGATATCCAAAGTTAAATAAAACAAGATTTGAATAAGTAGGATATGAGTGCGTTGCTGTCAGCAGGGGCGAATAACCTTTGTTTAACTAGCAATTTTGGTAATAGCTCAAGGTCAGTGGGGTTGGTCTCTCTCTTTTTTTAGACACATGCACTACGAACACCCTGATATCCATTTCATTTTGTAAGGTGTGTGCCTGCACCGAGATAATGCCACAAGGACCACGGGCAGGCTAGAATGAGCAAACTGCAGGATAGCTACAACAGTGCCAGGATGCAATGTCATGAGTTCGGTGGCCCATTCAGAGCCCTATATAATGTCTGTAATCTGCAGAATATCTCGCTTGCCCCCTGTCACCTGGCTCTGCTAAGGTTTTTTCTTTCTTTGTTACCGGTTTTGCTGGAGCAGAACACTGAGGGGAAGGCTACTGATTCAATCAGTCATGTGCCATACTGAGCTGACAGGTCCATTTCTATTTGTGCAAGGCATTTTTAAGGCTTTCGTCCCCCAGCTGAGTTCTAGATTCCTCAGAGGAACTTTAGCAAGTTCCTTCTTCCTTTACTTAGGGAGAGGGAAGGAGAAGAAAGGACAACATTTGTTTTCAAAGAGAGAAAAGTTTACAAACTATTTCGGATCAAATTTGGACAAACTATATTCCACGCAGCATGATGGGTATATTTATTGTGTGATAGAGGTTTCAGTTTCAAACTAATAATTACAGGAATACAGCAAATTTAAACCATAGTCAATATAAAAGTAATTTCAGGTGTTCTAGAATGCCCTGCCCCTTCTTTGTGGTTTGAAGGAAAAATTCTAAACATTTTCCACCCTGCAGCTATTGAGGGCAGGAAAAGAAAATACACATAAGCGGCCATAAAATGTACATAATAAACTACTTTTCCACTTCCTGCTACTTGTAATAATAATGAATTGTAGGTACTACTTGAAACATACTGTCAGAAAAGCTTTGCACTTTTAAAAATCGTGATGATCTCTGTCAGGCGAAATTCGTTAACTCCACCAGGCAGACAAGCAGGGGCCCAAGTCAAAGCCCAGTTGAGTCAAGGGGCTTCAGACAAGGCCTAACTCCTCTGGGTTTTCCTAAAAATCACCGGCACTGTTAACATGCTGTTCCCCTTTCCCACCCTTCCTCTGCAAGGAGAGGCAGAAGCTTATTTGAAGACAAACAACAAGTCGTAGAATGTGCAAGGTGTAAATATCTTTCATAAATGCCAGCGCTGAAAAAGTCGCCGAGCCTGGAGTGTGACACATGAAAATAGACAGTTCACACCACGTTAAGGAGGAACAACGTGTAAGCGCTGTCATAGCCACAGAGACGTGCGCGCACCGCCGCAGCCCCGCGCCACCCGGGCACCGCACCAGGCAGCGCTCGGCGGCTCCCCGCGCCGCAGACGTGCGCTTCAGCTGGAGAGGGGGGAATCGGGACTACCTGCCCCTCGCTGTGCCGCTTCCCCGGGCTCCCCGACTCCCCCCCTCGCCCCCCCCCTTCCTCTCCTCTGCTTCATTGGGGCTTATTTAAATATGTTGGCCAGGAGCCAGGATCTCATCATTTTAATGCAGTGTAAAATGGAATGTGCATAATTATATGCAAGCCATATGTGAGGGAGACAGCTCAGCTGTGAATTTCGGGAGGCTGGGCGAGGGAGAGAGTGAACAGTCAGGGATCAGATGAGATAGAGCGGAACAGAGTGCAAGTGTCACCCAAATGAACAGTGTAATGAGTGTGTTGCTGACACTCCTCCTTTCACCTACTTTTCCCTTTTGCTTTAACTCTAAACCAGAAAGTGTTGTAGATTAGAAGGAAAATACTATATGCAAGCAGTATGGCTAATGGGCTCTGTTAATGTCTCCATTTAAACTTCAGCTTTCTTAATTAACAGTGTAGTTCCAAATAACCAGTAACTTTTAATGCATCTTTGTAATTAAATATTTTTACCACATTTGATTGAAGAATCGTTGTTCTTGCTAGATGATTGCTCCTTTCAAATCTTCACTTAAACGTGGAGGGGGAATCCATTTATATATAGTAGTATTACATGTAAGTTATGAGTATGAAAACTTATTTATTTTTTTTGGCCTTGCTGTTAAAATGAAAATACAAGTACATTATCTAGGGATTGCTTAAGCATGTCAAAAAGTTTAAAAGAGTACGTGTGTAATGTAATCCTGAAAAATGCAATGAAGTAAATTGAAACCCTGAAGTACTCAGTTTCCAGCTCAAATATTTCATTTTGGTTTTGTCTCTTGTTGTTCTAATTATTACACTGCAATGAATTTGCATGTTCAACCTAAGCTATGTAAGAAAACAGCATCCCAAGTTCTCATATCTAAAAGGTGTACTGCGTATTTAAACAAACTTTTTAATAATGTTGTATTTTGGGATTCCCGTCTGTTTTAATGATCTGAGCTGTTATGCTTTTAGCTATTTTTTTCCTTCCATTATTTGTAAGTCCCTAAATAGGCCATTATATTTCCCTTCAGGCTAGAGATGAAGATGGACATGCTGAAAATTTTCCCCAGCAGCACTATGCTAAGGAAACTCCAAGACTTGCCTTCAAGAATAACTGCGAACTACTTGTAAGAATAACATACTTACAACAAGTCTAGATTGTTACTTTAGCACAGTGAAAAACGTTTTTTTTTTTTTTTTTTTTGAAAGGCTTTTGTTCATTATGACATACATTATGAAATATTATAGTATTTTTTTTTCCTGTGTAGAGTTCTAATGCTAGTTCTGGTATTAGTGAACAGTTTAAGATCTCAAATTGTTTGAAAATCTTTTATATTTGATTATAGAACATGAATGGCCTTGTCTTACTATCTTGTCTTGTACAGTAAATCAGAAAAAGCCATTTAGGGAGTGGCTGATAAAGCACGAAAAACCCCTATCCACGTCCAAAGTGCCCCAAAGGACAAAAACCACTCTCCCTTCCACATTTTAGCTTTACATTGTTTTCGGACAACATTGCTGTATTTTGTTCTGCTAGGAGACACAGCAGAGCGGACACGCAGTACTCCCTTTAGAATTCAGCTATTCCTCTACTTTCGAGCTAACGGCAGACAGGCGCTTTTTCCTCTTCTCTTCTGTGGGGAAAGAGTGAAAGCCAGGAAAGCACTGACAGGGAGCCTGGAATGTTTACAAGCCGTAAGAGAGATGATATCAGCTGTGAAAGGATCTCTGTTCCAAGGCAGGGTTAATTTGCTGTTCATTTTAGCATTTGCAGCTAGGCAAGATTAAAAGCAAGCAGGAATGCCTATTGTATTTCTATTAAATGAATCTGTTGGGACCTAATGTTCTCGATTAGCTTGCGAAAATGATTGCTCCACAATGAATTTTTCTATTTACCTAAAGTAAACAGAGAATGAATTGTAATGTATTTAAAAGAGATTCACACATTTCTTTGGAAAATGGAGTTTCAGATGAATTGGTAGATCTCTCCCTCACATTTGCTTTTCTCTTGGCTGTATTTAAGTAAAATGTATCATTTGGCTAAATGGAAATATTTGTGGAGAATCGGAACACTCAGTTATATTTCGAAACAACTTACAACACTTTTTTCTAATTATAAATATATAAGAGGGGGGCAGCAGCGGTGAAACAAGCTGCATTTCCTTTGCACTAAAAACTGTGCCTGCCACCCCCATAGAAGACAAGGGGCTTCGCTCAGTCGCCGTCTCCCCGGCCCAACATCTAGTGAAGTCACGCCGCTGAACTGATGCTAGAGAGTACGGAAACTGGCCCCTGAGATTTGTGCCATGACGGGCGTTTAAGAGAGAGACCCAGACTCTGCAGTCCGAGTGGGATGTGCTTGGCATAGGGCAGGGGAATAAGAAATGCAGCTGGCTTTTTGTCACATCTGTGTTCTCTGCAGAACTTAGGGCAAGTCCGGGACCATCATTAACTGCAGCAGTGCAGAGCCAAGGGGGCACTTCCAGCTCCTACAACTAGCCAGAATATAGAGCATTTTGGCCATACTACACTGCTGGCCCACAGGCTTACGCATCACCCAGGGGTTAGGTAATTATAATATTTTTAGGGCATTTAGAACTACACGTCACCCAGAAGGGTTGGTTCATTCCCAGTGCAATTCTGTCAAACAAAAAGCAATTTCAACCCTAAGAACTGATCTTACTTCCTCTTAAATCACTTGCAAAGTTCCTGTTGATTTTGAGGGCAGCAGGGTTAGGTCCTGAGGGGAAGAAACTAAATAAACACATACAGCAATTCCCCTGTGTAGTCACAATTATTGTGCCAAATAAGAGAAGCTCTTTTTTTCAAGGCTATGCACAATTACTGTACCGCGGGTCAGATCATGTCTGATAAACCATCACAACACACCCAAGATCCCCCCTGAGGTCAGCAGAACTTCTAAGTATTGGAGGAGTTCAGGACTAGAGTCTAGAGACAACACAATGACATGTACATAAAATAAGTAAGCTATCGTTTCCATTGAAAATCTGTTTTATTTGAAGTACAAGAAATCAATGGACCAATTAATTCCCTTTGTACTATTAAAATCAAGCATTTTTTAATGCCCTGTTAATTATTGTTCTACTCAATATGCATTTAAGTTACTGTTTTGTTTTATCACTTCTATACTTGGCAAAAGCTCAAGTCATCCAAGTTAGTCTTTCATGTGCTTTTTTGGACAAGTTTCAGTTCTTATTTAAGGAAGTAATAAAAATAATTTGTCATAGTTTTATTTTTCCTATGCTATTGGAAACAAAATTGGCAGGGATGGAGTCTGTGCTTAATTTGTATTTGAAAAAAACGTAGTCAAATTATGAATATATACCTCTGCTATTTTTAAAGATGTATTTTCGTAACTTTCTGTGAAAATTCTATGCTGACTTGGCCTTGGTTGATGGGGGAACTAGTGTTATTATTTGTCTAAGATGCTATGTGTTTCACAGATAGGTACTGTTTTTCCATCTAAATTTTCACATTTTCAGAAACAAAGCTATATTAAAATGTGCTTGAGAGTAAAGTGAATTTCACAGGAAGTGGTCAGTAAGACAGCATTTTTATCGTAAATGCTAGCTGATATTTCTATATTTGTGCCAGCAGTTGTCTCCTTGGAAGGGAAGAGGGACGAAAAAATATGAAAAAGAGTGGGGACTGCATCTTCCTGAATTTTTTTTTTCCCAAAGGAAAACATATACCCAGACACTAACAGAGCAAGGCAGATGTTGGTTTCTTGCTTTCTAAAAAGGAGTGAAAAGTTAAGATTTTTAAACGAAAGAGAAACCCAAACTTGTTTATTCTTTTGAGAATCAGGAAATCCTTGGAGTTTTCTTAGTGCAGTTTAGAGTCAGTTCTATAATAGCCTGTCAAGTGGAATTGGAAGCGGAGGCTCCAAAGTGCTTTCTTAGCTTTAGGGTTCAGCTGCCATTTTCCAGTATGGTCTGTTCCAGCAAGCACAGCCTCCTCTGTTTGGGAAATGCTTGTGCTCCGAGGGTGCTGCCAGGCGGGATCCAGGGGCTCGGGCGCTGATGGGTCTGCATGCAAGTGCTCTCCCACGAGAGCAGCAGTACACGGGCTGAATGTTAATATCCGAGGTCACAGGCACTCACTGAAAGCTTTAACTCCTAAGTACTTGGAGAGATTTGGAAGCCCAGTAACCTCTACTATCACAAATTGTGTCCTTTCCTCATTGCTTATTCCTCGGAAGAGGAGATGTTTTAGTTAGTGAGGTACAACTCAGCTATTTTTTTAAGGGAGCTTGAAAGGAAATAATAAGAAGAAAGAGTTATAATTTAGGCAAAATAAATCCACAAGTGCTTATGGTAGTTCTGTGCATTAAGAAAAGCAGTGACAATTAAAGATTCTGGTTGATACAGAAAGCAATTTTGCAGTTAAGGGATTAGGCTAGGGTATTCATTTCCCACTTTAAATCCAAATATGTTATATGTCATGCCATTTATTGTAGAGCACAGAAAACAGAGTGGTTAAGAAAGCTCTTAGTCAATGAGGTTATAGAATTTTCCTTGTGAACTTTTCAGTCATTTTGAGAATCATGTTTTTTTAAGGTTAGCTGCCCATGATAAATACTGGGAACTACATAATACAAATTTCTTTTTAAAGAGCCCGGCCAGCATGGTGGCTTGGCCAGCTGCGCGCTCTACTATCATGGGCCCTGCCTCAGGATTTTAATTTCTTATTCCATCAATGACTGGAAGCTTTTCTTTTAGACACATCTCTTTGTTTCCACAAGGAAGAGGCAGAATTTAGTGCTCTGGAAGCTGATTGTAAAGGAACAGTGCAGTCCAACTAATAGTGGATGTGGGGAGAGAGATGGGATTAACTGGTGAAAAAGGGTAGGCTAGAATGAAAAGGCCAGTGAAAAGCCCGCAGCCTCTGCTCTAGCCAGCTGAAATTCCTGAGCCATTGCCTAGAGAAAGGGAAAATCCATCTGGCACCTACCCAGGTTAGTCAGGGTAGGAAGAGCCATGCTTGGATGCCTTTTAACAAAAGTAGGAAAGAAAAAACCAACAATTTGTCCTCCCCCCGCAAGTTGCCCAGAATATTGAGTCAAGGTTTTAGATTGGTGTGCTGCTGTATGAGCAAAGGAGAGTTTGATGGGTTAAGGAAATTAAACGCCAGGTTGCTTTCCAGATCATTTGTTTATGGAGATGATATGAGTACCACCCACTGCTATGGGATTATATGTAAAGCACACAAATAAGCAAACAAAACATAAACACCCTGAAAAAAAAAATCAGTTCCAGTCCCACCCCTAGCTGTGATCCATAGTTTTCCTGCAGTAAAGTCATGATCTTATTCTCTTTGAAATCAAAAGTCTGCTCCTTTTAGTTCTGCTTTGGGAGGATAAATTCATGACTCCAGTATGCAGTGAATTAGAAGATAAACTTGATGTTTGGAAGTTGTTACATAAAAGACACAAAATAAAACACATTTGTTACTGGATTTAACGCAAAATTCACCTACAGCCAGCTATCTTTAACCACTAACAAAAAGCGGAAAAGAAAGCTTTAAAAACACATCCAAAATAAATACAAGTGAAACATGAAATGCAAAACATTATCCTGTGAGCAAGAGGGCTTTTTGGAGGCTATGACAAGGCTAACACAAGCTAGAGCTAGAGCTGATGCTTAGCTTTAATTCATGCCATTTTGCTCCGCTGCAGCAGCACTAGAGGCAGGGTCAGCAAATGTGACATACGTGTGGCATCTAGACATTGCAGCAAGAACGAAGAATACAGGCAGATTGACTTCAGCTTTACACTACTGAAAAGTTGAAAAGATTTAAAACTTAAAAGACTGCTTTTAAAAAGGCACTAGGAATATCTGTGATAGATGAGTCCAGTATCCTCTGTAGTCCATAATCAAGTTAAATGTCAATATGCATATTGACATTTTTTGGAGGCCAGGAGAGTTTTTTTTCCACAAAGCAAGGTTTAGATTTTTTTTTTCCAGTTTTCTGACCTAATTCCTGGGCTCCAGTGTCAAGCAAAACTGCTACTGCTTCAGGGTTAAAGGGAAATAACGGGTCAGTGCACTTGCAGCCATGGTGCCCCCAAAGGAGGACTGGATGAGAGGGAGACGGCTTTGTTCCTCCTCTCTCCTGCCTCTCCCGCTTTGCGCTCCCCACGCTCGCCTCCTGCTCCTCTTACTCCTACTGGAGAGAAGAGAAAAAGCAGAGACCCCTTCCCTTTGCAACTCTCTGCTGGCTTCTCCTTCACACTTTTAGGCTCAAACCAGCAGAGGGAGAGGGAGAGCATTTCCTCAGCCCTGTCCTGGGGTGCGTGACGCACAGCCCTTTCCACCAGGAAATCTGAATGGGACTGTGAACAGCGGCTCTGACGGCTGTCAGGCCTTATCTAGCCTGGAAGGCATGGCCCCACCATGGGGGCAAAAGGCAACTTCATTGCCGTGGGGTGACGGGAGGGGAGAGGGGGCAAGAGCTGCCGCAGCCCATGGGGCTCCAGCTTGCAGAGCAAGCAGGCTCCAGGCCTGGTAGAGTTAAAACCTCCATGGCTGCGCCTGCTGCTGTGCGATGGCGCTCGTGGTTTGCTGGGCCTGACTGCTGGTGCTATTTTTCCGAGGCTTATCAGTACTTTTCCTCAGTTTCTTGCTCAGTTTGCCACTGTGGGCTGAGCAAGCGATCCCGCTCCATCGGCCGCGCCGGAGCGTATGCTGCGATTCCAGCAAACGGCTGTTGGAAAGCCACAAGAGTTGTCGGAGAGCCCTCCACCGGTTTGAGGCACAGAGGGGACTCTCAGGATTGCAGTTATGGCTCTGGAACAAAAATATTGGGGAAAGCAATTGCAGCGGAGAATTGATACTGGTGTTCTTAAAACCTCAGTAATCTTGGCCACATGAAATTTAACCTTTCTTGTGACTGAAATAACAGTGGAGCTTAGGTCATATCGTAGACTAATGGCCTGTAACATTTCATTTTCAAGAACCAAATTGTTCATGAGTTATAGCAGAATATTAAGAAAACCCTTCCCCAAACCCCACAGAAAACTTGTGCTCTGTTTCTTCTCAAGCAAGGGGAACAAACCAGGCAAAATAATTGTCAAGGATTTTTTGGTTTTTAATTGCCCCCAGGCTGAATTAAGGGCTATGCCCTGATCACACTGCGCGTGCTCCTGGAGGCTGCTCCAGCACCCAGGAGCAGGGCGACCGCGCAGAGAAAAGACAGCGCGGGGCTCGCGGGCAGCCCCGAGGGAGAGGGCAGCTCCGACCCCCGTTAGGGGCTCGCGGCCCGGCCACGAGGCAGACGCGCAGGTGGACGGCTGCAGCGCCGCGGCCGCGCGCTCACGCACAGCCAGCCCTGCTCCTGCTGCGCCGCGAGCTGCACGTCACCCAGAGGTAGCCTGTCCCCAGGAAAGGGGGGGGCTGCACGCCCGCCTACACGGATCTAGCTAGTATTTTACAACAAATGTGTCTGCCGTCTCGCCTGGCACAGGCTGCATCCCTTACCCTGCTTTTTATTATGTGTTTTTCTGCTCTGCGATGGAAGTGAGGGCAGTTGCTTTTGTCAGGGCAGCACCAGGTCGGACTGGGGAGATTTCCATTCTCTTCCCCGGGGCGACAAGAAACCTTCGCTGGGTCTGGAGAGAAAACCTCCGACCTCCAGTCCTTCTGCCCCCTTCCGCCATCACGCGCCAGGTGCACCCAGCCCCCTGCTCCGTGTAAAACAGCGACAGCGTGTTTCGTCTGTGCTGGGGAGCTGAAGAGGTTTGTGTTTTGGCGTAACTCCCCCCAGGGTTAGGACTCCAGACCTGTCTGATCCAAAGCCTGGTGAAATCAATAGGATCCCTTCCGTTAACTATACAGGAGCCCCAAACGGCACCCTGTATTCTGTAGACAAGAAAAGACAAACTGCCTTCTTGGAGACATCTTCCCCCTCCCTGACCAAAAATTGCTGTAGGCCAGCTAACCGATAAATTAAAAGTGTAGCAAACATGATCTTTATTAATAATATTTAAGCTGAAGGCTGCCGTCAGAGACCAGCTGTAGGGACTTAGGGAAAATATCACCCTGACAGACAGGATAGCAAGTCCGAGACAGCAGCTTTACTGGAAATAAGATCTAAACCTCATTTCTTTTATGCTGGGCGTGAGTGAGCGCAGCCGCGACCTGCAGCAGTAGGCAGTGCGAGGGCTTCCCAGGCGCCCGCTGAGGGAGGCCCCGGCAGCAGCGGCGCCGTGCAGGGCATTTCCCGGGGCATTTTGCTGAGGCTCTTGTGGGTCATTAGGAACTGCTTTCTCTTCAAGAGAGACAGTGGCACCCGAGGAGAGCACCGGGGCTGAAGGCTGGAAGGACTTGCCTGTCGCCCTCTACCCAGGGACAAGCAATTGGCTGTGTCACGTCCCAGCGACCCATGCACTAAAAGGTGCAAAATCCCAGCTAGCACGTGGCCGGGGGGGAGGCAGAGGAAGAAGGGAAGAGGGACAAGGATAAAAGGAGCGGAGTCCCCCGCAGCCCGGGGCGTGGATTCCAGCAAGAAGCAGGCGGGTGCCCTTAGCAGCTCCACGTAACCCGCGCTGTTTTTGGCCTCGCGGACCTAGCCAGGGAGCACAATTTGGGAGTTTAAAGAGGCAGAAGAAGAGGCGCCGCCGCGAGGAGGCCTAGCGACCCGGGAGGAGGCGGCAGACCCGAGCAAGGCCGTCTCTGCCGCCGAGCAAGGCCGTCTCTGCCGCCGGGAGGTGCTGGGCCTCCCGGAGCCGGGAGCAAACGGCCTCCCCTCCCCAGCAGCGCTCTCCTCCTGCACGCCAGAAAGAGCCGGCAACTTCGCCCCAGTGCCTCGAGGTTACCGCTTTCTTTCATACCGACGCAGCAGCGTAATTTTAGGACGTGACACTTGACGCTGTACGTTGAGAGCTCAGGCTTTTCTTTCCTCCGGAGGAGTCGTCTTGTCTAGGTTTTAACATTGCCGCTATTATTATTTCAAAATAGGAGCAAAGTGTGTTTGTTAAAAAGGAAAATAATTAAAATCCCATTATAGCTCCAATTCTGTCACCTTTCTTCCCAGAAGGAGCATTAAAATTTTCATTAATAAATGTGCAATTACTGTTGACCTCTGAATAATTTTTACAACCTTAATTTCTCTTCACCACTATGCTGTGTTGTATTATTCTATTTTTACTCTTTGCTTTCCTCATTTGGTCTGTTTACCGAAGTTATGATTTTCAGATTAAACATGTTCTCATTGAAAAATTGCTTTTCAAATGGTTTTTATAAAATAACAATATTTTTATTGAATAGGAATGTAAATGATTAAAAAGTTAAGAAACTGCTGAAAATGCATTTTTAGCAGCCTGTGTTTTAATAATTATTTCAATACATTTTAAAGTAAAAATGCACAAAAATATTTTCAGTCCCTTTCCTGCCCTCCCACACACATTCAAGACCTCAATGAAACAAAAAAAAAAAAAAAAAAAAAAAGAGGCAGTTTTGTACCCCTTGGAAAAAAAAATAAAACAGTTGTGAATCCTGACTTTTCTTCATGAAACTGGCATTCAGAACCAATCTAAATAAAATTCAGACAATTTTTATAGAATGTTAAAGAATAAAGATATGCTTTGTTCCAAAGGAAGTTAAGCATGGTGAAGTAATATTCATCTGATTTCCTTCCACATAAATTGGACATACAATTTCCACAGTCATCACCCAGAGCCATACATATTTTCTTATTGGAGTATTTTCGGAAGAGGCAGGTGACTGCAGAGCAAATACCAAGTGGGCACCCAGATGGATGCCTTTGAGACTCCCTCGCCCCATGTCCCGCTGGGAGCCTTCGGCGCTTCGCTAGTGGAAGCACTGGAGTCAGCCTGGAAGACAGGCTTTAGGTCTTGGGCTCTCAGGCCCTCTTGTACATTTTACCCTAGCTCTCACTAACGTGGGATATTAATTAGAATGGTTTTGGTCAGGCCTGAAAAGATACCTGCTTAGACCAGTGTGAGTTTCGGTAATAGTGGAGTTGAGTTATAACCCGTATTGATGAATAGGTTGTCTTACCAGTTAAAAAAGAAAAAAAAAAGAGTTTGAAATGATATTGCTTTGACACCATTAAAGCAAAAATCTGACGTACTGTATAAGAGAACGGGATTTTGAAAATGGGGAGCCCATACTATTTTTGTTTCTCAGAATTAAAATGGGGCTTGTGGCAAGAAGAGCTGAAAAAAGTCTGGAAACGATTCAGCTAAACTACAGGGATGCTTGGAAGCACTCTGGAATATTGAGCTCATAGACTTATGCCTTTGGAAATCCTTGTGATTACATAGAGCTTCCAGGAATGACATCCCAACAAGGCAGATTAACTTTACATTGAAGGTGCACCAAAGAAAATCTATCTGCAAGGAGGGTGTTTCTCCCTGCTTACTGCTTCCTGTATCAGATACTATTTTTTCATCTGAGTAGTGACATGTATTATATTGCTTTTGGAATGGGAAAAAAATGCAAAATATAAATCCTGTATTTTATTATAGAAGATAATACTGATAATTATTTAAAATTTAATGAATTTCAGTTCTCACTTAATTGTTTTTGAGTAGTTAACTTATTAAAAAGAAGCAAGGACATATTCATTTAATGAGCAGCAGAAGCCTTGGCCTAGCATCTGCCTACATTCCCTTTTCAATTAATCAATTATAGTCCAATGGTGTGTAATTACACATTAAGAAAGTTATTGGATATCTCAGCATGGCTGTCCCAGGGGGCTCATGAATACACTAATATAACACACCTGTAATGACCTGTTCTCAGATCTGCAAATTGCTCCCATTTCTCTCTCTCTCGCTCGCTCTCTCTCTCTTTGCTAAATGAAGATGAGAGCAATTACCATTAACTTTTTGAGTCACATCTAGTCAATGAGAGAGAAAAAAGATCCCTACCAGCATTCATAATAAATCTGCCTTTTGGTACAGAGTATTTTAATAGCACCAGGCATCAAGCTGAAAGGCAGTAAACAAGTATTTGGATCCCAGGGAGTTCTGGGGGAGCCAAGGCTGGTCTGAATTGGGTCCTGTCTTTGCCTTTCTCTCTCTGTAGATGAGAGAAACAGGCAAGCAGGAAAACGTTGTCAAATCACATCCAGGCATAATTTGCCTGGCTTGGTTCAAATCAAACCAAACTCTGGAACTGATCCCTATGCAGTGGCTCTAAGTCTTTGCATAGCAACTAAGCCATGTTGCTGTTGTATTGCTTTCTTTTTTTTTTCAAACACTAGCAAGAACAAAATTTACTATGTAATGGCACAAAGGCTTTGGTTGTGTGAGAGGATACGTTCACCAATGCTCTTTTATTAATGTGTAACAAATGAAACCAAGGAGAGACTCTTAATCTGCATAACGAAGTCTGACAGATTCTAAATTGGTGATTCAGTCAACTAAAGGGTCCAAAAATGTTCTGTGAAAGTGAGGTTTCGATGGCTCCATAAGTCAAACGGGATGATATCTGTCAACATTTTTATAAATGTTGTCTTGCACAGTGCGATTTTGATGTGCTGTTGTCTCTCTCTGGGAAAGTGTCTGTTTCCCTATGTGAAGCTTTCTTGTTAATGCTGGCTTTCATTTTTAGATTGGGGTCTTTCAGGTGGGTGTACATGCAGATTAAAATGCAGCAATATCCTGCACACATTCTCTCCAGGCAAACAGAGTTTTGCTGTACCCCTTGCACCAAACTGGCATAAACAACTTCAGTGAAACCTTCATCACACTGGAGTTTACTTCTCTTTTTAAGGACCATTTTAAGGTCCTTTTAAGTCCTTTAAAAATTCCTTTTAATCAATGTTAAGGTCATATTAAGGACTTTTTATGGTGTCGTTGTGCTAGGTACACCCTAACAATAATATTCCTGTGGGATTCAGGTGGTTGAATGTTGTTCTCAGTTACAGTTAAGAAAATAAGTGTTTCAGTTTGAGCTTCAGCTGGGTCCAGGTTTAACTCTGTTATTTACATGTGTCACATTTCTTTCCTGTTCCTCAGTATCCTTTGACTTTTGATGCGATTCACTTTCCTAGCTGTAGTATCTAAATGTTCGACATCTGGGCTAATCTCTCGGTCTAGGTTTCCTTGACAGCCAGTATAGGAAGACAAGCCCTTCTAGAGTGTGATTTACTTGGGATGATTTGGTGCTGATTTAGGATAGGTTGACCCACCTCCTTGAGGTGCCTATAGCTTTCCATTGAGTCATATTCCATATGACACTTAACTTTTAGACAGCTACAGTCAGCAGTTGAGCAGCATATTTTGGCACGTGTCTAACTTTGAGCTCGTCTGTAGATCCATTCATTGCAAGCAGAGGGAATGCTGATATGCTTAAATTTAGGTAGCTGCTGACCTTGTGCTTAGATGTCTGATCTCCAGGTTCAAAATGAGAATGCTGTTATTTAATCACTTTTGCATGCAATTTGAGATTGAGATTAAAATGTTAGAAGTGCAAAGAGATATCTATTATTTAATGTTGTGTAATACTTCATATAGCTAACAACAGGGCCCTTGGTATTTGCAGAGAAGTTCATTTATTATGAATTATTATCTGGCACAATAGTTGAAAACAGGTTTCTAGGTTTACCTTTAGGTATTTAAAAACAATTTGACAGTGTAGGCAATGCATAGTAACTAAAGCAAGCGGTGCAGTCAATGCAGATCCCACAAAGTGATCAAATTGTACATGTCTATTGTGTTCTCAAATTCTGCTCAATGCACAGCTTTATTTATGCTTAGGAACAAAATTAAATTCTGTGCTTGGTTTTTTGATCAGTGCCTGAATGATCAATTAAAAATGTTTAAATAAGGAAAGGAACATATTTTGATATAGAGCTTTAATATACAATACAATATACCATTGACAGGCTAGTTAAATATGGGTCCTCAAAAACCTGTCAATTGGCTCTTAAGTTGTGTATTTTTTTGTGTGTCTGACGGGAGGGAGGCTGGTATTTCATTTGGCTGCAAAACTTTGTTACTAGCTGTATTCCCTGTAAGAGGCTGTAACTTTGCACATCAGTTACCCAATTGAGCAACAGGCTCTGTATTATACTAATACTTTTTATTATGAGGAATAAACAAGCTTCTTCTAGACAGTCAGAAGAATAATTGACCACCTGTGCCTAGTCCTGAATGTACATTACTGCACATACCACTGAAATTAATGTCTCTTTAGTCAAGAGGGGAAACAGTAATTTTCTGGGAGATTTTTTTTGTTTATTTCACCATGGTTCCCACACCTAATACATTTTCGCTTTTTAACAACCTGGATTCTCCACTGCCAAGGGAACAAGCACTTGGTGCTTACTCAATTACTGACCCTCTCTGTGCCTTTAGGATACAAATAGCAGCTTCATCGTTTGTTAAACACATTAAACAAAGAGCCAGATTCTTGTTTGAACCTGAGATGCCTTTACTCCACTCTGGCAATAGAAAGAAATCTCAGAGGTGGTGGTGCATGTAATGTGCTTGCAAGGCCCCTTTCTGCTGCCAGAGTGGTGTAAAGGAGCCTCCGAGCTGATGAGAATCTGACCCAAACATAGTTTTATGTAAGGCCAGAAGATAGGATTAGGACATTGTGCAGGTGTATCTCATTACAGCTGGCCCAGCACCAAGTGTTGAGGGGTGAAAGATGCTGGAAACAAAAATACTAAAGAGCTAGTAGATTGATTCAGTATGGAGAATGGTAAATGCTTCTCTTATCTGTTATTTTGCCCTCACTTTCCATCTCCGGGACTGCATCTTATATAAAACTCCAGATCCTTTAGGATCTGTTGTTTAAATTGGAAGCAGTGCATGTCCATGAGAAAAAGCAAGGAGGTGAGATTCCCAGAGCTGCATGCGCATGCAGCATGCAGTTTTCCTGTCAGAGCATATGCCCAGGGAAGGATCTGCATGTGTGACATGTGCACACACATTTTTCCAGGCACAGGGGTTGTAAAAGACCTCGAAAATATGTCCAGTTTTATCTTATGCATGTCTTACCTCCTTTCTGGGACATTGCAGTAGGCTGCATTGAGCAAATGCTTTTCTCCAGAGGGTTCGCTCATGAGTATTGCCATAGGGCTATGTGCTCTCATCTTTCTTATTCACCATGCAGAGTTCATTTAATGAGGGGATGTAGCTGACGTGTGTGCCCAGTCCTGTAGTCCAGCTTTATGTCTCTTTTTTTTTTTCCTTCATCCACAAACTAGAGCTGAAAGTCACCCCCAGTAGGTAGGCACAGCTGAGGCCTGTGTGACTACAAGCTGCCCAAAGTTCAAACTAGATTAGCCTGAGATTACTGGTCAGTGAAAGGAAATAACCAGAGGGCCAAAGTCCTTCCCTGACACCTAGCAGAAGTCTGAGCTGCCTTAAGTAACTGTGTAGCAGCAGTGACAGAAGTGGTGGCTTCTTTCTGCCCAGGAGTCCAGAGCTTTTTTCTTGGTTGTAACCCTAGTGAGATGTGTCCATTTGTTGCCCTCAAGCTGCTGCCCGTTTGTGGCTCCCTCTGCGGTCTGTTGGGAGATGGGAGGCAGAGCAGACTGCAGCAGCCTGCTTAGGTTATCTGTAGTATCTTGCTTGTGTACTTGGAAAACAGGCTGTGCTTGTCTCCCTCAAATTTACTATAACCCCACCAGTGTTTTTCTGCAGCTCAGCTGAGCCTATGTTAGCACTGGGAGGAGCCATAATGTAGACTAGTTTGTATAATGTAGACTAGCCTAGTTTTTCCCCATGCTGTTAGAAAAACCTGCTGAAAGCAAATCTGATTAACGAAGTGAAGAAAATAGCTCTGCTGTAAAACTTTGAGGATTGCCATTGGGACAGGTACATTGCAAGCAGAGGTGGAAATGCATTTTTAAGTTTTGCAGACTGATAGGCTATGCAGTGCGCTATCTCTGTTGGCTCTCTGCAGGTCCCCCATGCTAAGCTAGCAAAATCCTGACTGGCTTGGGGAATCTGGTCTTTTATTTTCAGAATGACTTTTTCCATGTTGTTGTGCCACCACACTGATACCGTGGTACACCACCACAGCAGGAGTGTCTTGGAGGTACTGCTTCCCTGGAGTCAAAGCTGCAATCCTGCAGCAAAATCCATCCAGATGAATGCCAGTGCTCATGCCAGATGTACTGCAGCTGCTGCAGGCATGGGGATCTCCCAGTGCTATCAGAGGTAGATATAGAGAGGAAACTGCAAAGAGGGCAAATCTGAGATAGCTGGGACTTTGCTGATCCCTCAGGAACTCTGGGAGATCTGCTCTCTTTCAGAACAGCTATTTGAAAAGTTCCTGGATTGTGGGAGTTTGAGGGACCCTCAAGAACTTAGATTTCATATTATGTGTTTTTCTGATTGCTTCTTTACTGGGTGAAATTTGCTCCCTTTCATAGCTGTAAGCACAGCATCTGTGTAGAGAAGCTTGACTTAAAGTGGTCACTCTGAACGGGGGATAGATATTTTGTCTAAATATATAAAGTGAAAGCTAGAAATGGAAAAGACCTATTAGTTCCTCTAGCCAGTGCTTTGATTCTAAAGCGTACCTGCAACATGCTTTAGGCTGATGGTGGGAATAAAATTCATTATTTTTCTGCATGTGAAGAGGAGAAGCATGAAGTATCTTGATCTGGTCTAAGAGCAACTGTCCCACAGTCTTGACTGTGTATGCCGCCTTTTAGACAACCTGACTCTTTAGTGAAGGTATTAGAAGTATTTTGAAGCTGTGCCTAGTGCCCTGCCTAGAAACATGAAAGAGAGAGAAAGAGAGAATGAGAGAAGAGAGGGAAAGGATACAGACTTTTGGTGAGGACAGGGAAGTGATTTCAGGTTTTTGTGACACTGTGTGAATCTTGCGTGCTTAGCATCTTCCTGAGCATGATTTACCCAGGAGGGTGGAGGAAACTGTAGCAGGCTCTAGATGGGATGAGGGGAGCAAAAACTTCCTGCAGACATGGAATCTGAGAAAATCCCAAGACAATGTGACTATTTTTAGCAAAAGTGCAGTGATAGATGCCGTGGGGCTGCTCTCACTAAAATTTGGCTATAAGCAACATATTCATATTTAAACAAGCCGGCTTTGCACATTTAAATGAACAAACACTGCCTCTGCGTTTGTTTGTTTGTTGTGGAGAAGCCATCAGCTTTACTCCTTATCCCTTAACAGTCGTGGTGATGTGGAGTCATGGTGATGGATCAGCTGTCTATCTAGCTTATCTATAAGGCCACAAAATGTTTATATCTTATTTGGCATGGGAGGCTGTTATCGCACCACAATGGAAATAGGAATTTTAGTCTGCCCTTGCAAAAGTAACATCTAGTGCACAACACTGCCATTCTAGTAAGGATTGCTTGGCACAGTTTGTACAGCTAAACATATCTACTGTGAAACCTAACACTGAGATGCACATGAATAAAATCACAGAAAATCAGGAGAGCAGTGAGCATCAGAGAAGACTTTGAACTCAGGGGGCAATCCAGTGAGGATGGAGTTCCTGCGGTTTCTCTCCTGCTTAGCATGGGCCTGTGTCACCTCTGGTGCAAGCCTCTGGGTTACCAGCATTATATTTGGCCAATTATCTTATTTAGGTATCTCATATATATACAGGTCTTGAAAAGGTCAACAGCAGAGCATGGCTGGGCAACGTTTTTTGAAGCTATAGGACTGGAAGCTTTGCTTCTAGCATCATTAGAAAATAATTGCTTGTGAATGTCCAGGGATTTGAATCTGCATGCTAGAGCTCTGAAAAGGAGGGCAGCAAAGTATAAAACGTTATTGAAACAGCCGCTGTTAGCGTTACACTTGCTGTCAGTGCTGAGTGGCAAGAGAACAGAGCACGGCAGGGGCACGGCTGCTGGATTTGGTACCTGGGTTTGGTACCTTCGTGCTCAGAGCTTTTCTCTTCGAGTTTGTCCTTTTTATGCCTTTTTATGTAGTGTGAGCATACTCCTGAATCCAGCTTCCCCATACAAGCTCATATGTGTTTATCTAAAGCGGCAGTGAGGCAAATGTCTTTCCTGTGGCATTCCAGCTGGGTTGCTTTTACCTATGTGTGTCTGGCTTTGGTATTCTTCCATTTTTTTCACTATTTTTGTCCCTTATCTTTGGTTTTCTGCTTCTTGCAACTTTTTCCTTAGCTTTCTCTTCCCCTTCTGAATATTTCTCTTTCTCCACTATTATCTTTCTCTCAGTTTAACTCTCTTCTTCCTCAGGTCCATGGTGAATCGCAACACATATTTTTCACATCCCACTTGTTTTCGAACTTCCTGTGCTCTTTGGCTTCTTAATACTGTTACCTGTAGAAGGTCCCCTTCCCTAACTGTTGTAAGGCAGAGATGTTACTAAATCCCAGGAAAGACCCGGGATTACCTACTGCTGTTTACTGCTTAATTTCACAATATAGCCAAACTACGTGGCCTGTGACTCTGAGAGTAAGTCATGAGTTTCATGAGGAAAGATGGACATGGCATATGGTATTAGACTAATCCTTAATGAGGTGTCTGGTCCCTTCTAAGCTCTATTACATATATTCCCTGTGACCCTGCCCAAGTCACTTTATCTTTCTTTGTCTCTGCTTCCCATTCATAAAATGGGTGTAATTGCACTCCTGGAGTTCCTATGGAATTGCGAGGATAAATCCCCCCTGCTTGCTTTTCCCTTATCTCATTCCTGTTGTCTGCACTGTTGTTAGCTGGGATGAAATGCAGAATAGCCATGTCCAGTGTAAAGTTTATACTCCAACTGACTAGACCAGCCTAAAGCTAACCTTTCCTGCCTCTGCTTGCTATAGCCTAATAACTTTGGTAATGGAGAGTCAGACTTATTACCATATACATAGCAATTTCATGTGCTTCAAGAAGTCTCCTATGCCATCTGTGAACAGCAAATAGAGAAGCTACCAAGGAAGGTAGCTGAATACACAGTGGTTATATAGGCAAAAAGATAAAATGGTTCTCTGTGCTTATTCCATACAGTCCTTAACAGAAACTGTTGGGTTTTGGAAGTACCAGAAAGAAGGATGTGGAGACAAGGCAATTACCTCATCTGTGAAATATATTTACAGCTTTCATCCCTGATACTGTTGGCTATCCTCCCTCCTTCCTTCTCCTTCCCCAGTTTAGTTCTGTAACAATAATGAAATAAAAGAATATGGGGTAAAATGATCTTTAAGACTGTCATTGTTGCCAAGTAATGCTAATAGCACTTTATTTCTCATATACCTACTTCTGAACACTAATGTCATTTAATTATTTTTAATGTTGAAATGAAGGTGCCCACACACAAATTAAATACAGATTTAGTTATTATATCTGAAATTCCAATTAAGCAAACACCCAAAACAATGAGTGTATTTTTGATGTTTGTCATCTGATTTATTGTCATTTGCCTCATGCATAGGTGCTCATGTTCAAACAGAGCACTGCCTAAGTTAGGAGTGGAGAATCAGCTCTTTGTAGGTGAAGCTTTCTCCTAAATCTGTACTTCACAAGTAAGTACTAACTGACATAAAACGTTTATTTAAAAAGTGCGGCTGTGAGTGTTGTTTGGTAGCCTCTCCATCTCAGGTTAGGAATGTGAGGAAAGTATGACTTTTCATAGATGGATAAAATCTCCAAAAAATGCATTGAATACAATAGTGTTCATATGCATAACATACATTAGGAAGCCTTCAGTGAAAATCCAACTTACACAGGCAAGAAATCCCAGCCGACAAGCATTTTAAATGTGTTGGCAAAGTCAGCTGAGATGATCTGCAGGCTTGGGCTTCAGCAGCTAGGGGCACATTGTCTTCCTACCAGATAATTATTGGGGGTTTTAGTTTTTAGGCATCCCCTATCATTGTATTTTTCAACTCTAGTCAGTCAGCTTTGCCTTTCAGGATGAGAAGCACAATGCCAGCAGAGTATCCCGCCTTGTTGTGCAGCCTGGGTACATTTATAATACCCTCCTGCTCTCCCAAATGGTAAAGAGTCCCTCTGAATACTGTGCACTACTCACCATGCAAGCAGCTCATTATCCCAGACATTTCAAGACTAATTTATAGGACATTTGGTTAATTTGCATAAGCTATCCAGTACACAGAAAATGTCTCCACAATAAAGTAATATGCCAAAATAAGGATTTATGTGAAAACATGAATATAGGGGGGGGAGGGGAGGAAACATTTTAAAGATGCTGTCATTAGCCCCAATCTCTAAATGAATACCTCTGATAAAAAGTCACAGAATCCTGTCTCCCCACCTACTGTATATGAAGCTCCCATATAATTTTCTGCTTTGAATCTTCCTCATCTTTTTATTAAGTAAGTTGGATTTTGATCCTTAAAACAGCCTTGAAATATGAATACTTTGCACTGTTGGCTTTGTCTAAAAAGGAAACAAAATCCCCAAACTGAGTCCAAATAGAAGGCTGTACTTTCAGCTATCGCTGCAAGGAGCCTAGCGTATACGCTGTTCTGATTATTACCCTGACACCAGAAACAGTAGGGCCTATAATCCTTGAAACAGCTGACATCTGAAGCGTTGGTTCTTCCTGTGCTTTGAGTTAGTCAGTCCTTGATCTCCATGCCTGGCACGGATTCCTGGATTTCATTGAAATCTGACCTCACGCTCCCTTCTTGTGCAGCAGTGTTTGTGCTCTGGTGTTCAGAGATGTTTGGTTTCTATCCTTAGGACTCTGAATTAGAACCATACAGGTCAAAGGAACAAACAGGAGAGTTGTCATTATGGGATCTAATGGCTGTCCTCGATTTTTTTTTTAATAACAATTACCAAATAAGAACATGGCAAAAAGTTTTAAATTGTACCTTTCCCTTGTAAGGGGACATTATAGATTTGCCATGGAGCAAAATGATTATTGACTATCTTTCCATAATTTCTACCTTAAGCGTACTTCACTGACACCTATAGATGGTTTTCTCCCTTCATTGTAAAGGTAGCCTGGGATTTGAAAGTCAAGTTGATTTCTTTCTTCTAGCCCTAGTAGGTCTTCTGCCATTGTAAGGCCTCTGAAGAGGGGAAAGTCCCTATTTACCCCTGTGCAATCTAATTAACTTCCAGAATAACTGCAGGTGTAACTGAGATCTCAGTTTGAAGGCAGCATCGCTCCATTTATTATAATTGAAGGAACTGTTTGGCCAGCAGTATTTCTATTAGTAGTAATTCTGTTTGAAAAGGAAATAACTTAGTTGGACTTTTGGACTGAATTTGCAGGAATGCCAGCTAGAATTGCATAAGTGAATGCATCTGTATCTGCTTGCTTGTAAATAGAAGCTAACTTGAGCAGGAAATCACATGTACCATGAACATGTAATCCTACTGCCATTGCCACAGATTCATTTCCCAGGGCAGAGCTATGGTTTCAAAAGCCTGGTTTAGTGCTCTGTTGTTTAGAAGCTTCCGAGCAGTGCTGGCTGTTTGCTTTGGTGCAGTGTGCATGTTGTCGCTTAGGTGGAACTGCTAGTCACATAATGTATTATGCAGCTAAAACCAAAAGTAAATAGAAGGAAATAATCATGTTGTAGGAAGAGAAGTGCTGTAGAAAAAAATATTTTTTTGCTGTTCTAGATTCTGTTACTCCATTTTATCTGTTACTCTGGCTATCGACACTAGCATTTTCAATTGCAGCAATTGTTAATTTTTACCAAATGGTACTACAAGTTACATGGAACTGATGGCACTAGCCTGAAATGTATAGAAGGAAAAATACGTTTTTGCTTACTCACTTCTAACTTCAATCACTTTTTGCTATTCTAAGATGTTAGAAACACATTTTTTCCTCTGGGGATTTACAGCTTCTCTTAGTGTTTTGATTACTCGTGAATAATTTGATAGAAAACCCCTTACACGTGTCTGTGATCTACAGCATCTAGTTGAATTCGATTTTGACTGATCCCACATAGTTGAAGTTACTGTACACAATAAAAAACATTTGTAATGCTGTCAGACAGGAAAATCTCTCTCCTGCAACTTGACTCAAATTTGTTATGTGTAGAGCTCCATGAAGTTCAATAGATGTAAATACGGATTAATTATTTAAAAAGTAATAGGAAGGAATGAGCTTCCAAACATGTAGTGTTTAATTATTTAAAACCTATAATGGAATTTCAACCCTCGTGCATACCTCAGATATCTCGTTGTGCTTGGACAAGCGCCTGAGGTTAACTAGCATGTCCCCACCTCCTCCTCATCTCTCTTCTTTTATCATGATGTGATGTGCCTGGTAGATGTGAAGAACAGTCAGTATTCTCCATCATGTCTACCTGTAAGTCTGCAATACTTAACTCCATCTTCCTTTCTCCCATTACTATATTGCATCCTGCAACAAGCCATGCCACGTAACGTTTCATGTAACAAGGGATGTGTTCAAGTGTTCAAGTATGCATGTGTGTACTGTGCCATAGAGGACCAAATCCTAAATCCTGGGCTTTGACAAAACCTTTAGTGATTGCTGAGTCACACAGAGTGGGAAGAGGGCCCCATAGTGGGTTTTTTTTTGTATGAAGATACAGCGTATTTGTGACCTGATTGTACTGGATACTGTATACACTTTTAAGAAAACATGATTTCCATTTCAAAAAACTCAGCTCTAAGTAGGCAATCCAGACAAGGGGAAGCCTTCCCATTTTAAAGGGGAAATTGAAGATGCAGAGTGAAAATACAGAATATATAAACCTCTGAACTCTAGGCACTTGACCAAGCTTAGTCTCCCTTTGCTCTCTGTGTAATCAATGGAAAGAGAAAGACTGCTGAGACCAATTTGGAGCCTCCTAGTTAGGTTCCTGCTGTAAACTGCCTTGCACAGACACCTACCTCTGTCCACAAACCTTCTGAGCTAGACAATCAAAGTAAGTACCTAAAATTAGGTAATCTGGATTATTTCACTCCCTACCATTCTGCTTGTCCAAAATTACTTAAGAATTTTATGTTTAAGGGGAATGACTTAAATGCCAATCTGTGAGTCCCAGTTCAACACCCTAACTGTATAACCTTCCTTCTTTTACTGCTGTAAGTCACTGAAGGAGGAGTGCTTCAGCCAGATTGTTTGCTAAAATAAATAAATAAATAGGCCATTAAGAAAAGCAAACATTTCAGTTGTGTTGAACAAATAAGTTGTTTGGAGTCTTTGGATGCAATAGCTACTCATCTTTTCAACTCTATACTCATTTTAGTTGGTTTGACAAAGAATAGTTCCAGTTTTATGTGAAATGACAATTGTTGCTAAAAGGAATTTTGCGGAAAGACCTAGGGAAGCAGAAATCAAGAAGTTAAGTGGTCCTTTTTGAGGAGGAATTAAAAATGCACAGGACTTTTGATCTTTGCTTGCAGTACACTTGCACATAAGGGTTTAAAAGTGTTGAATTCTTTTGTCCTGATGTGCAGCTTCCAGATAGCTACTTTGTTGCTTATGTCATGCAATAAGAAACTCATCTGCATGATCTTGTAAGTATGAAAGGTTTGTCATGATGCATTTACATGATAAAATCTATGCAGTTGCAGTGTGCATAATACACACGGGCAAGGAATGAGTGCCATCTACAGTAACATAATGCATTACTAAAGGGTTTCCTGTAATTCTTTACTGAATAACCTGTCTGATGCCTTATGTTTTAATACTCCCTACTTGGTGATAAATTAATACTTTGTGCCAAATTCAACCCTCAGTTGCATGGTTCAAATTGAAAAAAACAACACTGCCTTCAGTGGAGTTATCCCGGACTCATTCCAGTGTAACTAAGAATAGATTTGATCCTTTCTCTGACATTATGTAAATAGCTGTATGTCAGGTATGCTCCAGTGCTAAACAAACTTTCCTAAACAGAGAGATAAACAAGCAATATTCTCTCTTTTTGTTTGAACAGAAAAGATCTAGTGGAATTTTTTGTCAGATTCCACACCCATACCTGCTTCGAAAGAAGTATGTGTGAATCACCAAGGAAGAAGGTGTATTTTCCATTACTTGAGAACCAGCAAATGTTTCAGGCCTGACAAAAGTTTCACGGTGGGCAGTGCAGTACAGTAACGGGGTAGCCTTACTCGCATCAGGCTTAGGTCACCAATGAAGCTCACTGCTGCTTGCTGCTGTCACCCCCAGCAGGTCCTGCCAGAGGAAGCCCAGCTTCATGGCAGGAATGTTCCTAGTAAAAGAAGAGGGGCATGACCAGGAACAGAGAAGGAAGTACTCACACACAGTCATCCACCATGTTTGGCTCTAGGCTACAGTTTCAGACCTTCATAACTTCTCCTTTATTATTTTTAAGGCTAAAATCCTGAAAAATGGTGGTTTAAGATAGCTAGCAACCATAATATTCATGGCAAAACCTACCCACTAGCAACAAAGTAAAGCCCCTCTTCTTTCTGCTCCCCTTCCCCTTCTCTTTTCCCTCTGACTTCCCCTTCCCTTCCCCTTTCACTTCCCCTTCCCTTTCCCCTTCCCTTTCCCCTTCCCATTTTCCTTCCCCTTCTCCTTTCCCTTCCTTTTTTTCTATTCCATTTGCAGGATGTGCTGACTGGTGCAGTCCCTTTCTCTTCCTTTCAATCTTACCTATGGAATAAACAATGCATTCCAGAAGTGCCCAGATGTGAGTCTAGCAGTGAGTCAGAAGAAGCCTCTCTCAGCTGGTGATTTTCTGCTAATAGAAGGGGCAAGAGTAGCTGGGGGCTCTAAGAACAGACTCCCAGGATCACTGCCTCAGAGCAAGAGAAACTAGACAGATGCAGAGTGCTGCCCCTGTGCGAGACAGAGTAATTTCTTTGCTTGGCTTCATCTTCTCCAGCCCCCAGCTCTGAAGGAAATGGGAAAATGTATTCCACTCACCATGCCCAATCCTCAAGAGATGCGATGCATCTCGGTCCTGGTCTTTAAATGACTGATGTGACAAACTTTTCTTTGATCCAAACAGAGCATGGGATCTGGCCCTGGTTATTCTAATCAAATGCGGCTTCCAGAAGGAGAACTTTTAAACTGAATGTTTTCTGGGATGCAGAGTGGTGCGTACCATTATCAGTACAAAGATCAGTAATTCTCAAACTGTGAATCAGAACGGTCAAATCTGGAACATTTCTGACTCCTTTCAAAGCTCTACAGACTAAACCAACAAAGCTCTTCTTGGAAAGTTTTGATTTTTCTTACTCATTTTTAGTAATAGTGAAGTTGATCTTTCCCAAAACCATTTTTCCAATTAAGCAACTGATGCAGTCCCTCAAGGATGTTATATGTTTGGGAAAGGCGGGGAAATGTGCATGTGAGGGTAGTCTCCACCAGGTAGACTATGAGACCTAGCCAGTCCCATTGCAGCCCATACTATGGCGATACGTATTTTATAGTGCAGAGCATAACAAGTCCTGACCTGTAAATATTATTGCATCATAAAAATTAACAAGTAATAATAAAATCTAAAGATCCCTGACCTAGATAGATAGATAGGTGGAAAAAATATAGATATAGTCCAAAGCACCCAGAGACTTTTATTCCACAAGCTTCCTGTTTGTACAAGCATAGATCAGAAGAAACAACACAAAAAAGTGCTAGCTACGCCACTGAGAGGGGTGAGAGGAGGAACTGGTCTTAGAGCTCTTCTTTATTGGTAAATAAATGTTTCTCAAGGTTTCAGATTGCATTCCTATTTACTATTCTGTAGACTAGTAATATTTCAAATCTAGATTACGATAATATTCTCTGGACTCAGTAATATTATGTATAAGTCTGAGTGATTTAATGGGTGTTCAGTGGTGATTTTGGCCCAGGTGAAGTGGTATTGGCCTGAAGCAATGCCTTAGGCTAAAAGCATCATGTGTGAGCAAAAAACATTAACCTGCCCCTCAAACCACCTCATTATTACATTTATAGTCCTGTCAACCATCTTATGAGTCACTGGAAACATAATGGAGGGGATTTTATTGTTATTTTTATATTCTCTTGAATATTAAAAAGAAAATATATTGGGAAAAAATACATATAAGATATTAATAGACATAAATTCTAGACTGATGAGCCACATGGGTTATTTTCCATCTTGGAATGTTATTGCTATATGACCAGAATGAAGTTTTGTTCAGAAAAGGAGGGTGCACATGTTTATTCAGGTGCTGAATAAAGAAATGAGTTAATTATAGAATACAAGTCTTTTTCTGACTTCTGAAGTTATCCACAGATTTAGTAGTGTAAGATTGTTAAAGTTGAAGATTTCTCAATTAGGGAGATTTTGATCACTTAGTAAATAAGATACTATTTGAGGGTTGTAAAGTGTCCCTTTGCTCTTTTGCCTCTAAGTTTTCCCATATTTAACAGCATTCCTAGTTCCCCAAAGAACTTGATATAACCATTTACAATGTTAATTGCTCTCAATTTCTATTTCTTTTTCTGATTACTGGGGCTCGATGTGGGGAATACTGGAAAGCATAACACATACAGATTATTTCCTCGACCCACTGGTTGACAGCTGGTCTGCAGAAGAAACCGTCTGCAGTTGATACTCAGTCCTGCCGTTGCAAATAGCAGCTGGGGAGCCTTTGCAGCCCGCGTGTAAGGGCCTGGAGCTCCCGGAGCGCCTGCTCTGCCGGCCCAGTTGTCTCTCCCTCACGTGGGCCCTGGCAGCTGCTCTTGCGTGGGACGCTCATGGGTCCCCACAGTCTGCGCACCCCAGTGACAGAGAAGCTGCTTGGTGGCCTCTTGCAGTGGAGCATTTGCAGATGTAAACTGTGCAGAAAGTTTTCCAGCAATGTGTAGGTAACCTTCCTCACGAGGAAAGAGTTGTATTCCCACTCTTTAAGGAGAAGAAAAGGAGGGTGGGGGGAGTTCCCTAGTGCAACCTTGCCCTGCTGCCCCAAGCTAATGGCAGACATTGGACACTGTGAAGAAGTACTTCTAAGGCCCAGAAATGTTTTTCCAGCTGTTAGCTTTGTTTTCTTTCTTTTGGTTTCCTGAATTTTTAAAGCTGACAATTCTTGTCCTGCTCACAAGGTGTTTACAGTGCTTCTCACTGCTGATAACTTCGTAAAGCTTTTGAGCCAGCAGTTTGAGGAGATACATTCTTGTCATCTTTAGGAAGAAGCAAAGCTCTCATTATGGCTCATAAAGGAAAGGATCATAAAGGAAAATCACATGTTGAAAGGTGCATACAGGAGTTCGCCAAGACTTCCAGCTCCACCTATTCGATCTAGTTGTTTCTAGCGGTGCAATTTTTCCCTAGAATATTCATGACAAGAGGAAGTTTAAAAGCACACATCATGGAAAGTTGTGGCTTAGTGATCAAGTATCAGAACTTAAGCTGACCAATGTGCTCATAGAATGAATCAGCTTGCTTGACTAGCAAATGTGTCTCTGCTGCTGGTGTGCTGAGCTGGCTTCTTCCATGGTTACCCTCAAGCTCAGGGTAATGAGGAGCATAGTGCAGACGTCCACAGACTCCATCAAACTCACCCGTGACCTGGGCTCACTAAGAAACAGGTGCAAGACACACTTGAACAGTCTCCTATAAGACCACATTAAGTCTGGAAAAGGAACTGCCTCTTGGCCTTTTTGGGGTGGGTGCAACACTATGCAAATGCTTTTATACTCCTTTCAGATCTGTGGTAGATGTGATGGTGTGAACTTGGGTTAGCTCTGCCCCATAGTCTCTTGCATGATGTAGTTTTGCTCAAAGACCAGCCAACTTGCAGTGAGACACAGGCTTTTAAGGGCCTATGTTACTCCTGGAAAGGGGTTTCAGGCTTTGAAGTTCTTCAGGCACTTTGGAAAATGCTAGTCTTGATCTGATTCCTTGCAGACAGGCATCAGCATCGTAGGTGTGGCTGTCAGAACAAATTCCCTTTTTAGCATCTCTCCATGAGCAGTTCATATGTAATTTGTTTATCTAAGCAGTAAATATTAAATACTAGTGCCTGCTAGTAGCCCTGTGAAGATACAGGAGGAATTTCTTTTTCTCGTGTATTTATAGGTTTCAGTTTTGTATGCCTATAGTGCAGTAAATGGGAACATATGTTTGCTGTGTTCCTACCCCTCCTTAGGCATCTGCTTATTGGTCAGGAAGGGTCCAGGATCCTGGCATAGATGGAAACTGGGTCTGGCCAGTACAGCTGCTGTTATGTTCACACGTGGCACAGGTCATAGGCGCTGCTGATGTGAACCCAAAGAGCTCCTGTGGGTTATAACAGAGCTATTAGCACAAACTCTGCACCACATGTATACGTGTGGAATGCTGTACCATGCAAGTCTTGGTTTTTGACTGGCATTGTCTTCTTTGTTTCTCTTCTAGCAAAGAACAAGAATGCAAGCTAAAAATCTTTCCGCATGAAATACAAACAACCCCCAACAACTTTTGTTTTAGTGGAAAGGTGGTGAGTGGAGGAGGATGCAAAGGGGTTGATGTGCATTGTATCTGCTTTGCAAAGCTTGCCTCAGAGCATCACTCATCTTTGAGGGCCTTCTGTGCTGGAGATGCTTTCCAGCATCTTGGTTACTTGGTCTGCCAAATTGTCTGTCCTGCTGATGGCATTTCAATCCCTCGCCTCTCCCGCTCTAGCCATCATTTCATCTTCCGCAGCATATTAATTTTATTTAGGATTTATGTCACTGCTGGAATGATAGCCTTAGTCAGTACTGAAACAGCAGTAAGGATGTGCCCTGCAATCATCTTTTATATAGTTTAAGTGTAAAGACCCAACATCAAGGATTTTAAGGTTTAAATGCTATTATTGTTCCATTTCGTTTTATTTTAGACAGAAAGGTTTCTGGGGAGAAGAACTTCCCTCTTGGCAAATTCCACTTCACACTGCACTCATTTTCCCTGAAGTTTCGCCCACCATATTGTGGGCTTCACCAGAGGTTTCAGATGCAAAGTTCTTACTACGGTTTCAAAGCCTTAGACTGAAGTTGAAAGCACGGAGCTCAGCTGTTTATATACAAAATCAAATATGTAGCCATTCTGATGAAATAAGAAGCAAACTAGAATTGCACTGGGCATTAGCATAAGCTTACATTCATTGCTTTTCACAGGGAACATTAAAAAGCCCCCCAAAACAAAGGAACACAAGGGCTTTGAAAAGACTATGTCTTAAATACCACAGATGACAACTGCAATGATTCAGAAATGAAATCAATTTATCATTAGCCATTAATTACCAAATAGCTCTATTTTCTCCTTATGCTTCATGTAGCTTAGACTTTTGCATAATTAGAATGAAAAATTGAGATAGAGTGGGTCTTGCATTTAAATGACATAAAATCAGTATTCTCACCTCAGAAAATTGTGGTAAAGATTTTCAGGAGGGAAAGAAGTTTTGGAAGGTTATCATCAAAAGGAAAAGTAAGCAAGCAAGCTTTGCTCTCTTTTAAACTGATAGATTGAAAGAAAGACTAAATTTGTCACAGGACAGTTTTAAGTTGCAGGCAACTGCAGTATTTTGTTTTGTAAACTGTTTTTGCACAGAGCTACAAACATTATAAAAATCTGTTTGCATTCACACCTAGCATTGCTACGAGCTATATTACAACCACGTTGAGAGTGTGTTAGAGCCTGCCTCGGGGTTCCTTTGTAGCAGGTTTCAGCTGGAATGATTTTTTTTTTTATAATAATGATTCTATTTAAGTGGAACAATCATTACAAAAAATTATCACAAGCCATCTTGGGCAGGCAAATTCTGCCACAATAAACATGCTGAACATCTTGCAAGGAGCATGTTGAAGATGGTGATTAAGCCTAGATGACTGCTTGGAGCCACCACTTTGGTTTAGGCATGTTACTAGCATTGTCTGAGGTTTAGTAATGAAAGAACATTAATTCCCAGTAAGGACAACTGAGGGACAGGGCTTGATTCCAAGACAGTTGTCTTGGAAGTAGAGGCTGTCCATAGTATTCCTCCTTGCCAGGGACACCTGTGCTGGTGTTCCTGCCCTCTAGGCAGCAGTGTGTCATAGGTCCACAGCTGGGACTTAGCTACTGCTCATGTGTGAGCCGTGCCCAGGGCTGCCAAACCACTCTTGGGAGAAGGCTAAAAGCTCCGTGTGTCCAGGGGCTGCCTCTGAGAGCAGGACCAGGTAGGGAAGTGCGGGACGCCATAGTGAGTGACGAGTTGTGCTGCTTCTGCCTGGGTGCTGTCACCTGAATACCTTTAGCAACCAAATTAACTGGAAAAAGCACAGCAGCATTAGAATAAACAAAAACGCCTGTAAATTATGAATTACAGTTCTGCTGTGCTGCTTATTGCAAACCTCTCAAAGGAGCATGCCCTTTGCTGTTGTATCTGGATGGAATGTGTTCACCTTCTCCTCCTCCCTCTGACCCAGCATGTCTGAGCACAGCCTTAGCCCTGCTATCTTCATGTGCTCAGTTTCCCACAAGCGTGAAAGGGTGCCTCGCTTGCGCTTCTTAATATTCATCTTTTTTTTTTCCTGAGTCAGAAAATGCTAAAAGGGAATGCCAGTGCTCTGGAATGATCTTTATGTCAATCAAATTGCTGCATATTTGTTTACTAACAGCTGAGTAGCCTCCTCCCAATGCAGCCAGAGGCTTTGCATCCACTCGAGCAGCTCTTGTGAGTGAGTCCTCCAGCAAGGCAAGGAGGGCAGAAGGTGCAGCATCAGGACAGATTTCAGAGTTGCTGTTATTACTGGCATGAGTCAAGTCAACCCAGATCCCCATTGGGGACTGCAGCTTCTTTGCACTCGCAAGCACTGAATGCATTTATGCTAAAGGTATGGCTCTTGCCCCAAAGTTTCAAAGTGCAAGATCATGCAATAGGATGCAGAGATAAAGCTGTGCGGGGGATTTGGCCTTGTGGCAGGGTCTACAGAGGAATTTGTTTAGACATCAGCATTACCTTGCTGAACTTTTTAGGTGACTTGCTCTGAACAGAAGCCTTAGTCATGAATAAATGCCCAGGCTCCCCGCCCGGGAGAAAAGCCTGCAGGGAGCAAGCATTCACAACAAACTGAGGGAGATTTTACACTCTTTTGCCCTTTACAGATAGTTAGGTAACAAATGCTAGTCCCACAGCTCCAAGACACATTGAGCTGAGTTCTTTTTCCTTCTGATACAATGAATTCTTCCCTGTTACCTTGCTGGGAATGTTTCTCATAGCCTTCCAAGGGGGCCTGGGTGCTCAGTGTTTCCCCAGCGTTTTTGCTTGAGCTCAGTGGCTCCTGTGTTGTGGTGGCAGCTGGTTTTGTAGTTGGCTGTGTAACTCCCACACAGAAAAACAAGGGGATGACTGGGTGGTGTGGAGTACTGGTGGTGAGTACTGCTGGTGACTCATCTGAATGTTTACTAGAAACCTCTGTATGTGCATTTCAAGCCACTTCCTAATTTCTCAATTGCTGCTGCATCCAGCATTTGGCAGGCTTCAAAAACTTGAGGTCTTACTTAAAAACATATGGTTGGTATGTTGAGTTCACTTTTGGCTGCAAGGAAGGAGTGTGTGTAAGGGGGGAGGTGATTTCATCTCCTCGCCTTCTGGCTTTTGGACTGACTTGGAAGCCCTCTGCTTCCACTCCTTGTATATCCTGGTGAGTGGCAAGTTTGGAAACAGCAGGGAAGAGTCTGGGGCTCGATCTGGTCTTGGAGGAAAGGCCAGACAGGACTGGGCCAGGCGGGTGCAGGAAATTGCACTGATGTCCATGAAGCCAGAATATATGCCTGAGCATATATGAAGAGACAGCATTTGGATACTGCACTGGGAAAAGGGAGTAGAAACTACTCAGCAAAGTTCGATACACGGATTTCATTTCAGCAAGTGAGGCTTTGATAAGCTTCGGCCCTATGTTTTGGCATCCTAGATAGGAGCCTTATACCCAGGATCTGATTCAGCCCTCACTTTTGCAAGGTGTCCCAACCAAGGAGAGGGGCTCTACTGTTGACTATCTGGTTTTGTAGAAGCTGAAAACTATCTTTGGGACTATCTTCAGGGGCTATCTTAGGGATTATCTTTAGGGAGGTATCTTAGGGACTATCTTTGCCCTAGTGATGCCTTTCTCTGCTTTTGCTCAGCTTTACAAAGGAGCTGGTACTTGTCCAAAGTGCTGTGTGTAAGACATAGAGACTCTCCTATACTGTAGTGGTGGTGTTTGCCTGTTACTCATGCCTGGTTTCTCTCAGACTGATGTAAATGCCTCTGTAGACAGAGATATTAGCAAATATATTTCTTAATGAAATAGCATCTGACACTAGATTATCATTCAGAGGTTGTTGGTGGACTGCACTAATGGATGAACTTTGCGCCTGCATTTGACAGCTGATTAAAGTATGGTTACCTGTGCATCAAGCCACGAGCACAGCACTTTTAAACTCAGCAGAAAGTCTGTTGTGCCTGTGCGGGTAACCTCATGGCAAAGTTTGGACATGACTTTGGACATTTCTATCAAAATAAAGATATAGATGCCAACAGGAATAGTTTTTCTTCCTCTTGGTACTAGAGAAATACAAGTGTTACAAGATCGCTCAGTCCTGGCTTTCTTGGTCTTCCCATATCAGGAGCGAGTAATATTTCTGCTGATGCAGTGTCTTCTGAGTAGTCTAGTGGTGTGGATTGCTGCATGTTTCACAGGAAAACGGATGAATGATATCAAGACATTGAGCTTATAAGTAGCACATTGGCAACCCGCCACTAAAATATAAATACATTAAATGTACTAAAGGAAATGTTCATTCTGTTGTTTAGAATTGGACATGCCCCAGTTAGGTAAATTTAATCTTCTTGGAGGTTGTTGTGTTACAGCTGAATGAGACTGCAGTTATCTTATTTCTGATCTTTCTGTCATTCAGGTTTTATGTTCTGGCATTTGTGATTTGAAGTGTGTTTGCCTAGGAATGATAGGACAAGTATTTTCCAAGGCAGATGAAGGTGCTTAGGGGATCTATTAGCACCTTGCAAAATTTGACCCATTAGCCCTGAAGTTTTCATGGTCCTCCTTCACTCGCGGGTCACAGAGCTAAGGGTGCCACCTTGTTTTTGGTTAGAAAGGTACGAAATGGTGGCGTTACGTATGTTTGCTAGCAAATGTCTGACAAGTTAACTACCTAATCATTGTAGCATTTTTTCCCCTGTGTATTCCTTTCGGTAGCTTTTGTTACCGGATTTTCTGACACAGTTCCTACAGAAATCCCCTGGCCATGTGTCTGCGCTGATTGAGGTCAGTGGCAAAGCTCACGCTGGTTTCAGGGTGAGCAGAATCCGGCATTAAGCATCAGATCCAAAGCCGATTGCGATAAAGGGGAGTCTTGTCGTTGTTTTCCGTGGATGCTGGGTCAGACCCTAAGAACTGATGCTGTGGCATTAGCTGTCTTGACTAATCCCGCTGAAGCCGGGGGAACTACCCCTGTGCGCAAGCATTACAGGAGCCAGTACTCCACATTAACAAACATTCTGCAAGAACTGAGCTCCTCTCTCCATTGTACAGTCCAGGGAAATGGCAAGGCAGGAGAAAGAAGAAAAAGGAATGGATGAATAGAGAGATTTTGAGCTGCCTGTAAAAAATGATGTTCTGTATGGAATGCAAGTAGTTAAAAAAATAAGACATTTGCTGTGTATTTTATAGATAAGAAAATATTATTTTATTGAACTGAAAGATATATGTTTCACCTATCACATCTGAAATAATCATTGTAGGCTTTTAGAAGAAATCTGTAATTACTCTGAGCATGTCATTAATTAGAAGTAAAATGAATGATATTTCTCCATTTTATTACCCCAGTGATGTAGCCATTTGTATCATAAATTCATTGACCTCATCTTAAATGATCAATCCTGTAAGACAGACTTGATTCATTAATTCTTCAGTGACATTTTCTCTCCTCTAGTAATTTCCCCTTCATTGTAGAGACTGTTTTCCTGCATTTTACTATGATATTCTAAGGCATCTTATTACCTGCATATGACATACACATTTTATATTTGTATCTTAAATAAGCAGCATAGACTTACTGCTTATGTAAATAGATAGATAGGTGGATATAAAAATAATGGAATATATAAATGTAATAAATGATAAGCATTTATCACTGATGCTCACTTTAACACTTTGGGATGTTGCATAAAATCAATGAGATAATTATTAGATATATGGTCCATCCAGGATGTTCAGAGGAGCAGAATTACTGCTTTTAACTCTGTGTCTTTAATTAATTTTATGTAGTGATAAAATATACAGAATAGTCTGTGATCAATATGTGAGTGAAGCAGACAGACTTCAGAATTTCTTATACCTCTGTGAATTATTGAAAACAGGAGAAATCAGTAGAGAATTTCTAAGCAGGATTTCTAAATATTTTACTGTGGAAGAGAAAATATTTGTTTAGCTGCAAGTGACATAGGAGCCCACTTGATATAAAGAAATCAATACAGCAATAAAACACTAAAATATTTCAGTGAATTTTTCAACTGATAACTAATAAAATTAAATGATTAGGGTAGATGCCATGAGTTTCTTGCTGTATTTTGCTTTCAGTCTAATTAAAGTCACTGAGGGGGCTCTTCTTAGAAAGATCAGGAGGCTGTTTTTACTTTCTCTTATTTCTCAGGTGCTTCTTTCACAGCAGGCTTGCAAGCAGTAGAGCCGTGTGTTTTTGTTGCCCTGAAGGAAGGGTGAGTCTTAGCTGCACCATCCCAGGGCTAAATCAGGGAAGCAACTGCAGCCTGGGATCCTGCCCCATCTCTTGGGCCAGACTTCGCTGGGACTAGTCTCCTCTGGGTCCTTCCTCGGCAAAGGGACGCTGATTTGATGAGCAAGTGGCTCAGTGAGCTCTGTCCTGGCCAGGACACGGGCTGGGGGCTCTTGGGTGCCTGCAGAGACACCCTGCCACTTTGCACAGCTCTTCGCAAGACCATAGCCTGCGCGCGGCTGAAGGAGCAGGTTACCCCGATTCCATACACGCAACAGAAACAGCATTTTGCTTCTGCAGTAGTGAGCTCTGTATGACATTTAGGTAAAATCAGCAGCTTTACTGGGGTAAACAGTGAGTTATTACTTTATAGAGTAGACTCACAAACAAGTTCCTCTTTTGTCTGCCTGGAAAAATATGGCAAGCCAGGGAATTTCAGTAAGTCAATGATATGGTGTTTCCATCAGCTCATCCTGTGACGGGGCTGTGTTGACTTGCCAGACGGGTGGCAGAAGCTGTACATATGCCAAATACCTGGGATTGTTCAGTGCCCGCGACTATGTGTTTGCACTACCTGCAGCAAGGGGTTGCCTGGCTCCCGTGGCGTTTGCGAAGGCTGCTGGTCCTTCCTGCGGGAAGCGGGGAAATTCCTACTACAGGGAAAGGATCAATGCTCATAAAACCCCACAGGCCATGCAATATGTGGGTGCCCCGCACTGGCACTGTGCCTTTTCTTACTTGTGTGGGCCACTGTGGTGGAAAGAAGCCTGCACTAATGCAGACTGCACAGAGCAGCACAGGGTCCACGGAGCCAGGTGCCCCTCTGATATAGTCTCCATGGTGCTGTATCCGCGTGTCCATGCTAAAATCTGGCTCCTACATTTCCATACTTCAGAGATGACTTCATAGTTGCTATTTCTCAAGTAATTATTTAGTTCGATTTAACACTTGGGATAAAAACTTCATGGTAGAGAAACACAGTATGTGTGTGAGTATGTGAAAGAGGTACGGAGACAGGAAAGGGAATGAAGTAGCAACCAAAAGGGATAACCAGAAGGGTTCAGAATTACAATAAACAGTCTAATAGCCATAACATATAGGAGTGTATGTATGTGTGTGAATATATATATTAAAAATATATTACTGAAAACTCAAAAATGTCACAACTGTTTATATTAAAGGAAAGCTGAGAGTTAAATGAGATGGGTAATCAGATGCCCGACATATGTTGTTTTGAATTGTTTATATGGCCAATAGTTATTAAAATTAATTATCCTTTTAATGCAGTCTTTTCAAAATCATATTCTTTTTTTTCATACAAAAGATATAATCATTTCAAAGCAAGCTAATATGGGCTATTTGGAAAAGGCAGAACAAACAATATCATGATGTATTCTGGTATGGTCATAGGCTCAACATGCTGATAGAAAGCACCAAAAATCTCTGTCAACAGAATATTTTGAGATCTAATGTAAATGACAAAAATGTTTTTTTTTGTGTGTGTAAAATTCTGTCAAAAAAGTAAGGCACTGAAAAATCTGACATCTGTTTATCTGTTTATAGCTATGGCAAGATTACTCATATTAATTCTTGTTTAAAATGCCATATGAAGGAAAGGCATTTGTGCAAACAAGAGTCATATTTGAATTGTAGATCATGTCTTCACCATCTGTGAGAGCTGTTGGTGTTGCAAAATTAATGTGTTAATGAAATCACAATAATTTCTCTGAAGTAATGGATTCTGAAGCCTAGAATGACTATTTTTTGAACTTTGGTGTCTAGTGGTTTACAACTGGGAAAACCTTTCACAGCTTAATTAGTTCTGCAGCCTTACTTTAAAAAAATTGGCTATGCCTTCACCACACTGATAGGAACACAGAAAAGGATGAAATAGAAAGGGGAGAAACAAACAAATAGAAAAGCTTGCAATGCAAACTTTATTGGTATAGTGTTTCAAAAGTTGCTAAATAGGACCTTGCTTGCCAAGACGTTTTACGCAAAGAGGCTAGTATACAAGAGTGGGCAAACAGCTCAGAAAGTAATTCCAACTTGCTGAACCATCACAAATTGGGAATATTTGAACCTTACATAAATCTCCTGAGTATTTCAAAGTTTCTCCTTGGAATGAAGGGGAAAGGAAGAATGATGCTTTTTGCTCTGTCATACTATTTTAAAATATCTTTTCAACTTATTATGTAGTACCATTAATAAAATACAAAATGTTAGTGTGCTTCTGTTTAGCAGTGATGGTTTGCATTTCACATTTCACAGCAACTTTCTGAGTCCTTTTTCTGTTATCATAGTTAGTGTGTAGTATTGCATCTCAGATAGTACAGGTGTGTGTAGGTTACCACTGGGGAGCAATCACAGTCATATTCATACAGATTTAGCATATGTGTATGCATACATACCTGTATGTGTTATAACAGTTTGCACCAGCTGAGGATTATTTGCTGTGGTATGGATATAAGCTATATAATGTACCATGCTGGGCAGAATTAAGATCATAGGAGACGTAAAAAGGGAGCGGCCCTTTAAACTGAATTCTTTAAATTCAGTTCACTGATATTTTGGAGCCAATAAGCGTAGTTTTCACAAACATGACCATTTTTCTTTCCTGTTAGAAAACTAACATGGTTATTTAGCAAGCAACTGAAAAATGACTTTTAAAATAATGCTACGAAGAAAAGATTGCTTTTCTTACCTGATTTGATTTTATTACTGTGTTGTAGGTATGTGACTGGTGTAAGCACATAAGACACACAAAAGAGTATCTGGATTTTGGGGACGGGGAAAGAAGGCTTCAGTTCTGCAGTGCAAAATGTCTCAATCAGTATAAAATGGACATTTTCTACAAAGAGACACAGGCCAATCTTCCAGCTGGACTGTGCAGTACATTACATCCTCCAGTCGAAAATAAAGCAGAAGGCACTGGGGTACAGCTGCTGACTCCAGATTCTTGGAATATACCGCTAGCAGATGCTCGGAGAAAAGCCCCATCCCCAGTGTCTGCAGCTGGCCAAATTCAAGGTCCTGGACCATCAGCGTCTACCACTGCCTCTCCATCTGACACTGCCAACTGCTCTGTCACTAAAATCCCCACACCAGTTCCCAAACCTATTCCTATCAGTGAGAATCCAAATATTCCACCAGTTTCTGTCCAGCCACCTGCTAGCATTGTGCCTCCAATTGGTGTCCCACCTCGCAGTCCTCCCATGGTAATGACAAACCGTGGACCAGTTCCTCTGCCCATATTCATGGAACAGCAAATTATGCAGCAAATCCGTCCACCATTTATTCGTGGGCCACCTCACCATGCCTCAAATCCTAACAGCCCTCTGTCAAATCCAATGATTCCTGGAATTGGTCCACCACCAGGTGGTCCCAGAAATATGGGTCCCACCTCCAGCCCCATGCACAGGCCGATGCTCTCCCCTCATATCCATCCCCCCACAACACCCACCATGCCTGGGAATCCTCCAGGTCTGTTACCACCACCTCCTCCCGGAGCTCCTTTGCCCAGCCTTCCCTTTCCCCCGGTCAGCATGATGCCAAATGGTCCTATGCCTATGCCACAGATGATGAACTTTGGATTGCCATCCCTCGCTCCGCTGGTGCCACCCCCAACTCTGTTAGTGCCATATCCTGTCATTGTCCCGCTGCCCGTCCCCATACCAATTCCCATCCCCATTCCTCACATCAACGATTCCAAGCCTCCCAATGGCTTCTCCAGCAATGGTGAGAACTTCATTCCGAGCACCTCCAGCGAGACACCTGGGGCAAAGCCAGCCAATAACTCTTCATCCCCTCGAGAGTCAAAGCAAGGATCTTCTAAATCCTCTGACTCGTCACCGAGCTGCTCAGGCCAGTCCTTAAATCAAGCTCAAGTGCTTCAGGAGCACAGTAAAAATGAAGTTGTTGACTTGACTGTCAGACCTAGTAGTCCGGTGAACAGTAAATTTGGGTTCCCCAGTGTGCTACAGGGTCCTCAGGATGGTGTGATAGACCTAACAGTAGGCCACCGGTCTAGGCTGCACAATGTTATCCACAGGGCTTTACATGCCCAAGTGAAAGTTGAACATGAACCTAACAGTGTTGTAAATTTGGCTTTTGGTAGCTCAGAAAAAAGGAACTGCAGCGACTGCAGGGACAATTGCAGCCCAGTTGACTCAAAAACATTGCCGTGCGGTGATGCAGCGCACTGCTGTCCTGTCTCCTTGGCCTCCAGTACTTCAGGACTAGAAACTAGTGCAGCAGTTTGCAACGTCATTGTGAATGGCACAAAGAGCATGGAGGGTTCCAAGAACCCAGAGCTGCCTCCAGAGCCAAAAAAGCCTCAGCCCCCAGAGGAGCTGGCGGTGAGCGAGCTGGAGTCTGTTAAGGAGAACAACTGCGCATCAAACTGCCACCTTGAGGGAGAGGCTGGCAAGAAGACTGGGGAAGAGCCCCTTGCAGGGGGAGACAAACAAGACCCAAACCTTAACAATCCAGCAGATGAGGACCATGCATATGCTTTGCGGATGCTACCCAAGACAGGTTGCGTGATCCAGCCTGTGCCAAAACCATCAGAAAAGACTGCTCTAGCACCGTGCATTATCTCAACGCCAATACTCAGCACAGGGCCAGAGGATCTGGAGCCACCATTGAAAAGGAGGTGCCTCCGAATTCGAAATCAGAATAAGTAAAGGTTTGTGTAATCACTGCTGCCTTCTGTGTGAGTAGAGTGAGTATTTTCAAGTATGAGGCCAACCGCATGTGGATGTGGCCTTTGTGAAACAGAGAGATACAGATTCCGATTTATCAGCACTTTCATAAAACTATTGATATTTATGTTTTAATATTGTTCTTTGTGTTGTATTGCATTTGTACTTGTCAGTACTTCATCCATCAGCAGCCTCATTACACTTTCGCTCACAGAACATTTTGTGATGGTGCTGGCTCTGAAGTTATTGTGTTGTGTATGTCAAAATCAGTGGGTTTTTTTGCCTAAGAGATGGTTTACATCTGGGCTATTAATCTGCTTACTTATTCCAGCCGAGTTACACAGCAGTTCAAGCTTTCATGATATGACTGAACTCGCCCTGCAGCACAGTGTAAAACAGGATGACCCAGCTACTCACTGCTAGCTGAGGTCCAGGTGACTCACTAAATGGTCATCCCCAACTGCCTGGCTTCGGTGTGCCTCCTGAATGCATCCTGGCTTTCAGATGGTGTTCTTGGGGCACTCAGTCCCCCTCCCTGAGCTTTCCCCGCTAGGTATCAGTGCTCGGGGACTGTCTGCTGTTTGGGATTGGTGCTTTGTGGCTCAGCTGAAGAGGTAGTTGATAGGCAATGGACAACTGCGGTAGGACCATGGGCCTTTCCTCTCTTATTCAAGGTATCTGCCTTGATGCAAGGATCCCTCCCACCTTAGAGAAGCAGTTGAGACTTCCCCTGGCTCCACAGCTGGTATATATGTTATATTTTGTGATAAGGGCTTCAGGGCAATGCAGCAATACAGACAGGTCCACCAACACCTGCGGCTTGTCCAAAGACAGTGCTCTAGAGGCAGAACCCCACTTCATTCCTTATTCTCAGCCTATTGAATCCCTCTGATGAAACAGAGCCTTTACAAAACTGCTTGTTTAATATATGTCTATTGCTTCAAACCTGTGAACAAGAAACAAATGTAATTGCATTTGTTTAAATTCACAAGCATGGAGAGCTTCTTTCAGAAAAAGGGAAAATGGTGGGTGTTACAAGAATCTGTTCAGCAGTGAAACACTGATGATTTGCCGGATGTGGCTTGGTGACATGCCAGATTTTATTACAATTGTGGAATACTCCATAGCCTCCAGTAAATCCCTGTCCCTGGTAGCTCAAATAGTGACTGCAGCAGTGCAATACGAATGTTGCCTTGAACAGCTTGGCATCCACTACCACAGACATAGCACACGCTGTGGAATCTGGGATAGTGCAGTATCTCCCTGCTCCATCAGTGCAGGCTAATTGCACTATCAAAGATGCTGCAGTATAGCCAGGGTTGCCTCTTTGTTTTGTGACTGTTGCATTCTCTATTCTGGCTGCAGCGAAGGAAATGTTGCTTCCTTTGATCGCACACAGTATTTATTTACTTTCTTTGGTGGAACAGAGCCATTATTCTTTGCTCTAGGCATGTGCTGACACATTTAAAAGATACATTTGTAAGAACAGAGGACATCTGCAACTTTTTTGGACTAATAATCAACACGTACAATAACTCAGAAGCTAAATGAGTATTTAAAATCCTTATACTCCCCTAGGCCCTACTAGTGGGGACTCCCCGTACTCGGAGCCTTGGACTACACATCCACCTATTCTATCAGTTGGTTATTTCAGCATCAAGAGCTTTATTGCAGCTCCCTGCATGCATCCTTTGGAGCCTGAAAGATCGTCTGTTCGTAAATGTACCTACGTTTCACCTAGGGGAAGTGCTTTGATCTAGTGGGAATGCCGCTATTTGACTGCATGTATTTTTTAGGACAACTATGGTTACCACATTCTTTCTTGCTTTCCTCAAGCTCTCTGTACACCTATGTTTTGTTTCTAGCCTGTGTTAAGAGACCTGAAGTGTGCTGATGCTGTATTTGAAGACAGGCTGCCTCTTGGAGTGTATTTGCTTCTGTGTATATGCTCGGCTAGACCATCCAGGGTGCAGTAATGCCACTGCTCTGAGGTCCTGGTCCCGGGGCAAGTTCAGCATCTTCCAGAGTTGGAGCCTTTAAGCTCAGAGAGAGCTCTGGCTTTTCTTGTTTATTTTTTCCTGTTAACACTGTTATACATGGCATCACTGCATGGATAGTATTTGACAGAGAAAGTGGACAAACTGAACAAACAGCATTAAAAAGACAAAAAGGATGCTTTATCACACAGTTATTGTCCTCAACCATTTATATTCTCTAAATGTCAAGAACTGCCACTTTGGCTTTCCTCAGGAATAACCATTTTCCTATTCACTGAGAGTTTTATATATTTTTTCTTTGTCTCAGTGTCTCAGTTGTCTTGCAGGAAAGGCAAGATTGCCTGTTTGCCAGGCAAGATTAATCTGATCCAATATAGACATCTGTAATGAAGACACAGCTGAGCCAATCATCTAAACTCTCTTTAAAATCAACCTAGAGAAAAAACAAGCACTTCAGGGAGGCAGTTGAGCTCATCCTAAAGTTGACAACTAAGACAGATTAGATGAATTGTGCCATAGCAATGCCTATGGCTCTCTGTCGTGAAGGAAACTAGAGGTGACTGGCACAGACATAGACGTCTACATAGACACTGAAAGTTAAGAGAGACAAAGCCCTGCCTAGGTGTCTGCTGTGCCCTGGGAGTTTGTGTAAGAGCATAAGCAATGGCTATTACTCATTCTGTGTTTGTCCCTTCTTTTCTCCACAAGAAGAAGTAGCCTCTGTACAAAAGATATGTGAGACCAGGATCTTTGTGTATTTCCAGGGAAAGGGGATACCCAAAATGCTCTGCAGAAATAAACAGTGTGATAACCATCTCATTCCAGTGGGTACCACAGTGAAATGCTGGTGGGTTTTGAGACTCGCAAGGCACGCATATCTGATTTATGCAGTTCTGATGATTGATTTGAGGTGAGGATTCTTTGGTTTCATGCACAGCCTCCTTTTGCGAGTGCTACTAATAGCCAGTCGGAGGGTGCTGCTTATTTTTCTGGCCCTCAAGAAGTTTATCCGTGAAGGCTTCCCAGCACTTAGAGTCGATATGTGTCTATACAGTGGGGACAAGTGTGGAGACAGAGCATCAGCGCAGCCTCTTAAACCACAGCCCTGACCTCCACCATAGCCACAAGTTCCTCCTGCCCCATTCATGGGAAGGCTGGAGAAGATAACGCCCCGCTCCTTCAGCATTATGGCTGTGAGGAGGATCTCTTACTGCACACTGACAGCCTTTGAGAATATCTTGTTCCCCAGAAGGAATAAAATACAAAAAGGGTAGGATTTGCACTAAAGATTTTGTTGACGTGGACCACTGGAGTTTTATATTGCACTGACCACACTAACCTGGGAGCAAAAAACGTCCAGGGAATTGTCTTTTTCTCTCTTGCTCCCAACCTCCTCTAATTGGAAAATCTGAACGTAGTGCTGAAATGTGCAACTTTTCCTGGATTTTATTTCCCATCAAATTGTATGAAATGAACGAAATTAGCCAAATATTTTTACGCTAGAGTTCTGGACAGGCAGATTGAATTAATGGAACAGCAACATGGACTCTCTAAAAAGAAATCAATGCAAGCATGACCTTTTTGGGCAAGTAGCCAAACTCAGGATTATTTAATGTACCAATTACTTGATTATTGGAAGTGCTAATCAGCAACATAATCCTTTATGTTAAAGTTTAGTCTCTCCATCAGGATGTGGACTGTCAAGCTGTTATAGATCAATGCAATTCAAACAACCAGCAAAAGATGTCTCAGGGCCAAAGCCCCAGTATGATAAAGGAATGAAGCTAAAAAGAAGAATATTTTCTTGAATGTAATTGTTTCAAGTTTGAGCAATGTGAATTTTCTAAAATTAGCTGTGTTAGTATTGCCTAACTGCATGCTCTACATCCAGGCAGGCTCAGTCATAACCCTCAGGTTCTGCTGTCAAGTTTTTTTAAGGCAAGTAAGTCAAAATGCTAAGGGCCACTTGGCTTTGACATAATAGTTCTAGTAAAGTGAATTAGCAAATTAAATAGTACATGCTAAACTGACAACTAGCTTCTGTGTGTGCATGTGTGTTTGTGTGCTTGAATGTGTGTATGTTGATGAATCCTATGTTGAGGGGAGAGGGATAAGAAAAGGAAGGTTTTTTGCCTATGTAAGCAGAATTCTCCCAGAAGTGTGGAAATAGTAGGAATATGGCCACCTACTGAGCCAACCCATATGTCCTGGGGTCAGCATCTGCTGAGCTACAAGCCCCAACCTCCAGCCGTCTAGTCCATACATTGTAGTCGTAAAAATATACAATGTGCAGAACACTCCAGTTCAGAGCAGAAGTAATATATATCCCACTGTGAACTCCCCAGCCCATAACAGTCCGAGACAAGATTTCCTGCTCTGGTCAGGATTCCTGTGGCAACGGGCATAGCTATTAACCTTCCTTTCTGCCTTAAGAGTTTTTATAGCTCCTGTGTCGCTGTAGCATCTATCTACTAGCATCTTACCCTGCCCTCATTGCTCTGATCAGGACAGAACATGACTCTACAGGTGTACTTACCCATATTATGCTAGTTTTCTTTGCTGATGCAGTACTATGGGCCAGAGCTTTAGCTAATTTTAATTGGATATAGTTCCACTGATGCTAAGTTAATTTAAATCAGCAGAGTAATTGGACGCATGCACTTAACACCTACACTCCTAGTCTAGAAGTTTTCCTTCACCTGGCTTCTTATGAGCCTACAGAAATTTTCCATTTATTCTCCAGGAGAGAGGAGAGACTGTTAACACCACAAAGCCTTAAACACATTTGCTTGGAACTGAAGCTTTGCCCTTGAGATCTGCCTGGCACTAACAGTGTGATCTTACATTTCAAAATTGCCTGGGTAGCTTCTCAGATATATTAAATTAGAAAAAGGTTTTCCCAGAAAAAAAAATAGTTCTCAAAATGATGAAGTATAAAATGACATACTTCCAGACTAGCTTTCAGCTCCTGCATCTTGCTGCCAGGGTGTGGGAGCACTGACTTCCACCTCAATGGCAGTAAATAGCAGGCCTGTGGTACAGTGCTGTAGATGACTATATATACTTTGAAGTCAAAAGAACAAGTGCTAATTTCTGATAGGATCTTTCTACTTTTTCATAAAACCTTCCAGGGCATACGTTTCAAATGTGAAATTTGGTTCCTGAACCCATTTAAAAATAGCTATACCTGGTTTGATTTGTGAAAGTGGAAAGCATTGAGGGCTCTTTGCAAGCAAAATACAGGGCCAGAGCCTCAGCTAGCAAAAAAAAAAAAAAAAAAAAAAAAAAAAAAAAAAAAAAAAAAAGGCGATAGCTTCATTGGCACACACTCAGAGATTTGCAGCAGCTTTGGCTCCTGGAGACTGTAGATCAACTAGTACCTGTCAAGGTCTGGGACCACCAACTTCAGAGATTCCTTTGGCACTTACTGGCCCTTACTAACTTAATTATCTTGTGGAAAGAAAATTATTTGAAGTAAATATCTTATCTGTGACATTCCTTAGGTTGCTACAACCCACCTTCATACTGAAACAACAGGGCTACTCAAAACGGTTTATGAGGCTTTAGAGTCTGACTCCTGCACTTTCAGGCATACAAGGCCTATGCTCTTCTCATTTAAGTCAGCGTAAAGCAGATTCAGCTACAATCAAAAGTGTTAAGTGTAAAATGGGCGTAGAAGGAGATTCTAGCTCTTCATCATGTCATTTTTTTTCTTGTGCTATTGAGGTACCAACATCAATGTTGCAGGCAAAGTTTGTGGGAAAAAAAAAGCTCACGATTAAATACAGAGACTATTACAACAAAGATCACAATAAACCAGATGGACACCTTGTGAAAACATCATCAGAGACAATGATTGCCTTTACATTCAGATGATGAGATTGATGAGATTGTGGCCAGTATGTGTCTCATTGCCACTGAAATCAGATAAGGAGGTAAGCACCTGCCTTTGTGAAGCTTGACCCTCAAACAGCCATGGCCAACTTCAGTGCTGAACTATGAACTCAGAAGAACTGTGAGGAGTTTTAAACTATTTCTAAGTATTAGGAACAAATCCTGAAGGTGGGTCAGAAAGGAGTAGAACACTTTTGGGGACTATTGCTGTGAAAGAGGTGGACATAATCAAGCAGTGAGCAATAGGTTTTAAGAAAAAAATTACATTCCTATTAAAAAAAAAAGGTACAGGAAAATCAAGCAAAGTAGAAGCAAAGCCATCTGAGCCAGAAATCAGGAAGAAATCTCACTATGGCAAACAAGACTTTCTGAAATATTTTTTTATTTCCAGATTACCAGCTGAGGCTCTCCCTGCCTATTTTTAGGTCCCACACAGCAAAACAGGCAAGTTAAGCACATTCCTGAGTGCCTCCATCAGTCAAGGCCTCCCAGCTCAGGCCTACTCATCGTTATGTTTTTGATAACAAACTGCATTTCACTCATGTGACTAGAGGTTGTGTTTGGAAGTGCATGTGATCATCTCAGGAAAGAAGGGAATCAAGGTAAACTCTGACATTTTATGGCACCCTCAACTATTCAACATTTGCATATACCCTGAAAAATACAGCTGTTAAATAGCTGGGCTAGGTCCTGCGAAGTGCTGTGCACCTTCAACTACCAGTGCCTCTAATGAGAGCCGAAAGCACTTGGTGCACTGCAGAACGAGGTCCTGTCTCTGACTCATTTGTATGGCTTTGCTTCCCCAGACATGATTTTGGTATTTGAAAAGAATGGTATTCCTGTACAACATGTGTCTCAATTTGTAACGATATCCTCCCTGCAGCTGGCTTACTTTTCCAAGTGTTTCTGAAACATTACTGTCTTAAATTTGAGCCAATCTACAATAACAAATTATGTAGACGCAAAAAAGCTGAACTGCATTTGTTTTAAGAACAACCACCTCCCCCTCGGCTACATTTCATCTTCCAGTCCTTGTTTTGGATTTTTAGGCTGTGTAATATAATCTCCTATGGAAGTACACATTTCCAAAAAACCAGAAAAAGGTTGTAGAGATTGAGTGGTGCAGCATGAAACAACTATCAAGTTCTGACCTCTCTGGAAAGATCTGCATCCCATCATCAGCCTACTGATATTTTAAACTATGTTTAGAGCAATTTTCAGCTATTTATTTGTAGCTCATGTGGTTAAATGTAAAACTCTGTATCATTATGATCTGGTGCATGCTTATGCTTCAAATATTTATAAGCTTTCATGAACCACTTGTGCTGCCACTTTTAAGTTTCTTATCCAAAGGAGGAGGAAAACCCCTTTCCCACAGGAATTGAAACAAACATCTCTAACCGAGAGATGCTTGAATGCTAGTTATAAAAGAAAAGATACATGATGAGGTCACTAAAAATTTGAATTCTGAACCTGACTTTCTGAGTTCAGTTGCAATGCCAATTCTGTACTATTTGCAATTACTGAACCAGTTCTCTTCATGGTAAAAATACTGTTTCTGTTTTCTCAAGGGGGCTGGGGTGTGTATGGGGAAAAATCTGTAATAGTGACTGGTGTCAGTGCAGTTCGCTTAGTGATTGACAGCACTGGAGCTGAGGCAGAGATACCTACAGCACCTAGCACTGCACCTCTGGTATGTTCTAGATCTAACCCACTTGCTCCTGGGTTGATTTTTCCTCTTCCTTCCACAAATAGTCTAATCTGCCTGATGTTTTGGCCACCTGAGCCCCTCTCCATGCTCTTGAGCCTCAAAGCTGGCTAAATTTGCAAAGCTTGTGTCTGCTCCTGTTTGGGTTGAAACAAACCTTAATGTGGCTGTGAGACTCATGGGGATTCCATGATGTTGGACTAGTGTAAAATCAGCTTCCTACTTTGGCATGATAGTCTGACCTGGCATTTAGGACAGCAGCACTGGAAGTGGCACCCATGGAGGCTTTGGGAAAGGTCCTGGGAGCCGCAGGGCTGGATAGGGAGCAATGTGATCCCAGCTGCCGCCCTGAAGGTGGGGAGGCCCAACTCCATGGGAAGATGAGCTCTCCCTCCCTGAGGTGATCCCCAGGGCCTGCCGCGAGAGGGACCGTGTCCTCTGCTGCCCAGGCTCAGCTCCAGATGCCGCTGGGACCCAGAGCTGAGCACCTCTGCCTCCCCCAGGGGCAAGATGCTGCTCACCAGCTCAACCGTGGCAGCTTCTTCGCTGGCAACACAGTATCACCCCACTCCTGTTGGGTCCCTACAAGCACGTTCAGTCTCAAGCTGGGGAAAGGAAAATTGCTGATGCCTACCCTAGGACAGCATCTTTCAATGGAAATGCCCATCTTCACACATAGTTGAGGCAGAGTAGCTGAGAAGTGGGCCCAATTTCAGCCCCTACCATGCCTTGACCTGGTTTTCTGCCTTTTCTTCCATCAAAAGAAGCTGGTGATTGCCATATCTGCATATAACTCCAAACTTCGGTTTCTTGTACACCTGATAGGCCTGGAGCAACACACAGCTTGACAGGAATAGCCAGCCTGAGGGTAGGCCAGGTGGGTCCTGGGCCAGGGGACCTCTACAGCCATCATGGTCCCTTCCTCCCTGCTTCTGCTCCTTTCTGCTGAAGTGTTTAGAAAAGCTCTTCAGCCCCCTTTGTCCAGGCTCGGCTGCAGCCACATTTGGCCTAAAAACCTGGTCAGCTTCGAATGGAGGGGATTTTAGTCAGAAAATGTTGATGCTGGGTGCTGAAACCTTTCACTAAAAAGTTTTCAGTAAAGAAAGGAAGATTATTGTTATTTTTTGGTCTACAGCAGAATTTCTGATGAAAATGTAAGGTCCATGCATAACCCTTCTGCTTTCTCATTCATGTCAAGAAGAACACAGGGGAAGTACGGCATTCACGATTACCACTGAGTCTTCTACAGGTTCAGAGGTAGGACTTTCAATCTGAGCTAGCCTCGCAGCTACTCTGCCGGTTCACTGGCACTCTGAGTTAATATGCCTTCTTCTAGCTATTTAACTAGATTAACTGGAGAGATCAGCTCTGATAAGAAAATTGAGAAGCCCCTTGGAATAGCTGAAAGCCTCGTGTTTTGGACTCACAGGAGGTTGCAAAAATTTCAAGCTAAAGTTTCTATTTTGAATCAGACAAAATCAGAGACTTAATGAAAGCTTATCACATCCCAATGGTTGCCTATTTTCAGGGGAAGGAGAGGAGAAACTGTCTACATTTGGTTTACCTCCTGTTTTGTTTTTTGTTTGTTTGCTTTTACAAAAAGAATCTTGAAAAGCTTCAGCTTTATCCCAGAGCAGAATGGGAGAATTAATTGAAAACTTGACCCCTGTTGTTTAATGAAAAATCCTGTCTTCTGCCTGCTCTGTATATGAGGCATTGTGGGGGGCAAAGCAAAGCTCTTACAGTTCTGCCAAATATGCCAGTGCTGCACTTGATGCAGAGCAGTCTGGTATCTCCCCGTTGTGGAGATATATTCGATCACTCCGGGGTAAATCAGGACAGGATCTGGCCTAGGCAGGCTCTGTGGTGTGCTGAATGGTTACGGGCACATGATACAGCTGAGGTTAGAAGTCTGGGGTTGCGATGGCATTTTCCGCTCTGCAAGACTTGAGCATGTATCTCAAAATGCCTCAAAGGGCAAAGCAGAGACCCCCTGTCTCTGTCCGGAGCTGGACAGAAGGAACTAGCTGACACTGATTTTGTCTTCAGTTCAGATTGAAAATGAAGGTGAGTTTCGTGAACGCATTGAGCGTTTGTTCTATAGAGAATTAAAACATGAGGGAAGACTTTGAAAGGATGTAAAATTATATGAAAAAATATCGAGTAGTTCTGGGGAGACTGCTACTACAGAAAGTGGTATAGCTGGGGAAGGATGACACCAGTAAAGAAGCCTGAGAGCAACACTGATGCTGAAACCTGGGGACCTGAACCTAAATGTTCAACTTAGCTTACTGAGAGTGATCACCTCTGACTCCTGGTACGGTTGGTGGACAAGAGGCTCTTCCAAGGTGTTTCAGAGAACCTAACTCCAGGTCTGCTGGGCTGCTTGCCTCCTGGGAAGGAGTTTCCCAAGGCTGGAGTTAGTGAGTCCTGGTGAATGCTTGCACCGCCGCTCTTCTCTCAGAAACACAAGGCAAGGTAAGGAGAAAGCAGTGCGATTTGATGTGGAGTTGCCTTCACAAAAGGCTGAACGGTAACAGTGACGTGGAGAAATGGAAATTTGAAAATGTTTGAAATGCTGCTATCCTAGTGGCAGTGGTTTCTCCTAGGAAAATGTAAACCTGAGGGGGAGAGGATGTGCCCTGTCCCCTGTGTATGCGTAGAACAAGTCAAACAGCAAAGTTACGTTGCTGCTTTATGATGCAGGAGAGGATTTACAGCAGGCCCAGGCCACTCAGCCAAGTATGTGGCTGCTCACTGCTAAACTTAGGGAATCCTGTTTCCACAAGTTCGAAGAAGAGCTGCAATCTTACCCAGACCAATACCACTCCCATTTTGGGGACTCCAGTTTTATTTGGCATGGTCTTTATGGAAATGCATAATGAGGCAAAGAGACACCTTTTACTTTTGCCTTGTGCTGTCTCTCTACTGCAGTGCCTGGCTGCAGGAACAAATTCAGTGAAGAGCAGACCCTAAATAGCCAAATTTGAAAGATTGCCCACAGATTTTGAGTACAGTAGGGGGTTGGATTTCTATCTCATGTCTCTTCAATATCACCAGCAGCCTGGTAAATCTAGGAGCATTGAGGCTACATCTTGTTGGTAGCTCTCTGGGTCACTTCCATAGCAGTGATCCCCTTGCTCACACTTTTTAAGAAGTGCATTTCATCTGTGACATGCAGGAGCACAAAGGAGAGCCTGGAACTGTATTTCCTACATTTTCTTGCTACATAACAAGGGCATTGGTAACATACCTCCCTGTTTCTAACCTCAGTAGCTAGTTTCAGGGTTCAATTTAAAGTATATTGAAAAAGTTTAGTGAAAGATGGTATTAAATGCGCCAGCAAGGGGCCGAATGTAGATATGAATTTCAGGTGCAAATTCCCTGAAGACTTTTCTAGGAATAGATACAGGGAAGCAGGGGTCAGTACATAGCAGTCCTTCTACTTTCCAGTTCATGTTTCTCCCTCAAAGTCCTTCCCCAATTACAAAGTGACTCGATATGATTGCAAGCACAGCCTCTAGTGCCTCCCCACCACCATGCAGTCACAGGGTCAGGGGCTGACTAAGCTGTCCCCAGCACTTCTTCTGCCTCGACATACAAGCAGGACAAATCCCAAGCCTTTTCCCCATTTAATTCCTTGAAGTCACAATGTCTGCTCAGATTGCAGCTCTCTTTTCAGTAGGTGGAAGAGCTAGAGTTGCATATTTGACACAAAGTTAAGAAAGAGCTGTAGCTTGCAGGACCAGAGGAGGAGGAAAATGCCACCTTAGAAATCAAGGGAAGTTTGTCCGGAAAGGGTTGGTGTATAATAAGGAGCCAAGTTATTATTTTGTTCATACAAAAGGCCTCCCCGACTCTTGCAATGATGCATCCCTTCAGTTAGTTTATGGAAAGATAAAGTATTAAGTATTCAAAGGGGAAGCTTCTAATGAGGAAGTCTGAACCGCTTTAAGATTAATAAATAAATAAATAAATAAATAAATTGCAGAACGACTACAAGTAACAGATGACTCCAGAGTGTTTCCAGGGCTGAGCTTGCCCCCATGCTGACTTTAGTTGCACTCTGCTGGTTTATCTTTGGTGTAGCTTCCCTGAGAAAATAATTGCTATGTCTTTACTGTAGGGCCATGCACGTCCTAGATGAACTAGGCATCTTCTAGCACATCAGCAGCTTCAGCATTCTTGCTCTAGGAGTTCATGCTGGTCAACATATTAAATGTGCCTTCACTCTCTGCTTGGAGAAGAGTGGAAGTTTGGCAGGGGATTATGAGCACAGCAATGAGAGGGGTCAGAGGGGAGTCAGTGTAAAGGGAAGATCATGGAGCAGGCTCAGAAGGAAGGCATGACCCAAATGTGGCCAAAATGAAGGCTAATACTGTGCTTTGGAATTTCAGTCTGTGACGTTTGGGGACAATGGACTCCACCTCAGGAGTCAACATCCAATGCATGCTGCTTAGAGACACAGGACAGTCCCTGCTGGCAAGCTACATGATCAAGAGACAAGGAAAGCGGGAGCAAATGAGACCGTGGTGTATCACCCAGTAGCCCCTAGATAATACAAGGGGTCATGAATTAAACTCTGCCTAATTCTGTGATCTGCTCTAGCAGTGAACGGTTTTGTTCTCTTCTTACACCTTGTCCAAGGAAGTGTGAGCGTTTACCATGGAAAGAATCAGATCTCAGTAGCATTCTACCTCAGTGAGAGTAGTACTCTGTTCAGTTTTGGTCCTCAGATGCCTTCATTCAATATCTGTTTGTCAGACTAAGCAGTGTCAGTCACTGTGCTTTGCTAGTTTTGAGTCTCCCCAGCACTGCAGCTGCTGTCCTGATGGCATAAGTGGGAGGAGGCCAGCTGCAGGCCATCCCAGGAGAGGGCTGAGGGTTGAGGAGCTCAGTCCTGACCTCCCTCGCTGCAGCCTGGATATGCTGATATTGAGTATACCTCACTTATCTGCATGACTAAGGATTTGGGGAAAGGCCGTAGAGGGGTATCTTCAGTTTGTATGCATGGCACACACAGGACATAGCTGAACAGAGTTAGCTGTGTTACTGGAGGATCCATATTTGTGTGAGAGTGAGCTCTCTCCAGGTATAGTTCCCAGTTTCTCCGTGAGATGAATTAGCCCTGTCTAGCCATTCTACTGATGTGGCTCTGTTCTGCCTGAGATGCCATCTAGTCTGTCCAGCGTGGTGGCTCTGTTGTGCCCTGGGATGTGAGGTGCAGACATACCCTCTTCTCCAAGTAAGGGTGGAGGCCAGGCTGTGGGGGTGGGGGGAAGTTTTCCAAGCACTTTTCTGATACTCATGATGACTCTAGAAACCTTTACTGTTCTGGGAGCAAAATCGCACAATTATCTTAAATGACTATACAGCATGCACACAAGATGAACAACCAGTTTGAATGTGAATACTGACGGTAGTGATGCTGGGAGCGGTCCTCAACAGACAGCTCAGTGTTTCAGTCAAAACAAGGGGAAGAAGGGAGAAGGGAAGCCCTGTGTGTTATTTAGGGGAACTAAATGAAATCTTAATCCACTCACTCCCTGCCACTTGGACTGCACTACAGACAGCTTTATAAACATATAGAGTATTGGAATAAACTGCAGTTTTAATATTCTAAATGCTATTTTCAACTGCCTTTAAAGAGCTGGAGGAAATCTGGCTTTCTCAGAGGCATCCAGCTCTAATAGCAAAAGCAAGCAACTATGAGTCATGAGACATGCGTGCTGCTCCCATCCTCTCACCATCCCAGGTGCTGTGGGATCCTGGCCTGGATGCCTCTCCTTCTCTCACTCCATTTTTCCACCTGTGAAGTGGAGATAATGGTACATCCCAGCTCTGCAACACACGCTGAGATCAAGGGATGAAGGGTACTGTATGATTGCAAAGTATCATTATTCACCTGTGATCTTATAGGATGAAAGGCGCTCTATAAAATGCAGAGAATGAACTATTATTATATCGATTTCCAGCTTTCTGTCACAGAAATTCCTCCTCCTTACTTTCCAGCCGCCTTGCTGCAAAGGAGGCATAATTTGCTGGTGGTCCTTTGCAGCGAGAGGTCCGGTCAAGGCTGAAGCAGCAGGGTCATGTCCATGCCCAGATGCCTGTGCTTTCTGGGCTCGTGCCCATGCCCATGTCACCTGCAGTGAGCTACCTCCTGCTGCCTCTGATCTGCTCTTCTTGTCTGCTTCACAGGAACACGCGCTGACAGGGTACCTTGCATGGAGAACGGGAGCAGAGCAAACCACGTCACTTCACCGACTGACACCAGCTGGGCCACTCACCACCCCCTCCAGCTCAAAGTCGATCAAATCAAACTGCTTCCCACCATGAAGTCCCTCCGAGGAAGCCTCAGTCCCACGGGTGCCTTCAACCCAGAAGACAGCACAGCACGGACCCCCGCAGTGTGCTCAGCATTCCTGTTGCCACCCCCTCTTCTCCTCCAAGGAACACTTTTTCCTCTTGGTTTCTTACTGGGGGGGATTCGTCACCCTGGTTTCAAAAACCACATGGACCAACATAGGTACTTTCCCCTCTCTGACTTCAAAGTTCATATATTTGAGACTGGACAATGATACGGATTTTTTTTTTTTTTTTTTTTTCGAAAAACTGCTGTGGTTTTGCTGCTACACTAAGAATCGTGATTTGCATTGTATGGTTTTGGACCTATTCAAGTTTTGATGGGGGAAAGGGGTAATACTGGAGTAGCAACGCTTCAGAGTCATCTCTGTCCTACCCATGATGCACTTTTAAATGAAGAGTTAGAATATTTTATTGGCTAATATACTTTCCTTGTTATTTTTACAAAGGCCACCTTTATCCTTTCTAATGCCATATTTTCAGTGTTACACTTTTATGGCTTTTAATTTTTGATTTGACAGATGTAAGAAGCAGCATGAATAGTTTATACTGTGGTTTTTCAGAGACTGAATGCCAAGAGAACTCAGTAAATGTTTATTCTTCTCAGCTTTCTCTTTAAATTCCCCTAAATAGCGCCCCATTTGGGAACAGAGCAAGAGTGTTGAACTAAAGACCAAAATTCCCTCAAGGTGTAAAATAATCTGAGGGGAATATTTGCTGGGCGTCACGAAAGACTTGGATGAAATTTCAACCCTGATGGTTTTCAGTGATCCAGGAAGGCAGTGAGACAATCTCTCCATATGCATAGCCCTTTCATGATAATTGGAATGGTATGGACAAACCAATGAAAACAAGGGTAAAGTGAGAAAGATCCCCCATGATTCTGTTTCACTGTTTGCTTTCTCCTGTCATGGTTAAGAGAAATGTGCAATTCGATCCTCAATCAGTGGGTGGAGGATAACAGGGTAGAATTTACTTGTGTGCACTTGTACAGTTGTAGCCAAGAGTCCAAAAGTACACTAGAGCATGTTATACTGGCACTGAATTGGTAAGAGAGTCGTGGAGTATCCCATTCTGACAAATACAAAAAACAAAAAACAAAAAAAAAAAAAAAAAAAACACAAAAAAACACAAAAAAATCAAAAACAAAAAAAATCCCCCCAAAATTTCAGATCACCTTGTGATTCAGTGTAACTGTTTACTAACTCGAATAAAGCAATTGTTCACTCTCAAGTGTTCAGAGTACACCTTTTCTATAAGGCTGCTGCTGGGAAGTGAGGAGCAGTTTGCAGAAGCAGTGTCTCTGATAGCTTCAGTGGTGTTGGGAGCAGGATATCAAAGTCAGCTGAACCAGAGCCTTGTAGCGATGGTGCACTATGAGCACTATGTATATACTGTATTTCTATATTTTCCTTTGTACAGATTCACTTAAGTCAAGCTACTGTTTTACAGGTGCTCCTTATTTATTAGAGCTGTGAAAGCTTGGAAAAATCACCGGGCGAGCAAGCTCGCTTTTTAAAAAAAAACAAAAAACAAAAGACAAAAAAAAAAGGGGAGGGGAAATCCAACAACTCCTGAGCCTAGGGAGAGAGTTCAAAGAGATATTGATGAAACACCTTCTAGAGAGCAAGCATCTAAAGCACCCTCAGTGTGCTCTGCTTTCCTTTTGGGCTCACAACACTTTTCTCTCTCCCTGACTGGTGTCAGATTTATTAAAACAAAATAAATCTCCAAGAAAAAAAATGCACTTAAATGTGCTGTTGTTTTATTATTTTTTTCCTTTTTGTGCATGCAGTTATTCATTCCTCTACCTGACTGGTCACGGATCAAACAAAAGTCAGTCTGGAGTCTCGGAAAAGTATGCGTAAGTGTTCTTGGAGGCTGAATCTCTGTTGCTTACGTTTTCTCGCCTTTCTGATCATCTCGCCGCTCCTGCAGTGTTCGAGGTGCGGGGAGGACAACCCACAGACGGCGGCGCAGAGCTAGGCTCTGATCCTCGGAGGGGGAGCTCCGTTTGCAATGGCTGCGGCTTCATTCGCTTCAAGGGGGTTGGGGCAAGGGCCGTTTGCTCGCGCTGCGTTTGGGGCCTGCGCGTCGAGCCCGGGGGCCGTGCCTTTTGTAAGGGTGTGTTTGTTCTATGCCTTCTCTCCCCCTGAAATCAAGCCCAGGTCCTCCGAAGCACGTAACTCCTCCCGAACGCCCTCCAACTCTGCCATAGCAGTGAGTTCGCTCGTTCGGGGCTCGGAGCTCTGCTGCGCAACAGCGTCCGCTGCCTAGCTCTCGGCCAGCACCGCCAGCGCTGCCGACGGAGGGTTTTGAAATGTCCAGTGAGCTCGGTAACTTTTTGACTGATTTCATTAACCGATCATGTAAGGAAAACAAAAACAGCATACGAGTGCCGGCTTGGAAGGGCATGTAGAGCAAAGCTTGTCTCCCTAGTAAACAGCTTGCTGCATCTCTATTTATTCATCTGAACTTGGCTGTAAAATGAAGGCCGTGTGTATTGATTTTGCTTTTGTCAGTGGTCCAGAATTGTTAGCACACATTTTCACTCTTCTGAAAAACAACAGACTCTTTAGAGAAATCTTTCTCTCCCGTGAACTGCTTTTTCCAGAAATGGAATCAGCTTGTCAAAAATCATAAGGACAGCAGAGGTACAGAAAGAGATTTAGGCTGAAGCTGGCTCCACACATTTCAAATGATCACAGGCTTACCTGAGCTTTCCTGAAAATTTGCCTGCATTATGTTCTCTTAACAACTTACCCCAAAATTTGAAATCTGAACAACTGATTTGGACAGTAGAATCAGTTCATTGTTTGCTATTTTAAAATGTCTACAGCTGCACGTCTGTAGAGAAATCTCCAAGTACACATAAACCTTCAGCAAAATGTAGACCAAATGGTATGATACATTATGCAAAAGAAACCTGCTTTATTTTTTAGGCCAAATCCACCCCTTATATAATGCCAACAAAATGAGTGGATTACACAAAGGATATAAGGAAGTCCCCTGCAATTAACAGGAGCCCAGCAAAGGGCTGCAAAACGGCACTCACTCACTGCCGACATTATTTATTATGCGCTAGGACAGAGCAGTCAAGCCAACCTCTTTCCTGGAGAACGTACCGTCAAGGAGCCAGACAAAGAAAATCCAGATGCGCTGGGACATACACTGCAAGGTCCCTGTATGCAATAGAAATCACTCCAGTAATATTGCACATGTGCAGTTTGGGGATGCAGAGCATGTCTTCACGAGCAGAGAGGCGGCTTTGCCTCAAGTCTCCAAGCACCTGGCCCAGCGTGCATCCCTTCACGCCTCCAGGGCAGAGGGGGAGGTTGCCGTGATCCAGCCGCATAGGTCCCTTCTGCTGGCACTGATTTCTTGCTGTCAGCAAGAATTTTGCCCTTGCGATAAAAGGGGGTCTGCGTGCTGCAAACACTCTGCATTAATTACCTCCTGTGTTGTCTTAGATGGTTTTGAGGGCTTTATTTTTTTTCAGAAGGACTACTGCACACTTCAGTATTTGATCAGCCTAATTCCATGAAGAAGAAGGTCCCATAAAATGCAAGCCTTTCATGCCTTTTCCCCGCTAAATGATAGAAATAAATTTGCTTTGTTCAAATAAGTGCTGTGCGCCAAATTTGCAAGGATGCTTATCCAAGTGAGATATCCCATTCTGAGGTCCATATTTGGACACCCAAATCAACACTCAGCCAAACACATGCATGAGGCATTTCAGTGCCATTTGGAGTGTCCATATATAGAACTGGATGCCCTAACTTCATTGCCTTTGTTTTAAAAATAGGCCTGGAATATGTAAAGGCATCATTTAATAACAACTATGACAAACATGCTGTGCTCAAATTCAGAACAAACTTGCTTATGCTGGTGCAGGTTGATTCCACTGGAATCACTCTGGATTTACTGAGGTATAACTCAGAGGAGAAATGGCCCCTTAAATTACTTTGTTTTCTGCTCTCATCCAAACCTGGTTTCATCCTTGGGATCTGTAAGTACAGAAACATTGGATTTAGGCTTTATCCACATGCACACACACACATCAGAGGGAGGAAAAAGAGAATGAGAGAGCAAGAAATTGAGCTCACCTGCTTCGCACTGAATGTAACAGTTGGTCAGGTATCTCAAAACGGGCAGACTTACATACATTTTACTTGTCATTTATGTGGCACAGGGCAAAGGAATGCAACGCCACAGTGAGCACCCCGGCATAGTTTCCACAAAATACAAGACATGCCAAAAAAATAGATACTCAGAAGCATGACCATACCAGCTGAACAACAGCCCCTGGCCATTTGTGTCCTGCAAGGCTGGGAGCACAGCCCCTTGGAGGTGAAGGAGGAGGGGACATCGCACATGGACATTCCTCATCCTCACACCCAAGGTCTGCGAGGACATGGCCTTCTGCACCACTGCAAGGAACTGACCTAGCCAGTAGGCAAAAATTGAGTAATTTAGGCCACCAACAGCCTCTTTTCTTGAAGCTGTTCCCTAGTATCTAACTTTATTTTTCTACTGGAGCAAGTGAGTATCTCAGTCACTTCACCTGTTTCTCTCCAGCACCTGGGGATATTTAGCCTCTTAAGCCAAGTTAAGCACTACTGTCAGGAGAACGCGTGGCTCAAGACCTTGTGTACAAGGATAAAACTATTCTTTCAATTTGCTATGGGAAGGAAAGCCGCTTTACAAACATAGTTCTCTGAGGATGTAGAAGACTGATAGACAGATAGCCAGGTACATTGACAAGGATCTTCCCAAGAAATGATGTAAGCACCTAAAAGTTGCATGTCTGTACACTGAGTGTGCAGGCACCTGAGTTCTGTGGGAGAAGTGGCAGCCTTGCACGTGCGTCCTACGCAGGGCTTGGTGTAAGATCCTAGCAGTCTGCACTACGGGTGGGACATTGCCCAAACCAAGAAGCAAAACTTAGGCATTAGTAGCCAATAAGAAAACTGGACAGAAATGTGTCTCAAATTCCCTTCTCAGCATGGCTACATTTTCTTTCAAAGACCTCACTGGACCTATTTAGTAAAAGAAAATGGTTTGAGGAAGAAGTAATGCTGTCTTCTTTTCCAGAAAAGCTTTGTGGTTAGATTTGCTTGCTGAGGGAATGACAGATTCAGGTTCAGCTCGATTCTCCAGCTGAGGAATTCAAACCCACAGAGACTCATACAAAACATGGTGTTGAGAGAGACTCTCATCTCTTCCCATGTACCAGGTCAGGATCGAGGAGACTGAATGACCTTCCCAATGGGCCATGCGCTATGCCTACAAGGGCAGGAGAAATACTCTCTGCTCCTCTAGTTGAAATACATGGATCCAGCATCCATGGGGCCAGAGAAAGAGCGTAGCTCTCAGGTTAGTGTCTGAGGCACTCTCCTGGGAAGGGGAGATTTGCTCCTGCTCCTAAAATGAGCAGAGCTGCTGTAGCAAGCAGTGATCTCCAGAGGTCCCTTCCAAACTCAACCATTCTGTGATTCTGTGATCTATTATAGAGACGATTTTGGAAGCAAAGGCCTCAGACAGTTTTTCCCCAGTCAGCTGAGGGCCCTAAATACAGAGTGAAGCTTACTCAATGGTTTTTTAAATGGTTTCTGCTGCAGGTTTGATAGCACATGCACAAATTTGATAGGAGGGATGGAGAATTTGAGTTCCCAGGCACAGTAGGTGACAGCCTGGTCACTCAGGAGCACTGGGAAGGGAGACCTGCATAGGTTTCATTCTCCTCTCAGAGAAGTAAAGCCAGCTTGGCTCTCTCATTTGCTGTTACAGCACCAAGCTATGAAACAAAAGGGCAGATCAGAACAGCTTCAGGGATGTACAGAGGAAGCACCTCTAAAAGCCTTATTTCCTGTGGACATAGTTTTCTGCATAAGCACCTCAAACCTACCAATTCTCTGTTAGGCTTTGCCCCTTAGCCTGGCCCAGCAGCTTCCAGAAGACATTTCCCTATGCTGCCAGTTCTTCCTGGGCATTGTACAGGGGGTCTGTCCCTGTCGGAGGGCTGAGGGTCCTGGGAGCTGTCTGGGGACCTACATGCTTAGCACAGCACTGCCACCCTGTCTTTCCAGGGTGGAGGCTTGTTTCATCCCTGTGGTTCCCCTCAGCATCATGGAGCACTTGGTGGATCAAGGCAGGGAAGGGCAGGCGGTCGCAGAGGTTCCTGGGGTTGCAGCACCAGCAGCGTGAGCTGGTCAAGTATTAGAGGACAGCAGGATTGCACCAACAGGCCTGCTAGGCATCTGCAGGATTTTGCCAAGCCTATATATTATCTACAGGCTCCTTCTGGAGCACCTCAGGAGACACAGTCTTCAATCCTTGGACTCTGATGGAAGAGTTTCTACGACTTCAGTTAAACTGAAATGGGATGATAAGCAGGAATATATCCTGGCAGAAATGAATACAACGCTCACTCCAAATACAGCAAGACTATAACTGTTTCCTCAGAAGAAACTGAGGCATGGACAAGGGGTTAGGTTTAGCTCAGTTGGTTAAAGCAAGGACCCACATCACCTTGGAACTGCAGGGCAGGACCCACGACAACTGATTTACTACGTCCCGATTGCGAGCGTGAACACCACCTCGCTGATAGGCATCAGTATATACACCAAACACCAGGCTCTGGTGGGGTGTCGGGGCAGCCCTCTTTTTAGCTCACAGGTATGTTTCTAGCAGAGGCGTTAGCAGGCAGTCCCACGTGCAAGCGCCTCGGGATGCTGGGGAAAGCTGGCTACCGCCCGCGCGCTCCAACGGGATGATTTACAGGCAGGGTCAGGTAGAGGAGCTGACACAACGGGTCAGCGAGGAAGGGTGCCAGGCCACAGGCTTATTGTCGGTCGACGTCCAGAGACCGGGGCGGGAGCGGGGGCCAGGCACTGAATTCCTTAATCATGCGAATTATAAAATCATTTCCTGTGTTACGGGTTAGGAAAGAGAGTGAAGGACCCAGAGATCTTCCAAACAGAAAACAGCTTTTGTTAAGGCTTTTGGCCTAAGGAGTCTGGGGGGGGAGGGGGGTGGGAAGGGAGAGTGCTGGCACATTTTTGGCTTGAAGCCTCAGACAACATATTTTTTATTCTAGTCTTTATTTTTCAAAATAAAATCATTGCAAGGCAGTAACAGAGAGGGAAGAAGAGGATGAAATTAGGGGGAATAGTACCCAAGTACTTTCCCCTTCTTTCTGTTCCTACCATTAAACACACAGTGTCTCCTTTATTATATACAGTAGCTGGATTAAGCCAGCGGCCCAAAGGCTAGGAATGTAACAAGATACTTTTATACTTATTGATCCTTTTTTAGGGAGATTGTTTTCATGAAAGTTTAATTCACCTTTTTTTTTTTTTTTTAGCTTTTTAGTCTAACTGCCACACATTTTATCCTGCTTCTTTGTGAAATGCTAAATCCATCGGTAGGTTTTAGTTTTCCTGGTGTAACTTTTCAGAAATTGTATATCTGCATAGCAACCCCACTGCAGGCAGCTTATGTCACGGTATCGCATGTCAGAAAGATGAAAAGAACTCCAAATCTGAGCTGCTCCACAAACTTATGCCCCTGATTCTTGGACATATATCTTCTGTACTTAATATAAGTGTCAGGAAGGCAATTCCAAGGCCAGAGAGGTGCAAACTTTTATCTTAGAGATGACCAAAAAAAAGAAAAAAGAAAAGAAGAAAAAAAAAAGACACGTGACCTCGGTTCAGCCTTGTGTGGACAATCAAAGGAGAAACAAAGATTGTCTTTTTCCTCCTCTGCCCACTCCCCCTGGCCCCCACCTTCCCATGTCCCTGTTGTCTGCTTCCAACTGCAACTTGAGCCTGAATCCCGAGCCCAGTGTCCAGATTAGAGATTGTTGACTCAGATTTAGTGGTGAAACTCGAGCCAGACCCTGTTGATGGCATAGGCTCGAAGGAGCAGGTTTACTTAAAGCCAAAAGAGAGATTACATGTCAGACGAGAGCCTGGCTTTTCTTTATCACAAACTTCCTGATCTCCCTCCGTTTTAATCGTTTCAGCTCCCTTCCACCCTCCCTCCCCCCAACAACGTGCCCACTTTCTATTCCTTCTATAGGGTGTCGTAAATCAGGATATTAACAAGTGTGTAGCTGCCCTTTGCCACTGGCAGACACAATGAGCTTTCTGTGTTTTTAACCAGTGGGTAGCACTTAACATAATCAATGGAGAGCTACGTGCGGAAAGGATGAAAAATTGGGGCTTGGTCTGACCACTTACAGGGTATTTCTCATCACCCAGGCAAGCTGCTTTTATGAGAATATGACATGCCCTGGAAGCTTGCTCTCCATTTTGCAGGAGAGTCATTAAAAGAAATCATTACATGTTTTTTTTTGTTCCTTGGCACACGCGCTGCTTTTCCTTGGCTTCTGATTTCATCCATCTTTCAGGCGCTTCGTGCCTTTAGTAATTTATGTGCAAGATTTTTCCAAACCTCCAAATGTTTTTCCATTTGGCAAACTGTGTCCTGAAGCCTCCACAGAATGTAACTGTAGAGTTTTCTTGTACTTCAAAACATGAGCCCTGTTAGCACAAAGATGCATCTAATACTTGTAATCCTGTACATAAAAGCTATAAATTCATATAACACCATCACAGACATCATCCCTTCTCGAGAGTCTTTACCAGCCTTGTTGTTGTAACTCCTTACTTTATACACAAAAGAAATTTCTCTATGAGCATTGTTGTTTTCTTTAACTATAGTTTTTGGAAGCTTTAGGATACCATATGGAGAACTATTTTATTCTGCTGCTAGTGGCTTGCTCAATACTGGCTATAAATTAGATAATTTTCCTTGTGTCTGATAGCCATACACTATCAGTCAGACACATTAGCTCTTACAGGAAAATCCAGGAGAGTCCAACAGAAAGTGATAGCCCTTCCATCATACAGAATTTAACAGAAAATTTTATCCCTACTATAGGACTTAAAATGGTTGATTATAAACACCATGATTTTCATTCCACTTTAATATCCATCGGTTAGTAGATTCATTTTTATAGAAATCTCCCCACCTTGCTCTTGCTGTTTCCTGGGGTTCTTCCCAGAGGGATACACATTTGTAGATAGCCTGGCATGGTTTTTTGAAGGCTCCCAAGGGGATCAGAGACTCATACGCAATTAAGGAGAACGGTCATATATGTGCCTTTGAGGAACTTGCCCAGCAGGACGAGTATTGACTCAAGAAACAGGTTGATGTGAGTTGTAATCTGGGCTGCCGTGGCTTTCTTCAGGAATGTAAATCCGTTGGGAGATTTCATTAAATGTTTTCCACAGTGTGGTCTCGTGAGTGACTTCCCGAAAGCAGCCGGGTATGTGACCAAAAGGAAAGAGATCCTTCTTCCACCATTCATGCTCATGAGAAATTACCAGGCGTCAAGCAACACAGATAGTATCTCTTGTATTTATTTTTGAAATCCCTACATAATTTACAAGGTTGCATTATAAAACACTTCCATTTGTTGAATAATCCCAACTGGACTAAGTTCCTGAACAAAGAGTCTGTTTTGCCAGTGGAAATGGGTCCAGATCAGGCCTAACATATTATTTTCACTGAGTTGTGCTCCATCGCTCTTTCGCGGCATGTGCTGCCTGCTTGCCCTGGAAATAAATGCTCAGTGAGAATATAGAATAACCAGTGGGATAATTCTCTTCTACAGTTGTTCACCCAAACTACGGCATCCAACTGAATTTGCATGGAAAGAACTGTGCATGTTTCACTTAAGAAAACCCAGGTTCTGCTCCCGGCTATCACAAATCTGCTGGCTTCTCCAGATCGTCTGTGATTTACCCTACTGTAGGGTAAATGGTTGGGACCATTGGCACTTCATTTTTAAAGAAGCGAGCATGAACGCAGAGGGCTCTGACAACCCAGTCCTGCCTCCATTTACACCTGTGTCAATCCAAAGCACCTAGACGGAAAGGTCAGTGGTATTCTGCAAGCTGACACTGCTGTGACGGAGAACAGAATTAGTCTTTTATTTTACACATTTCATTCCTCAGCCTGCCGAACTGTGGTGACATTTCTCAGAGATGCACATGACATCCGCATTAATAGCAGAAGACGTCACTGTGATCAGGGCTATTACTGCGAATTAATTGCTATTATATCACTTTAAAATAAACTATTCCCTGACTAAATCAAATTAAGGGTACTTTATCAGTGTAGGCGTGAGGCACATTTTCTTCTCATAATTTACTTCCTCTTAAGTGACTCTAGATTTGTGTTTATCTTATTGGGTTGATAAAGTAACCTGCTCAATTGTCAACATCCTTTAAAAAGCAGTATCTAGCCGCCGAGGGAATGTGTGGGAAACGCCAAGGACGCCGCGCTCACGAGCTCGCGCCCTGGCTAGGACAGCGAGCTGCAGCCTTTTACTCTTTCTACAGCTCTGTTTTTAACCTCGTCTGTGGTCCTGACTGGCTGAACGCTCTCCCCGCTTCCTCAAACTCCGCCGCGCTGCGTCCGGTTCGCTCTCGCAGAACTGATGGACTGGCGCAGCGGGCCACCACCCCCGCGGCCGGCAGCCAACAAGCCGACCGTAACGCCGGCAGATGCTGGCGGGTTACGGGCCAAACGAGAGCCCCGCCGGCCAGCGACGCACCGGCCCGGCGGACGCGCAGCCCGGCCGCTCCACGCGGGCGGCGCGCGGCCCGGCCCAGCACCTGGGACTTCCAGAGGGGCCCAAGGTCTGGGACCTCGCCGAGACGAAGCGCCCCGGCCCGGCCCTTTCGTTCGAGGCACACGTTATTTCTCTGCTCGTAGCGCTTCGCGCCCCGGACAAGGCAGCCCTGCCCTTCGCGGTTAGCGCTAGCACCCGAGACCCCGCAGCCTCCAGGCCAGGGGGGCCCGGGAGCGGCGCCCCGAGGCGGCGCGGCGGCCGCTCCCCGCCGCTGCGGCGCCCAGCGCCATCCCGCCTCCCGCGGCCCCGCCGCCGCCGCAGCCGCCAACAAAGCGCCGGCGCCGCCCGCCGCCCCCCGCGGCCCGGCCCGCGCCGCGCCGCGCCGGCGCTGCGGCGCCACCTGCCGGCGCGGCCGCGCCGCACCGCGGGATCCTGCGCGGCGGGCGCAGTGCGCGGCGGCGGGCGGAGGCCGGGCGGCGGAGGCGGGTGCGGCGCGGCTCCGGCTCCGGCTCCGGCTCCGGCTCCGGCTCCGGCTCCGGCTCCGGCTCGGCGGAGGCCGCCGGCGCAGGGGCCGGGCCGGGCGGACGTGCTGCCTGGTGGCCACCAGGTGTCAGGCGCGGGCCGGGCCGGTGCCGCCCGCGCGGGCTGCAGCGGCGGCGGCGGCGGGGGGCAGAAAATGGCCGCCGCGGGGGTGGGGGGTGGGGCGGAGGCCGTCGCTGCCCGCTCCCCGCCTGGGCTCCCGGCGAGCGACTCGGCGCTTCCCGCGGGCGGGTTTCGCGGGAGCGAAGCGCTCCGGCGGGGCCGCGGGCCCTGCGCGGGGGCGGGCAGCAGGCGGGAGTGGTGCGGGAGGCAGGTGAGCCTCGGCCCGCGGCCTGTGGCCGTTGGCCTCCCCGCAGCGGCCTCGCCCGCGGCCCCGGCGCTGTGGCCGCCCCTTCTGCTGCCCGAGATTCCCGCCCGGCTCCGTTGTGGGCCAGCGTGCGCAATACTGAAAATAAGTCTTTTATTGGTAGGAGACAGGAAACAACAGAGCGATTCACTTATTCCTAAAGTATGCGCTTAACTCATGGAAATAAATTAAGAAGCTCCCCCCCCCCCGCCCCGCTCCTCTCTCTTGCTCCGTGTAGTTATTTATGAGGGCTAGGGAGAAGCCAGGTCCCGCAGCAGTGTGCCTCATTCCCTAGCTAAGGAGCAGGAAACCTGTTTCTCAGCTGTTTGTACGAGCTCTGGAGTTCGCTTTAGCTGGACATTGACCTCTGCTGCGGGTAGACCCGGCGCTGCGCCTCGCAGGACTGTGGATGGCTGAGGAGTGCTTCAGAAAACACCGGGTCTGCATCTGGCAGTGCACACCCTGCAAAACCGGGCGCATGTTAAAGGAAACGGGCCCGAATCCGAGAGATCTTAACCTGGGCAAAAAAATGCGTTGCACACAATGAAGATTTGTTAGATTAGAGCTATTAATCACAGATAGTTTGCGAGGTCTCCACGGCTCTCCCTTCGCTTGGGCTTTGTGTTTGCTGTGCAGGAGGTGAAGTGGCTTCCCCGGTTCACAGCCCGTCACCGCCAGAGAGCTGAGAGGTACTTCTGCCTGGGGAGGCCCTGTTACAATGAACAGTGAGATTTCCACCGCTTTCAGCTGGTGCTGAATCACACTAGTGTTCTCTAAAGCATCCATGCACGTAGAATGCCTCGCTGAAGAAATTTCCTTTTACCAAATAAAAAAGTGTATGCAGATTTCCAGCTGAATACATTGCATAGAAACAAACAAAAGATTTACATATAACCTAAATTTAACATAGAAAACAATATTAAAGTTAAAAAATAAATTCAATATTTATCTCCAAGCAATTATTATTTCAAATGTAAATAGAGAAAAAACCCAGTTACTTCCACAGCTCTAATAAAATTGCAAAGGAAACATGGATCTTTATGTGTTACGTTCTATTTAATTCTTTGGGATGGTATCTTTAAAACTGCTATAATTTTTTTCTATATTTAATGCTGCTCCTGCTTTAAATACCAATGACATTAAATTGACTTTATTGCAACTAATTAACTTTACAATTAATTCACTTAATTAACTAAACACCAACAACCATTATCTTTGGGAGAAAAGAAATTAATGCATGAAATGAGATTCCCAGTAGGAAAGTGGAACAGTTTGATGCAACTTTTTTTCTTCCAGGAGTCCTTGCGAAAACTCCTGTTACCTTCATTGCTTTCCCTACCTTTTTCTTACTAAGGGAAGAAAGATCTGATACTGGTCTCAGGACTACAGTACGCAAAATAATGCCATGGCCCATATGCCGTATACACGAAAGTGCGAGCATCTTTGTCTATGCTTCTAGGACAGGCTCCGTTTCATCTAGAACATACTCTTCCTCAGTAGCTGTGAAATAGCTCCGGAGTGCTGGAACAGAGCAGAGCTAATGAATTGCCTGTTAATGCACCATCCATGTCTATGACAGTTAGTAAAGGCCCAGGTGACAGGGTAATTTTTAATAGGATGAATGATATGTCTGAATACTAATAGGGCACTAAAAGGAGTGGTTTCCAGGGGAGTTACCTCATTGCTCAAGTGAGTGAGGAGACTTTTCCCTTGGGCCCTTTCCTCAGAACTCCCAAGAAGTGTCACATATAATGATCCAAATCCCATAGCCTCTTCTGAACTATTGCTTAATTGGGTAAGGTGCTTCAGAGCAGAAATGAGCCAATCCTACAAGCTACCAAGCTCCCCATACCTCATTGAGTTTGACTTAGCCCCTACAGAGCTCAGTTAGACTTGGGAATATTCTGATTAATAGTTAATTATTTATATCATCCTAAATAACCTCTATCAATGACTAAGCCCATCAGGGTCAGAGACTGTACTAACAGTGCAGAAAGGCAGTCCCAGCTCCAAAAAGCTCATTGTCACAGCACAAGATGCATGGCATCCCCTACATTAGAGACTGATGAGAGAATACTATGAAATAAGAAATCCATGCTGCTGGTGAGGTGGACCTGCTTGTTTACCTGAACAGGGACTCTTGGCTCTGACCATAAGTTAAACAAACTGCCTTACGTAAGCATGAGAGCAAAAAAAATAGGTAACAAAGACAAGTATCACAAATGATTAAAAGCGTGAGCAGGCTTCCATATACAGGCAGATGTAGAAAGATGTGACTGGTTTCAAAAGATGAAGGGGCAAAAGGAAAGAAGCACAAAATGGCATACAAGGGGTAGGCGAAATACTGCTACTTACACCTCACAATACAGAAATAAATTAAAAATCAGTACTAGGGGTATTTTTTAGCATTACTTATCATTAACCTAACCATTGCCACAGGACTTTGGAGCCAGAGGAATTTTTAAAAGGATGACACATGTTTACACAGAGAAGAACATTCAAAGTGATATTTTCCAGAGCAGAAGCCAGCTGTTAGCTGATGGTGACTGGTAAAACATCTGGATATATTCAGGGTCTTTGCATCTTCTCCTGGAGCTCCTGTTGGGTGCTAGCAAGAGAGATGTTACAGGATGAAACGGACTTCGGGCTGCTAAGCAATTCTGCTATAAGACCACTGGCATGAGGAAAGCCTGATCAATTCAATCTTTTGACTATACAATAGTAAAACGTGAAGATGCTTACACTCATCTTTTGGCATCTTGTGAGCCTTGTGCAGTTATTTTTAACTCATCAGTGCAGTAAATGCAGGACATAAAGAAGAATGTTAGTGGCATAATTATTCCCTTGTGTGATAGTAAAACCGTCGTAACTTACCTGTTGGCAATAAATGTATCAAGGACTATTCCATTGAAGAATGATACCTGCTATAGATCACTCATCTAATAATAAAAAAGGAACACACTGAAGGAAAAGGAACACATTTTCCTGAGTTTGGAAAAGTTAGTAAGTTTTACTGCAAATATGCCTCAAATATATTGAAAAAAATGTGTCCTGGTCAGATTTCTTCCAAAGAAACCTTACAGTCTTGACTCTTGCAAGGAACTCCACCAAAGTGAATAGATCTATTCACTCCTAAGATTTATTAATGTGAGGGCATGTTTACTCTGCAGGAAGCAGCCTCTAACAGTCTTCTCTTACCAACTGAAGATTTATCTGCCTAACAGAGATTTATTGCTCTGAAGGTTGAAGCATGTGCGTATCTGTATATTTGTATAATTACAGTATGTGTCCTTTCAGTTGTTTCATATATCTAGGTATTGTGACAGGCCTGATACCTCTATGTCAGAGAGATGTTGTAAACTGATCCTTTAAGAGCCTTTGTCCTTAAATGTAATGTTTTTCCAAGAATGCGTCATCACTAATATACCTGTTTTTAATATTCGTATCATCCTGGTCACAGGTGGGGCTGTGAAACAGTAGCCAGTTATCCTTTCACAAATGATAATTGATTATTTTTTTTAAGTTTCCCTCAACCACTGCCAGCAGCCCCAGCTGCTTGTGCCTAACCTCTCCTGGAAGCCTGTAGCCCTGACTTGGAATAGCTCTGCAAAAATTGCTTTTGCTATTTGGTTCATCTTGGAGCAGGAAGGGATTTTGAGGGGGAAGGGAGGCAGAAGAGGAAGAGGCAACAGCCTTGTGTCAAGCAGCTTCTGACACAGACACTTTCTCCACCAGTGGTGGATTTGCTGTCAGGATCCTCTGCTCATTCTTTCCCATGTTGGAGCATCCCGCCCCCTCAGTGAAGTTGGATGCCAAGCCAACTGTTTGTGTGGCAATCTTCTAGCTGTGAGGCCAGAAACCTCCATGTGAGAGAAGAGAAGGAGGAATACAGAGATGATCATTGGTTTTACTGCTTTCTTCCAAATCAATGAACAATTGCATTTACAGAGCAAAACTAAAAACTGTCATCACAAATCTGACTCAGACTCCTGATTGACAGACACCAAAAATGTATGTATATAAATATAGATCTATACTCTATGCACAACACTGTTTATGTGGACACAAGAGTTATACAGATATATAAGCAAAATGCGGCACTTGCAAGTATTAAAATAAAAGGGGAATCCTGGACAACATTGGACCTCAATGATGTTTAATGGCTAGAGAGCCCAAAGGACAGAATTTTCTCCTGCTCTTCCCCTCAGTAGTAGTGTTAAGACTATGTGTATTGTTCACAGCCCTGTGGTGAGATGGTATTTTGCCAGCTACCTGCTTTCCAACAGGCCTGGTTTTACTTTGGATTTGATGGTCACTCCGAGGATGTAGTGTTTGTACAGACTGCTCTGTGCCTGCAGAACAGCAATTTAGTCCTAGAAAAGCTAGGACAAAACTTCATATTCTGAAGTAAGACCAGAAATTAGTGGTCATGGCTGCTCAGCTCTCTGTTTAGTTCAGGACTATGCCTGCCTACCTCTGTTTTGTAATGACTTGGGTATTCGAAGGTATTTATTGCTCTTCTCTGGTACTGGGATACCTAAATGGTTGCTTAAGTCCTACAGGAGGTCAATGCATTGCAATGCAGGATGTCCCTGTGGGCAGTGGTGTGTGAACTCTGTCCCTGCAGTAAACTAATCCAAAGCCACATGGCCATGACTGATCATGAGATTATATACCCTGCCTTGTGATTGCCTGGCTTTTGTCTGGCTCTGAATGGAAGCAGAACAAAAACATGTTTACTGCTCCATGTTCTACAGTTATATAGGCTCCTAGCATACCCAAATACCAAATTCCAAATACCTTTGGAAAGTAACACTTGGGGATAAACCCAGGGCATCCCCATCAGGTGAAATAGTAATTGCTACTACACTGTGAATTTCTTGTGGCCTTGTGGGAACATAATGATCTTTGAAGACTGGCACTAAGGCCCTATACAATGCTTGAGTGGACCTTAAGAGAGGGAAGGAAGCTACTCAGAATATACATGGGGCAACTGCCTGAACTCATTCCTTGGGCATGTTGGCACCTAAGGTCTTCCACCCCTTAGACACTTTGCTAGCAGAAAAGTGTGCTATTACATAGCTATCTGCTCTCTCTTGAAATTAGGCACATTATAAGAAAATTAAATACATAATAATAAAAGGAAAGGATCTTTTTTTTAGGAAACATGAAGATGAGCAACACTGAAATCCTATAAAAATCTGGGCCCAAGATTACTGTTTTTAAGTGGTGAGTAGTAATCCAGTAATGGATTGTATGTGAATCAGACTCTCAGGTAAGGGAGTCACAAGTGGTCAGATTTTGCTCTCACTGGAAACCAGTGGGATAGTGTCACGGATAGTGTCAAGACAATATGGTTACATTATAACCAAAAGGAAATTCTGCATTGAGCTGCACTGAGATTCACGCTCTTGACCTTGCCTGAGCTGTCAGGGAGCAGCATGAGGGGCTGCCCCACGAGGGAGGGTGAGCCAGGAGCCGAGGGCGATGGTGCTACCCGCCAGGGTGATTTTGCCGGATGCCCAGCTAAGCATCCAGCAATTTTGTTCGCCACTTTTCGGTTGGAGGAGGCTAAGTGTCCGTTCCACGGAAACTTGGCAGGTAACTGGGCAGCAGGTCCAGGGAATTTGTCCAGAGCAGCCCTGCTGGTGTTTGGGGAACACGGACAAGATTCGCTGTGAAACAGGAACACAGAAAGCTCCTGCTTTGGGCAACTCATCAGGGCTTCCCTGCTCTGCGCCTCTCCCTTCCAGACAAAGCAATTAAACTCAAGGCAGAAGTAACTTTCTTCTGATTTTGTCTAACATCGCTATTGAAGTCCCTTCTGATACTGGGTTTCTAGGAGAAAACCTGAGCAATGTAAATTATTCCTTTGCTCATGAAACGCCTGTCACTTGGCTATGAGGAGGTGGGCGCTAAGTCCCACCAGCCTGGAGCCGGGAAGCGGGTGGGCAAGAGCCTAAATCAGAAAAGTGAGAGGAGCCAAGGTGCCGACCGTGCAGCGATTTCCATTTCAGGGGGCTTGGGCAGCCTTTTATCAGCGATTAGGTCAGGAAAGGCCCTCTTTGGGTTAATGTGTCTACCCCAGCCTTACTTCAGGAAAGTTTTCATTAGAGCTGGAGTGTTAGTGACAGCTAGAGCTAGAGCTGCCAAAGTGTTTCCATTATGTTATATCTCCCTGTTCTCAGTTGCTTAGTCCTATCCAAAAGTTTCACCTAAAAGGCTGAAATTTTCCAGGCCTCCTCTCTGCTCAAAGGTGAAGGTTTTTTTTGGAAAGCTGGAGTGAAAAAATAGAGAAAAAAATGATTCCTCTTTTTAAAATGACAGAGTCCAGGCTGAGGTGATAATTTAAGAAAACAAAATTTAATAAAAGCAAACAGAGCTATTGCAACCTCAGAAATGACTGACACTGAATTTTGGATAAAAGTCGGAGTAATTTCTTCTTTTGAGAGAGCCAGCTAATTTCTTCTTGGCCTTTTCGCCGCCTCCCTCTCTGTGGCTCAGGGCCCCCCTCAGCCCATCCTCCTCGCTCTCTCTGCTCAGCCTGCGGCTCCCTGCTCTGTCCCCCACCGTTTCCTCCCCAGGGCCTGGGGCTCGATGCCGGCTCTGTGACTATTTTCCTTACCTGAGAATAAGCCTGGTAAAATGTGGAGATCTCTGTCCTGGTTTCTGCAGAGGTGGGTCTGGAAATTGCAGTGTTCTCCATGTAGAGCTTTAATACAAGTATCCATTCAGCACCTTCAATGGTCTGGAAACAGCAGACTCTTATGTAACATGACCACATAGCATGAAACTCTAGGTAATAAATCTACAGTGTAAAAATTAATTAGCATTAATAGAGTTTTTATTAGCGCCAAATATAGATGCTATGATTTCTCCAGTAGCTGTGCAAAGTGGAGAAATCTGAAACTAAATAGGCTGTAGCAATTAATTATACTTTTTAATTTAGTTTACTTCTTAAGCTGGAGAATCTCTTCCCCAGGTTGTTTATTTGAAATTGTTCCTGAGCTAAGCATGGGTTGCAGTTCCAGGCCTACACAGCTGGTCTGTTCAGCTATACAATTGGTTAAAATGAGCCAGTTTGCATTTAAAACTCACACTTCACAGTTCTTTGCAAGAGAAACTACCAGTGATCTCACTAACATTTCCAGTAGACGCTGAAGGAAACCCAGAGTAATCCATTCACTGAAATGGAGTTGCTTCTTATGTAACATGCTGACTTGGTGGTTTGCCTCCACTGTGAATAGTTTTTCTCTGGAGAAGGTAGAAGCCTGCTCGTAGCTGTTGGTGCTGCTCAGGCTGTAATGGGATATGGTTTTGGCTGTGAAGGACCCATTCTCGGTCCCTGCTGATGACTGATGGTGGAGCCAGCAAAAATACCCAAGGCAATAAAATAGTTTGAATTGGATAATTAAAACATAGGAGATAGACAGCTTCACCGGCATAGAAATGGAAAATTGGAGTAAGGAAATTTAGGAAAGAAAAAGGCTAGAAAAAAAGTAATCCCCTTCCTGCCTTCTCCCTTTCCCCGCCGCTATCCACTGTGACAAAACGGTTTTCAGGCGAGGGCTTTCTCCCAACTCGCACCACACTTAGCAGACTGTATTACTGCTCAAGAGGAGATCTGTAAATGACCTGTTACATTGCAGTACTCAGCTATAAGATCTGACTTTATGCTCCCAATCACTGCCCAAGAACTCAAAACCCCTGCGTTTGTGTGTCTATGAAAGCAAAGATACCTGAAGCTTGCTAATACTATGGACAAGGGAAAACCTTAAATTTTACATCCTTCCCGAGTGGATGGGTTTTATGAGCTGAAGGAGGTGATTTATTTCAATCAGGACTCACAACCTTTTCCAGGGGCCAAAGCCTATTTGATCAAAACCTGAAAGCAGCTCAGTCCTTTTGAAAGACAACCCGGTGACACAGGGGCAGGTCTTTTATTTGACAGGTCAGTAGCTAGATCACTCACTGAGGCAGGGAATAGCCAGATTAGATTTTGAGCCCCAAGTAAAGTGATTAAAACCTACATCTCCCAGGAGAAAGCCTTAAAAAATCGTGTCTGACCAGGTCCTGAGACAAGATAAGCAGAAGAATACTTATTTTGTGGATCTGGCAGGATTTTGATACCAGTAAGGTGCTGAGTCTCACCCTTATGAAGGCTTATACATGCTGGCCATACACAGAAACAAACTGTTAGGGTCTCCAGGGAGTTTCAGTGGTGCAAACTGAAGTACTTTTGATAGCTGTTGGTGGAGGTGGCGTTAAAAGAAAGCTCTGAGGATCACACTTTTGGATCTTCATCCCTAAGGTAGAAGTAGCTGTTCATGGCGATGGAGAAATCAGTCATAAAGACAGACATGCTGGCTCTGTTGCAGAGAGAGCTATTTTATCTGTGTGGGGGCTTCATACATAAAAAACCAAACTCAGTGCCCCCGACTAAGTTTTGCCAACTGGTCTAAGGGTTAGCGGGGAGAGGGAGCTTAGAAGAGGATAGACATTAGAAGAAAGAAGAAAGAATAAACACCATTCCTTCCTCAGGAAACCAAGCTGAAGTGAATTTCATTGGCATGTTTGTGATTGAACCTCTTTATTTATGCTGTTGCACAAATGGAACCAGCAGTTTGGGAGATCTCAACACCTAACGGATCACCTCCGGGGTACTCAGGGGAAGGCGGTCATCCCCCACAGCTGCGAGAGGCTGCCACGGGGGCCAGCTGTGCTCTCCTGCCCCCCTCACAGCTCATTATTTAGTCTTGAAAAGACTTCAGATACGAAGCAGGTTCGTCCCTGGTCTTCCGGTTCATCCCCAGTCTTTCGGGAATGTGTGGTTCACCAGATGTGGTGAACACCACTCTGGCGCCAGGTGCAGACAGGCACTCGTATGTACATGTGTATGAGGTGTATAAGACTCAATCTGCACTGCTTCACTGCGCCCTATTCATAGCATCTGTGACTTAGAGTGGATTCCAGCACTTGAGAAATAATGTGTAAAAGGCTTAATGAAGAGAAGAATTGTTCTTAATTCCCCTTTGCAGGTGGGTAGGCTGAGGCAAAGATCAAGAAACGTGACTGAGGGAACATCGAGCCTCCTTGGCAACTGCAAGAGAAACACTAAGAACGGCGGTGGAGGTCACTGGGCCGCTCTGAGGACCACATACCCTTTTATGTTGTACAGCTGCAGCAGAAAAGGAGTTTCCGGCTTTCCAGATCTGCTCCCTGGGACTTGAATTTCAGGCCTGTCAGTGTTTCCCAGTTTGAAGCAGAAATCTCCCAGCTGAAATCCTCTTTCCTAGAGACAGATCCTAAAAGAAAGGCCCACTTGGAAGTGTGTTTTTCAGGTGGAAAATGTAAAGTTGTAAGAGAAGAACCGAACTGTTCTAACTAAGGAGAGGGAAAGAGAGGAAAGTAATGATTAAAACAAGCTCAGCAGCTAAGTGAGGGAAGGGTACAGAGGTGCAAGCAAGAAGGGGAAAAAATGTGGAGAAAATGTAGAAAGTAGAGCGTGGCCAAAAAATACAAAGTTCCACCCAGCAGGAAACTGTACACAACTCTAAGACATACCAGCAAAGACAGAAGGTGTATTAACAGAAAAGAAAGGAAAAAAAAACCAACAAAAACAGCAACAAAAAAACCCACCAGACATCATCAGTTAGCATCATCTTGAATGCAAAATTCACAGGTGAATTTTTCAGTGCCAAGTAAAACAGCAGCAGGAATTCAAAAGGCACTGGGGTATCAAGCTCTGACCCTCTCGTCCTGCGCTCTTCTCACCTTCCTACAGCCACCGCTCACTGGGGCAATGATATCGTGGTGGGCAGAGCACACTGCATATTCTGCTGGGTCACAGATGCTTCTCATTTGAAACATTTTTCTTTTAGCTTTTTTGTCTGGGGGGGAGGGGATAAGCATCCCTTGGACCTGAGCACAGTATTTCCTGACTGCCGCCCGTGCACCATTACACCACCTCTCCCTCCCCAGGGGACCGTGGCTCCATGTCCAGCAGGAAGGTACTGCGGTGCAGGCTTAGAGAGGAACGGTCTTTCCGTCCTGTGCTCAACACCTTACCGGCCCCAACCCCGAGGGCCTCCTGCCTGCGCCAGCCCCAGCACGGAGACCAACAATTTGCTTCTGAGCTTCAAACCAGAATATGCGAACGTTGAGAGGGAGTCATGGTTTCTCCTGCCATAAACGTGCACCCTTTTCTGCACAGACTTATTAGAGCAGGGCAAAATCCTGCTTTTGCTGGTAGCAGAATAAATCTGGAGACTCTGCTGAAGATAGTAAGGGAGTGCCAAGGGAGCAGAGGTGCAAAGGCAGCAAACTTTCATGTTAAGCCATCAGCAGAAGTGAGGCTGCTGCATCGCTGCAAAGATCATTCGGCACTAAAGGAAGGAGCTTTGTCGAGAGCAGCTGAATTTGTATAGCTATCACTGGCAATGCAGATAAAAGAACATCTTATACTGGAAAAAAGCCCTGCCTTCTAGTTAACTATTGGCATACTTCATCTTGTATTTTCAAGGAAGTGGCCGGTGCTACCTGGTGCAAGGAAGGCAGGATGAGATGGAGTGGTAATCAAGGAGCCCTTCCAGCTTTCTAATAATAATAAAACAGTTTCCTTTACTCTTCTTCGGATACTTATGGCAAAAAATCTGCTCTCCAATAAGAGAGCTGAAATCTGGAATAACTATTGCACCAGTGGATGGAAGCCAGATTTGCAGCAGCGTAAGTGTGTAAAAAATTTGGCTGACAACCAAGATGCAACACTATAATGAAACTTTTGATTTGTTTCTTTTTAAATTTTGTCCTAGGTGACTGGTCCATGTTCTGATTTCATTTACATCTGGCTGGATCTGACTTTAGAGTGGCTGTCAGGCAGCAGCAGAGCGCCTGAGATCAAAGCTCAGCCTTCTAGGTTTCCGTTCCCCTCCTAAATATAAATTTCAAGATGGTAATAAATTCTGTAACAAAAAAGATATATAATTTTAGTGACAGAAAGCAAATCGATGCTGAATGTATATGACACTTTTTCAATTTTCCTCTTGTTTTTTCTTGATGGTGTTTTGTGCTAAACACTACATTTGCAGATGCAAAATTTAAAGAACACTTTATCTTCAGCACTGAGAAACATAACATGTAATTTGTGACTTCAGCCAAGAGTGATGGCCTTATTAGTAATGGGAATTTACTGATTAACTGCTGTTAGCAAAACATCATCTTCAAACCCGTTGGTCTGAAACTGGCAGCCGCTCTGTCGGCAGGAGCTTTTTTATTTCATCTCGAGGGAGTTCTATAGAAATATCTCTCATTTAAACAGCTTTAGCCTTGGCCTTTCAATAATTTTTATGGCCTCAACTAATAGGTTAACAATTAGTTAAGAGCAACTATCAGCTTAATGTCAAGTCATTCACAGGGAAAAGTTCAAGGAGAGAAGAGACAGTATTTCAAAAATGGTTTATTTTTCTAAGAAAGTGGTCAGATCATTCTGAAAAGCCAGAGGGATAAAAATGAGCATTGGAGAGAAATCAGTAATTGAGAGGAAAGGCCTGGGGCCCAAGTTAGGCTGGAGAAGAGCTGCAGGAGAGAGCGGGGCTGGCAGGAGGTGCAGCGCAGCCTTGGGGGACCGTGCTCCCAAGGCATCCCGGCCAGCTCTCCTCCATGCGGGGCTGTGAGGTTGGACCTAACTGCTCCTTGCTGCCCAATTTCACCCCTCGTGGTTGCTATTTTAGGTCCTGCTTGAGTTGTGCTGAGTTTGCTTGGAGCATGTGGCCAGTGTAGTGTAGTCAGGGAGCAAATTGAGGCCTTTTCATGTTCAATGCCAGGCTACAATTATATGCTTTTTCCTTGCTACTAGCTCCTGAACGGCTTGTCCTCACTCAGACCACACTCATCTCCTTACTCCTTGTCCCTAATTCTTTCACCAGCTGGTCCCAGGTATTCTCTCCTCATTTTTTTGTGTTGGCTTCTGCTTACAATTCCTGTCTCTTCTATGTTCTCCCAGTCTCCATTCTCAAGCAGTGCCTTCCTCTGGCTCTCAGTCTCTGATTTATCTCCACACTACTCCTTGTGTCCCTCAGACCCAAAGGCCTGGGATGCTTCTTTCTCCTCTGTGCTCTCTGGGCACTAACAGGGCATTGAGCAGGTATACAAGCTATATAGATGTTCTTCCTGCTAGCTTCTGCGCCAGATGTTGCAGTGATTGACAAACAGCTGGGAAAGAAGTCCTGCTCAGCTGTAGGTGGCATGTGTGCCATCAAGATGGCACTGTCATGCAGCTGTGTTCATTAGAGCTAGTGTCACTGCCAGAGCATGAAGGGAGGGTTTGTTTTTATGTTTTTTGCTTTTCTTCCAAAAGCATACAAGCAGACCTTGGCATTATTTACAGAGTTGGAGAAGTGCTTATCATTGCCTCCAGAGTAAATTTTTGCTAAATTGCAGCTCCCTGGTCCTTCTCACAGGTGTGCAAAGTCAAGAGCATGAAAGCAACTCCTACCTCCCAATACTTTTGCCTAGCTTAATTACTCACCTTGGCTGGACAAATTTTTAATCAGAAGTTTTGTCCAAAATGCAGGCAAATGCAGATCCTTCCTGGACATGGTCTTTGTAAGTGACTGTGATGAAAGTGGGCAGGCTTTCCTTGCAGAGATCCGAACAGGCTCAAACACCCTTGGCACATTGCACTTCAGTTTTATCCAGCAGTACTGTGGGGGTTGCATAAAACTTAATCACCTACCATTTCCAGCCCTTGGAAATCAGGTTTCTGACAGGTGTGTGAGAGGGAACAGAGCAGTAATCAGCAAATGCTTGATTGCTCTTACATGGGAAAGGTCCTTATACAAGAACGAACAGTCAGGCTACTGTTGCCATCACACCAAATACAAAGGGAAGAAAAGAGCCTGCTGTATTTTCATAACAATTGTAAAGTGCATACAAATCTTTTGCTTGCTTTGGACTACCATCTCAATCACACAGTGTTTGTGTGTGTGTGTGTGTCTGTGTGTGTGTGTGCACGTGCGCACACGCGCGTGCATGAATTTAGGTATGTATAAATATACATATACATATATATTGGTATCTATCTATCCATATATTCTTTTTGCATGTGTTACCTGAGGTCTAAATCTTGGCCTGTGAGCTACGCAAGGCAGGAATACTGATGTCTTATTTCCTGTGTAATTCCTAGTGGAACTGGGACATGAGCTCCGACTGGGATCTTCAGACAGAATAGCAAATGAAACTGCTACATGGCCCTTACTGTTCAATGATCTTCAAGATCAATGCAGGCTTCCGGAAGTCCAGTCTACTCTAAAGACTTCTGATAATCAAAGGAAGGCCCTTTCCCCCTCCCCACAATATCTGACACCGTCTGAGCTTCAAACCAAGGTGACTGAGCACTTTGCAGACACACAGACCAACTATGAAGTTAAATTGCTTCACCACAGAAACCAGGCTCTAAACAACTTCAGACAGCTTCTGCATATTATCAGTGAGATGCAAAACTTCCTTCTGACTTTAAAGACTGGAGATCAAAGAACTGGCTGGTGAAAAAGACCAATTTCTCACAGCCAGAAGAGCCAAAATTCTGCAGTCTTTTGGTTAGGGGCACAAGGAAGGTACATGACTGAGGTTGGGCTTGATGTGTGCATGGAGTCCCAAAGCAGTGATTTACTGCTAGCATGAGGACCCATGTCAATAGAAAGGACTCTCTGGTCATCGACAGGAGTTGCCGCAAGGCATCACACTGAATTTGCCCAGGGTTTTTGCCTTCTCGGTGCGGACATGTAGTATGTACTTCCCTGTTCTCTCGTCCCTTGAAGGAAGGCCCAAGTGACAAGCAACAGCTGGATAAAATAGCACTGGAGCAGCCAGGTTACTGCATGTCTCACAAGCTTTCATTTTTTTCTCTTCAAGTGGAAAGGAAGGACATGAGGACAAATAAGACATTTTTTAAGGTCTACCTTAAATTCAGGATTCATAAAGAAGGACTAGGGTCAATGAAATCAAGGGGTGATCTGAACTCACTTTGATTTAGGAGAATTTCTTAGACAGATTCATCTACCTTTTCTGTAATGCTAGTTTTTGCAGCTGATTTCTATCAGATTACAGAGAGCAATAATAAGATAGGACCCAAAGACTATTATCTGGAGGCCTATTCTCGCTTTCGCTGACGTGGATGGCAAATTGACTTCAAGGGAAACTTCATCATGCTGTAGTGTTGATAGCATCATAGAAGAAAGTGTAATTAAAGGGCAAAAAAGGGGGATCATTCAATGCAATGTATTTCTTGGATAGCTGGGGACGACTCTACATAACAGGGAAAGCATTTCTTATTTTCTAGGGGAAGGTTTTTAACAGTAGTTGAGCTGAGATTTTTTTGGCTCTTTTTCAGGCCTTTTATTAAGCCATTGCTAGAGTATTCCACTAGCTGCCAATGTGTAAAGTGGGCAGATCAACCCTGAAATATTATAGTCTGAGGACAAATTTTGCTCTTGTTTTATCCCCAGTGTAAATCCAGAGTAACAGTAATGGCTTCAACCGACCCGGGCCAGTTTTACATGAGCATAAATGAGAGCAGGGTCTGTCCATGTAGATGCATCCTGAGGGATTATGAATATTCCTGTGCATTGCACTCTTGCTTCAAGTTGACACCTCCATCCTTAATTCAGTGGAGAACCAAAGAAGCTGCTTGCCCTGCAAATGAACATTGATGCTAATGTATTGCAGTGGAGATTTATCAACAGGCTGACACCTCAGTATCCATCGCTTATTTGCATACCAGCGAAATGTGAATAAAAATGTGAGATTCTCTGCACTGGACAGGATAGGAGCTAATTCTGGCATTAGCAGAGCTGCAAGCTGAGCCACAGGGAGTTCAGCAGATAAAAATGCTTTTGCGTGTCTATGAAGAATGCAGGTGTGTAAAGACTGAGACCAGGCACTTATTAAAAAATACAGTTTATTAGATAAAACATACATAGAACCAAGTAAATCCAATTCTTTATTAAAAATACAGAAATCATTTTGCAATAGTAAAAGAAAGTACTGGCTTTTCCTATGAAACATAAATCTGGAGGTTTGGGACCTTTGGGCTCTATCACAGCTGGTCCCCCTCTATACTACATTCTTAAACATACTGCATCGAATTGTGAAACCCAAGCAAAAGTCCATTGTACAAAATTAAGAACATTAAGACCAATAATACTCAGTTTAATTAAGATGCAAGCAGTAGCATACAGCACACGGAACAGTCAATATACAGCTATACATTAAAACATGCCTCTAAATAGTGACAGAGAATCCACTGGAAGGAATAAATTACAAACAATGGAAAAACCCCACTGTCTGGAGAAATAAAAGAAAGAAGCACAGCTTGACACTATGTTCGCTATGTGGCAGTGTATGTATTGAAACACTGTACATATTAAGAATGGTCGTATTGAACCCACCCATACAGAACATGCTAAACTGAAGGATTTTACTTTGCTTGGAAGCGTGCATGTATGATACGTGTCTGTATAGAGGGCAGGTGTGTATCTGTGTGCGTACATTACACCAGTGTGTACATACACATAGAAAGGCACACGCCTCCGAAGCTGAAAACAAATCACTTCAATAGAACTGTTTGGGACAAGGTGAGAGTAGTACTAAGATGCCGTTCGTCATAATTATGCTGTTTCTGGGACTCTGGACATTTTACTCTCATGCTATTCTCACCCTATTCAACTTCCAGTCTCTTTTTTATCTGAGCACTCCCTTATTTGCGTATGTGCAAAACGAATACAAAACTATTCAATATAATACAATGTTCACTACCGGAGATGATTTGTTATGGGAGGTTTTAACATCTGAAAAACAGGGAAATATTATAGTTGGCATTGCATTTCCAATAAGTGGAACTAAGGAGCAGATGTTCTTTTCCTGATTTTTGTTATTATCATATGATAACCCTGACATAATTTATTGTATATGCTATATATCATCTTTAGTAACTATTCTTGATCAAAAATGGAGAACATTTGCATTAAGAAAAATCATGGGCCTCTACGCCATTTCTGTAACCCAAAATTATTTGGCACCTCCTGAAAATATTACAAAAATAAAGTAATGATAAAATATTGCACTCACTAAAATGAATGAGCAGCAGGATAAGTGTTAAGTGAAAGAATTACTAAGACTTCATAGAATTAGAAAATACTCAGATTCTGAAAATCATGCCTAATGGTCATGGAAACAAAGTTCAAGACACGTTGATGTCAATGATACATAGGTGCGTGCACAACATTAAATGTCACAGAAGGGCTTCACTGGATTGGGACCTGAAAGAGTTCACAGAACAAGATGCTTTTTTGTTTCTCTGTCTTTCATTGAAAGGAAGCAAAACAAAACAGTGCTAAGGCAAAAATGTATAAAATATGAATACAGAAATTCTGACATTTCTCTCATAAGTGAGTGTGCCATCTCATTGGCTCTAGCAGAGTTATCCTAGATTTATATTGATGTGAGAAGAAAAGCAGCCATGGGAAGGTTTACACTGCAAGACATGAGTGAAGCTCCCTGGATGGCATTATGCCCTGGGGATGGGGGCAGGAGGGACCATCTGAGGGCTGGGGCCGATGCGTTGAGAGAGGCAGGCAGACATTGAGTTTTCTTACTAAGTTGGATAATGTCATAGCCCATAGTGCTACTGTCACAACTTTATGCTGTCTGTGAAATAACTCAAACTGCCTTTCACCATCAAGAAGAGAGTAGGGAGCCTGGTGACACCAGTGCGGCAGCATGGACTGGAATAAAACCGAGGAGGATGATGAAAACCTTTAGGACAATCTGACCAAGGACTTTCAGGATAAATTGACCTTAGCTATAACTTACCTTGAGCCACAAGACACAATACTGCGGTCAGTATCGTTCAAGCCCAGAAACTCACCGTTACAGCAAATTTCTACCGAAAAGGCAATCTCATTATTTACATTCTGTTTTTAATGCACGCACCGACTGATCAACGAAGCATGGTATTCTAGTGTGCATTAGCTGATTTCTCCATTTAGAGACTAGTCACAGACGAGAAGCCTGAGGCACATGCCGAACAGGCTCTTGTGGGGTTTGGATGAGAGCAGTCATGAATGTATTTTTCTAACAGTATGAGATGTGGAGATGTCGTGTCTGTCAGTAGCAAGCAGCAGGGACTCTAATAAATTTGGGAGTAACTGAATGTGAGTTTGGGATCTTGATTCTAACCAAATTGTTTGTGATTTCAGTTTTTTTCCCCTCTCTGGCAGATTTTGTGTATATTTGAAAATCTAAAATAACTCTATATATTCACTTGATATCTGTTATCCCTTACAAAATGGCTGTTCCTAAGGTTGTACAGTACTGGGAAAGAAAATGTCATTTACCATTCGAAGTGGACAGAGTTAACATATATTAGATATGTAAAGAAGTCCAAGATTGTAAAATATCTGCATGAAATGATGAAAGCAGCCCCACTTATCCGGTCGCTGCAGAATCTGAGGCTTATCCAGCAAATTGCAGTACATTAAAAATCAAAGCTAACACACTTTGAGCCCAATTAGCAATACAAAAACTGATAGCTGCACATACATCAAAAAAAAAAAAATCCAGAAAACCTGTGCACGCTTCACTAGCTTTGGAAGTCACCACTGAGGAGTTGGAAGGGAGCTCAGAGCAGCATTAAAAAAAAAAAGAAAAAAAAGTGTGAGCAGGAGTTGTGCAGTTTTGTGGCCTGATTTAAGGCTGCCACTTTCCAGCTGGATAGAAACTGTTCTGCTCTCATCCTTCACACTGTTTGGAAACAGAGACCCGGAGCCAAAATCTGATCTCATTCCCGCCATAGAAATATGCAGTAGCCCCACAGAAGCTACAGTCATTACTCTAAACTCACACTTGTGCATCCATGTGTGAATCTGCCCTGCGTTATTGCACGTATTTCAGCATGAGGGATGATGCCGTTAATACTGCGATGCCCGTTGCCACGTGGATTTTCTCACAGTGCCTAACGCAGGCTTATGGACACGGCCTTCCCTCGCAGCCAGTTTTGTCTATCCCACCACCGCCTCCCAGCTGGCCATCGTCACTTCTGTCCCTTCTCCAGCCCAGTGGCTCTTTCCCACCTCCTCTTGCCCATATCGTTGGCACGGCCCTGGGCACCTCTTCTTTCCAACCAACTTCTGATGCTGGCGGCTCGGTGCTCGGCACGCACAGATGCCTGCACCTGCCTAATGGGGTGTCGTTCGCAGGGCCAAGCCTGGCCCGCGTGGCCTTGACGTGCACCAGCAGCGAGGCAAGAGCCAAGGGTCTGTCCCAGCGTGCAATGTAACAGGGACCATTCAAGCCAGTAAGCATTTAAACAACTTGAATATCAAGCGGCAGCAGGGAGAAAGCTGAAAGGAGGAGGGGGGAAACGGCACTCATCCTGTGTAAAAGCGCTGAGCCTTTTAATGAGGTATTTATTGCAAACAGTAATTAGCCAACCAGTTAAAAACCTTGCTCACAAAGTGCCTTTCATGCTCGTGAATGAAAGCAGTGGAAGGTTTTCCGTGCAAGATAAAGAGGAGGTCAAAAAAATGCAGACAACCTAATTCAAAGACGTCAGTGGGAGGTAGTCTTTGTCACAGCAGAACTGGTGCTAGACTCTCCTGTGACGGACACTTTATTGAAAGGAAAGAAAGGTTTGCAGAAAACTAGAGAAAGAGAGGAAAAACAAAGACAAAGGAAGGGAAGAGTTGAGAAGAGACAGAAGCTCTGGAAAGGTAGAGAAGCAGTTGCAAAAGGAGTGAGGGAGACATATATTGTCACTGAGAAATGGAAAGGAAGGAAAAGAAGACAGAAGCTACAAGAAAGAAATAGAGGAGAAAAGTAATTACAGTGGGGGAATAGGAGTGGGAAGTTCAGGGAGAAAGACCAGAGGGCAGAGGAAAGCTAAAAGGGAAATGAATGAAGACTCGATAAAGAACTGACCTTTCAAGGCCCGTGGGGTCCTAGCCTTCAGGCTGCGTCAGGTTTTAAGGAAGATGCAGGCAAGGGTTGTGTGAAGACTAAGTCAGAGGTGGAGAAAGGCTGGAATACCATGACTGCAGATGGTCTTGTGGATAAGGCACTAGACTGAGACCAGGAGGCTTGGGTTCAAACTTCTGGCTTCACCAAAGGTCAGAATTAACAATGTTGTGAGGCAAATGACAGGATTTTCCTAACTTTTCTGACCAGCCTACAAAATTTCCGATCTTTTCTAAAGAAATTTATTTCTGTGCCTTCATAGATACCTTTCATAAAACTTAATGGAAGTTTTTCTCGATTTTTCTCAGTTTTCTGCTGTTTTTCCCTCATGTGGCCATGGGAAATTCATGCAATGGACTTCTGTCTGTTTCCAACCTTTATCTGCAACCAGGAAGGAAAACTGCCCCTAGGAAACTCTTCTCCTTCTCTTGTCCCCATTGCCCCATTAGCTGCCCACTCTCAAGGGCAGGCTGAGTCTCTCTTGTAATACCCTTGTCCAGGGCCAGCCACAATCTCTACATGCCATTGTAACACAGTGGTGAATTTTAATACCAGCAACCTAACTTGTCTGTATTTGAAACATTAGTATTAGCAGAGGATCAATCAGATACTGATCTCATTTACACTGGTAAAAATGTGAAGTAACTCTACTAAATTCATAGCAGTGACAATGGAAGACTGGAATCTGGACTGATCTCTTACATGCATGGGTAAGCAAGAGACTTTCTTTTACTACCGAGTTTCTAACAGGCATAAAATAAAAGTCACCAGGATTGACCTGCTACATAGCTACAACTATAGCTGCTCTCTGAACTTTTTGTGCCACAAGAAAAAACAAAAATCTTTAAATACTGATGCTCACCAGGCTGGTTAGAAGCCTTCTGAATGCTACAACACATTAGAAATGCCATGAAGGAGACAGATAGGTTTTAGAGACAGTCATTTGGTTCCAGTCGAACCTGGACACATGGATCAGTTCACAGTACTACCACTGCAGCAAATGCTCAGGGCCATAAAACATACTGCAGATCAGGAAACCATCAAAGTGAGGAATAAAATTAATCATTAGTCCGTCATTGGCATGGACTGACCTCAATTCAAGAGTTCTTTCTCCCCCCCTTCTCCCATGTTTCAGCCAAAAGACACAGAGAACTGTGAAACTGCTCCATTCTGAGATGCCCTTATTCCTGTACCACTCGGGCTTCAGGCTTTTCCCATTCCTCACTCTTTTAGAGCTCTCTGACATTACAAAGTCTGTGGCCAATATTTCACGTTCAGAAAGAGAAGGGCAGCGTGATCTTGGTTCTTCAAAACACCAAGGGAAAACTCCGGTTAATAAAGACATGCTGAGAGAACTCAATACGCACTGGGAAAGCGGGCACAAACTATGAGGGACCACCGGTGAAACCTGGGACCTCCTTGCTCTTTGAAGCTCGTCCTTCCTAGCCGCTCTGCATGGCCTCTATTGCACTCGCTTCGCGTCCTGTCTATGTGAGCAGGCCGGCCTCGCTGAGCAACACACCCGCGTGCACACACGCACATACACACACACGTGCACACTCCTGGCCAGCCTCAGATGCTGCTTTCTGGCAGCGGTCTAGGAACCAAGAGGAGCAAGACCACGGAGTCGTTTCTGAAGTCCTGTCAGCTTGTACATTTGACTGCGACACTACCAAGAGACGTGAGAGTTTGAAGTGTGATGAAGTGCTGTGGCTGCTAGAGGAGCCAATAACTGTGGGTTGCAAGGACTGATTTTGGCATGTTTTATTTTTAAATTCCACCGAGGGCTTCACCTCAGGAATGTGTGGAAATCTCCCAGTGAAGTCATAGTCAAGTCAGTGCGAGTTCTCAGCGTACAAGGTTTGGTTTGCTGCTAAGTAAAAAAAAAAAAAAAAAAAAAAAAAAAAAGACCACAGAACCGACAACTAAAATACAAAATTAAATGGAGAAAGTTTCAGAATCGGGTGGATCTGCAGCGGGTAAAGCTCTCTGCCAAGAAGCTAGCAGGTTTCCTGGGAGTGGAGGGAAAGGGCTATCCGGCAGGCGATGGTCTCCCTTCCTTGTAAGGACGGAAGAAATAGCTTGTTAGGTTCTAGTTACTATCAGACATGGTAGTCTGAAGCTTGACCTGGTTTATGAGCCAAGTCCTAGTCTTATGGATTCAATAATAAAATGGACCTCAGTGGGACCAGGGTTTGGCCTTACACGCTTTATTTAGCATCTTATGTGAGGGAAACATTTTTCTTTAGATTACAGTTGAAAGATTCTTGGGTTTCAGTTTAAGAAATATGGTGGCAGTGTATTACACCCTAATATTTCTTTTTTTTTTTTCTTTAAGAAATCACATTTCTTGTGCACTTAGCCTCTGCAAACCCCCCTCTGCTTGAACTGCAGTGAACCTAACTGGTCAATGACATCTCTGCCGAAAGCAACCCCCTCTAACCACACTGCACATGCACTGACTTATCCCCAGGGTCCCACGACCCCACCCAGCAGTTTTGCTCCAAGCACCTGGTGGGGAGCTGAGACGCTGGGAACAAAGGGAGACAGGGCCTGCAAATTCAGATTTGTGTAGCTGTAATTCTGAGTCAAGGGAATTTGCTGGAGCTGGTGCCAGAATGAATGAGTTATCCTAGAGTCTATCATATTTGTGAAGTACATATGTGATAATACCACTGCAACCACAAAAGAATCTGCAGCAGGAAGCAATGCAGCTGGTGCTTATTAGCATTAGTACAAATTACACAAAGCAAATTGTTAGCAGACATGTTTCCATAATATTTAACTCATGGCAGTGAATAAAAGTGATTCTTTTTTTCAAGCAAAATTTTAGATTTCCTAGGGAATCAGTTTCCAATTGTCCATGAAGGGAGGATGAATTAGAAAGCAGCATGTAACTATTGCAAGGAATCAGAGGCAAAGTGTCACTTGCCTGCTTTCTCTGGCAAAGGTGTGCAAATTTAAGATTGTATTTCTTAGAAAGAGAAGCAGATTTCCTACAGCTCCGTATGACCCGGTTACCCACAGCGGGGGAGTGATGGTATGTGGGCCCCCAACTTATTCAGGTTCTGCACACGGAAGCGCTTGGAGAGGGACAGGGGTTCTTGCTGACCTGCCGTTTCTCTGAATTTTTGCCCCCAAAGTGCTGATGGTGAATTAGTTTCCTAGCAACTCCAAGCCTGTTGATATGGAAGTAGCGTGAGCCACCAGAGCAATCCCCGGACACCGAGGGCCCGTTTTCCTCTCTCCGGAAGGGGCTGCTGCCTGGCTCCAAAGGACACTTGTGGCTATCGGAGTCGGGGGCAGGCTTTCCATCCTTCCTGCCTATGAAGCCAGGTACCTGCTTCTGCACTGCCATTCTCACCTTCCCTTGCATGAGTGGCACTAATTGAACCAGATGATGGTTTATACAAGCCAACCAGAGGGCTTTTCTCACGCCGGAAGTTCATTGACTCTTTTCTTACCGTTTTGCTGATTCTTACTCTTTTTGTTAAAAATGGTCAGCTTCACTTTTCCCAGCCATTCTTTCTTAAAAAAAAAAAAAAAAAAAAAAAAAAAAAGGAAAGAAAGAAAGAAAGAAAGAAAAAAGAAAAGACAGGTAACTCCTGAAGCCTGCTGCCAACCTACAGAAATTCAGCGATTGGTTTAAGGGCAACAACAGCCCAGAGTGATGCTTTATGCGCCAGTCTCAAGGGCTCCTATCGGCATTAATCATGCTGGACAGCTCTCTCCCTACATCCTTAGAGTTTGCCTACTTTCTTTTTTTTTTTTTAAGCAAATTCTCATGAAGCATTGAAACTACCTGAAGCACCAGAAATGCCTTTCGATCCAGCTATGAGCCCTTAAAAGGAGAAAACAGACACATGTGTTGCTCTTAGGGGTATGCACACCCACCCACTCATTTGGAACAGTTCAAAAATGCAACGTGACTGGCTACGATCCGAAGGGAGGGCTGCAAACAGAGCGGCAAGCAAAGTAATTTGTACAAGCAATGTCAAAAATAGCAGCTAATTGCAAAACGAGTGGCATGCATGTTCTGACTCTTTAGTGCTTGTTCTGGCAAAATGGCCTGACACGCTCTGCACTCTGCTGCTTAACTACCCTCACTGACAAGACTTGAGAGGGAAAAATTAGTTATAATTACAATATTGCTGCAATAATTTTTGCCTCCTAATTGCCTTTCGGTTGAAAAACATACAGCAAGGAATTTTTGTTATAAGCCTTACTTACATGTAAAATGAATCCACTAAAAGCCTCCCCTGTAAAAGACAGAGCATTAAATATCATGGCTTGAACAGTCCTGTCATACCTAAAAGTTTAATATAAAATGAAATAGCACCACTGACTGTTTGTATTAGACCCCTACATGAAAATTATTTCAGCATATTAAATGTAAGAACATCGCTGCCTCTTAGGAGACTATAAATACTGTGTAGGTATTAACGGGCTTCTTAGCTGTAATGTCTGGAGTGGGGGAGACGAAAGAAAGAGAAGGTGAGAAGAAGAACTGAATGGGAACATTTTGTTTGCAGGAAATTCTGTCGTTCATCAAAACAAAAATGGGTGGCTGTGAGATCTCCAGGGAAATGCAATAAAATAAAAAAATCTTTTTGAAATAAAAAGTTTTGTATCTAAAATGTCAAAATGATATTCTGACATTACCAAAAATGTAGTTTCAGTTAGATAGAGTTTTATGTTTGAAAGCAACATGCTTTTGTGAAAAGTTTTGATTTTGACAAAGTGGTGTTTTCCAGCACTGAAGCCATCTGATGATAAATTCTAGTCAGCTCTGATTACTGATATACTACAGTGAGCTGGGTTTTCACTGGAGAAATTAAAATCACCTTTCTGAAAGAGCAGTTAACTATATTCAAAAGTATGTGGGGGAAAAAAAGAAATAGGTTGTCTGAGGACTTTCTGAATGTAGCATTACTAATACAGCAAGTTTTTACATATTTTGGAGCTCTTTGGAAGAAAAATTAATTAAAAAATATGTCAGAGTGAAAAATGAACTGAATAGTTCTCATCTGATGTTCCCATCATGCGGATACAAACCGAGGTTTTAAGTTCCAAGAATCAGCATGTTTAAGGTTCAATGTATTATGTCACTTAATATTATAGGATTTCTCATTTAACACACTCGTTCAGCTATTCATTTTAGAGGTGTTTCCATGTGCAGACAGAATTTGCTGAAAGTCCATCAGTCATGAAGATCCAGTTCTGCAAGGATATATAGACAACTTTATTAATTTGAGGGAGTAGTCCCCAAAAGTTTAGTGAAAGTCTTGTGGGATGTGGTTACACATATTCCTAAGTGTTTTCACAATTGGTTTTTGAACTGATATCTTCTTGTAGGAGTTTTGTTCTAGCAACGTATATCAAACTGAATGTTATTACATGAGGTATTTTTGGTAATATTCTGTTCTCCACAGACGGAGTCGGGCGGTATGATGTCTTGCATATTATCAGGACTCCATTTCCCAGTTCAGTCAAGGCTGACTCTCAAATAATCTGTATGACTTATAAACACTTGCTACCACTCCTTGCCACCCACTGAGGGTTTAGACTGAATGACTGGACGTGCCCCTTCTTCATAATGCTAATTTCTGAAAGACGAAAATGAGGGCATACCCCCTCCACAAGTTACCTCCTCAGCCTAAGACCTGCTGTTCTCCTGGCCTGGCTACGTGTGATATCAATGAGCACACTTTGGTTTTGTGTGAGAGGCAGATATTATTTTTAATCCACTTGAGACTTAAAGCTTGGTTCTTCACCCTCTGCTGCAGCTCAGCCAGGGAACAAACCTGGGGCATCCATCTGCCCTGGACTCGACCGGCACTGCAGAACTGTAGTGTGCCTGGCACCGCCAGCTCCTTGCAGGGGACACTTCCTCCCCGGTCTCTTGCTTTTTTAAAAACACAAGCAAAAAACAAAACCAGAATTTCCATTTTTTCCCCTAAAGACTGCCACAAGCTATATAGCAGAGCAAAATGGCTCGAGGAAGGATGCGGGCTGCGGGGAACGCCAGTCGCCGCGGGAGCCGTGCACCCCTCTCCGGCTCAACGGGAAACGCCCTGTCAGAAACACTTTCTGCCTTTGGGCTTCTCTTGAATCAGGTATGTGTGAACGGTGACGGACTCATCCTGCCGGGAGCCTGCGATTCCTTGTCACAATTGGAGATGTGCCACACACACGGAGAACCGTGATGGCCAAAGCTCCTCAGCCAGAAAGCACCGTGTCCTCCGAGCTCCAGCCTGAAGTCTATTAGGGCTGCTCCCTCTAGTGGAAAAAGAGTACTTTGGCTTGCAAAGAAAACATTTTCTTTCCCTTATTTTCTTTCTTTCTTTCTTTTTTAATTTTACTTTCTTTTTTCTCCCCCCGCCTTTTTTTAACTAAAGAATTCAAGTTTTCCAGATAGTGCAAGACATGGGATAGCTCCCATAAGACAAGAGCTGACCAAAGTCCGGATTTCTTCCAGGCCCCGCGCATCGGTGGTGGTGGTGGTGGTGGTGCACTCTCGCTACAACTCTGCCGACGCAGGTCAGCAGTTATTCCTCAGAGGCGGACTGATGGCAAGTGAGGGACTCTCCGATCATCTTCAAGCAGTCCTCAGTATATGCCAGAGCTGTATTTATTTCTGACTTCCCACTTCTGATTACAAAAATAGGACTTACTATAATCATAATAATATTAATGATACAAAATAAATATTGTAATTATATACTTTTTGGCAAATTATTAACACAAAGCAGCCCAAGACACCTCATTGGATTAAAAAAAGATGAAGATGTACAAATGCTAAAAAAGACAAAGTCTCCATTAAAAAAGAGGGGAAAACAATCCGCAAATGAATGCATGTCTGTAAGGCAACATGTTACCTTTAGTTTGTTGTCTAGATTCAGGTCAGGTTATGCTGTTGTTTAAGAAGTTATTAGAACTTGGCTTGCTTGAGCTTATCGATGTGGTAGCAAAGTTTCAGTGCTGGTCCCAGTTTCAAGCCCAGATATTTCATGATCATGTCACTTTTCAGCAGCAGCAAAGCATTGCCATCAATCTCCTGGTTTCAAAAGAGAGAAAGAGAATCAAAATGTGTTTAACTCGCCCTCTACTCTCGCAACCAGCAAGAGAGCGCAGCCACATCCTGACACATTAAGCAAGGTGAATCAGTTACCGCACTCCCTTTAGACTAGAGCTGGCTGAATTGGTACGCGTTTTGAACTTTCATTAAAAAGGTGGGGAAAAAGGAAAATATAAAGGAGGTTTTAATCAATATTATTTTTTATTTTTCAAGCAATCATAAGGTTTGACTGTTTTCAATAATTCTGCTATAAAAATATATTTTTTAACATCTGGATTGCTGTATGCCCTATTCTAATTTTGAGAAGAGCAAATTGACCTTGAGAGAAAGAAGGAGAAAGATCTGAAGGGCAAGAGAGAGACGTGGCCTCACGAACCACTAATAACGGACCGCCAGATCTCCACTCCAGCTTTGTCACTAACTGTCAGCATGTTTCACATATCTGCAATTCACCTCTGTCAAGTAACACATATCTTTATTTCTTGTTCTTAAATTGAAGAAAACAGCTACTTACATATTTCATTGGATTTATTAGTAAAATGTATCCAAATTTAATTTAACTACCATCTATGTGGCAGAAATTGCCCCCAAATTCTTTTTTTTTTTATCCCAGACCTGTTAGCTTGAAAACCTTTTTGAAATTACAAGGTCGCTGAACTGAGCACAGCAAAGCATTCGTTTGCAGGGAAATGGACTCTTTTGTTTCACCCACTCTCACGTGGTTAGAAAGCACACAAGCTTTCAGAGACACTGTCCTTTCTTGGATCCCAAGCTTGCCTGCTTTTTTCTGACCATTTTGGCAGATATCTGGATCTGCCAAAAATTACCACCTCTCCCCAGTCTCCTCCTCTCTTATATCCTTGGGCCATCAGAGCCAGTGCTGTATGTGCATGTGTACATACATACACACGTTTACCCATGCAATAATGTATTACAGATTGAATTCTATGTTTCTGATGGTCAGATCTTTCCCTTGTGATTCATTGCCTATACTATGGATCCTAATTTGCCCTGACCATCTTTATTCCATTCAGTAGGTGATTTAGCTGATGAGCAGTTAAGGTCACTTTCTGACTAACTCAATCAATTGATGCTCTTCTTTCTGCAACCCCCACTCCATTCATAATAGAAACTCTTTTCCCCCCTCTCTCTCCTTCCCATCTTTTCAGGGAAGCTGAGGGAAGGGAATATTAAGTGTTACATATAATTAATATTTGTATAACAATGGAAAACAAACTCCTGGAACCATGATACTATAGGGTAAAAACACTGTTAAGGGTTTGGTGCAAATGCAACTATTTCTAAATGTTGAGTTCAGCATTTTATTATTTCCTTTATTAGTACTATGAGGGGTCAAAATTAAATGACAGGAGCGTGCCGGAGGGAGCATTCATATCCAATTAAGTGTCCCACACTATCTGTGTCCCTGTGCAGCTTGTTGGCTTGACTTTTCTACTGTAATACTCTGTCAGCCCTTTTAAAAAATAATTAAAAAGGAAGGATTCTACAGCGTGGTCCACAAGTATGCAGTAACTCTTGCAGAAGATCTTGAATTAGATCAGTGCCATCAGTGCAATGAGCTTGTTTCACATGAACTGAGATCTGGCTCACTGCAAGTTAGAACATTGCAGAACGCTGCCGTGTCCCGGCAAGGGGATGGGAGCAGCAAATGGTGTCTGAGGTAGGAGCTGCAAGGTGATAGTACTTGGGGAATTAAACATACAGCTTCTGTCTGCCAGAATGAGTTTGTCCCTGTTCCCTGCAGCACTTATTCTGAGGATGCTATTCAAAAAGCAGAGCAGTCCCTAAAGAAATCTTATGTAATGAGAGCAAGAATTGTAGCTGGCTGTGTGTCTCTTCCAGGATCAGGCTTTTAATGAGTAAGATGAAAGTCTGGATCCTTATGGGTATTTAAGCATCTAATTTTGATTGAAATCAAAGACTTGAGGATCTATACAGCAAACAGGACTGAAATTCCCTCTTTTCCACTCTGCAATCTCATGAATAGATACTAAGCTCCTGATCATGCCACCACCTGCAACAAGAGTGCAGCGAGTGGTCACCTCAGTGGACAATGCTAAAACAATCGATGTGAAGGAGGTCTAGGAAAAGATGCATGTTCATGTCTGGCATACGCAGAGGCAGCTTGCTATTTGAATAAATGGGATTAATCACATTAAACTCAAAGATTTTGGTCTCCTTCATACATGCATTTGTCAATCACTGGCCATAATTAAACTGTCAGACCATAACATTGCTTTGATCCCTTCCAGCTTGAATTTTCCACCTGCTAATTCTCCTTGCAACTCTTTTTCCTCCTATTTCCCTTCCTCAGTCTTTCAGCCATCTCTTGCTTCTTACTGAGAAAAGGTCTTGCCGAGTGGTGCTGTGAGATCTCTGCCAGGCTGGTGGTTCCTTTGTGAGAGGCCAAAAGATCTGTCAAGTATGGGTTAGCCTTTCCTTGTCACACAGCCCTGCTGAGGGAATAAGGAAACAGCAGAGGGGAGGTAGTGGGCAGTTTCATGGTCTTGGTGGACTCTTAGGAGCTGCCTGTGAGAGCTCCTTCGGTGTCTTGGCAATAAGAAAAGCTTCTGCTGAGAAGACCAGAGCGAGAACCACACTGATCCTGTAATGCATATTGCAGCTATGACCTGTGCAGACTACAGCTTCCTACTTCACACTGGGAGATCCCACTCCACAGGCTACAGTCAACACCCCAATCCTGGTAGTCTTTTTTTCGTATAATGACATGAAAGATTACCGTCCTCATCCAGTATTCCTCCCCTGACCCTTTTCTTCCTCATGGTCCTACCATCCTCTCCCTCCCACTGTCATAGCTCAGATTAATTGATGGCCAAAGCGACAATTTTAGGTGATAGCTGGGCCTTGTCAATGACAGTAAGTGCTTCTAAGTAAATTATGCACCTGCTTCATGGAAAGATTGAACATACAGGAAGATATGACTAAGGTTAATGGACTAATCACTTGTCTCTCACCCCTGGGGTCTCCATGCTAATCCAGATGAGATTTGAAGCCTGAAAAATTGCATGGACATATATAACTCGAAGGCGTAATTGAATTGAGTTGTGTGGTAATTTTGCTCAACTTCTCAGACCTACTGCATATTTTACAAGGAAAGCACTGATAAGTACAACCAGTAGGTGTGAGGTGTTCACAAAGGATGACAGCAACAGTCTTTAGTGGCAGTTTAGCTCGATCTCTTTGGTCACAGAGCATCTGCAGTATTGCGGCATGCTTCAGTGCAGCTGGCCCAGTAACTGCATAGGCTGTGACACAGCCCTGTTGCCATATAAAAAGTATACTGTGCCGGCTTTTGCTAAAAATGTGAACTGCACCAACATAGTGCTTTTGTACTGTACGTATCTTACAACTTTAGCTTTGAACTTTTCTTTGGGATGCACCTGCAAGCCTTGAAGACGATGACAATTCTCTCTCCCTCAAAGGCAGATTGTCTCTTGATGCACAGCCCCTCCTGTCAGTCTCATGCCAAAGCAAGTTTCCTAGAACCTTCCAATGCTCTGCCTGTTGTCCTCATGGCCAACTTGTGCCACATTTTCATAGGCAACTTACAAGACGGATCTGACTTATCTGCAGTAGGCAGAGAAAATAGGTTAGCACCTGACGCATAACCGCAGGTTTGGTCCTGGCACACTCATACCTTCTCTTCTCATCATACTGAACTGCCTGCAGAACAGTAAATGTCTTTGAAACCTATGTAGGGTAAAGAGACATCAAGACCTGTGTTCACAAACATGTCTTATTGTCCATCTGTCCCTGCTCTTCAGCCACATTCATATCTGGAAACCCTACACAGTTATGCAGCTGGATGTCCTCAGTTGTTTCCCTAGGCTCCTATCTGCAGCTTCATCTTCCCACCAGTCCCTGCTGGCTCAGAGGCAAGGAGCGGGACCTGGCAATCAAACTCTCTCCCTTGCTTTACAACCTGAAATGCTTATTGGGGTCAGAGCTGGGGAGCTCTTTTCATTTAGGGCGAAGTCTAGACACTTACATCTGAAGGTATGACCTCCAGCTGAACACAGGTGAATCACTTTTAGGGTAAAATCCATTTTCAGAGTCAGACTGAATTGATCAAGAAGGCATAAGGGGATGTGTAAAGATACTATTAGATACAGTGGTGCCAACTCTATGTATGGCAACAAAACAAGAAACTCCTGATCAGATGTATGTTTACAGCTTTTCCCTTTACTAATTGAAATGCTAGAGGATAGTATCATTTCCACCACTGGAGATTGCTTAGCGAAAGCAACTGTTATATTCTCCAGTGAGTAAGCAGGTCTGTTAAATTCAGTTATATTCTTATATAATACTGTGATAAAGATGAAAAGCATGGCTCTTTTGGGTTTCTCCTGCTAAATATCCACAGACACATAGAAAATGCTCTTCAGAGTAGAATCACGGGTACCCTGGGAAATAATTGTCACTGAAGCAAGGCTTTTTGTGCCAATCTGACATTGAAAAATGAGCACCAGATCCTCTGTGCTTTCTCTAAGGCTTGGCACAGAAACAATTTAACTGGCGTAGTTAGGAGCAGATAGTAAGCATTTTATAAAGACATAATTAGGGTCTTCCTATTGAAGGATAAGTGAACCTTTCTTCAGACTAAACCTCCCAGTGGTGCTGAATTCCTTGCACAACCCTGTCTTGAACCTGGCTGAGACACTGCCTATTGCAGCCAAAGGCAGCTGAGGACATGGGTGTAATGTGTGATGGCCATCTCTTGGGAGTGCCTGTGCACTTGGCATAAATTATCCAGATACACAAATGGCAGCCTTTTACATACATGTTTTCTGAAGAGCTCCACGTGGGGACCTAAAGCATGAGGGTCTGCATCCTTCACAAACCAAACCACGTCATCCACAGTCCAGGTCAAAGGATTCTTGCTTGATGGCCGAGCCGTGTCTTGTCTTTCAGGTGAAGGACTTGAGGCTATCAGTATAAAAAAGCCCATAACAGCACATTACAATGGTATGCAGTGCTTTTCTTGGTCTGCGAGTGTGCAGCAGTATGGCAGCCTTACACCGCCAGGGACTTTGGATCTGCATGTGTGAGTATTAGCCTGAGATAGTGAGGCAGGGAGAGAAGGGGACTTGGCAGTTTCCTATCTGAGCACTTACCAGGAGACATGATCCCAGCTGGTGAATTGTGTTAAAAAGCACAAAATCCTCAGGTTCCTGATGGGGAAGGAAAAATGTGCCAGCTGTCAGGCTCTTAAACTGAGCTGCTCTTGCTGTCTGATCTGTGAGCAATGGGGATATTGGCTCAAGAAGACACCACCCTCCCACCTGGAGAGAAAGCGCTTGGGCACTGAACAAAGGAGATCACCACTGAATGCAAAGGCTAGAAGATAAAATGGGTATTTAGGAAAGAGTTTTTCTCTTAGCATTCAGATTTTCAGACTTATCTTGGAGCTTAAAGAAGTATTTCTAATCAATATCTACCTAATCTTAGGCTCTCACCAAGCTGGGGGTCCCCAATGAATGCCTATTTGGAGAGCTACTAAAACATGCTAAGATGAACATTGCACGTGTGACTTTTTAATGGTATGAGCCCAGGATGATTTAAGGTCACTTCAGCTTGCTGTAGCTTTAAATCAAGGGAATAAAGGCACATTGGAATGAAAGTGCATTTATGTTTTTATTCTTAGTCTCTGCAGAATTATAAATCTCAGCCTCCATGTATGTGCAATTCTCTCCCTCCCCTCTCCCCCTTACAACTCTGCTTCACTATTACAGGAACCTTATTATGCAAGACTTGAGGAAAGCTGTTTACATTTGTTTATATCTACACAAAGCAAACTTTGCATTAGCAGGAGGAAGCACATAGATATATAAAATGTTATTTGCCTGGACCTGCTCATCTCTTTTTGTTAAGACATGATTTTTGATGAGAGCGATGCAAACAGTAAGAAGCAGATACTGCAGAAGATAGAAAAAGAAACAGAAGAGTGCAAGTAGATGGAGATCAGAGATATCTGACCAGTTACAAAACTGGAGCCTGGAGAATCCCCACGTAGCCAAGAGGGAAATCAGAACAACTCAGAGCTGAGCTCACTGCAGAAATACTGAGCTTACAAAGATAGATTAAAATATATTAGAATACCATGCAGGACTCAAAACATCATAATATATGTGAGCAAATGTACTGGGCTGGGTTTGCGACTTGTGTAAATTGCCATTTCAATGACTTCAATAGAGCTGTGCTGATTTATATTATCTGAGGATCTGCCCATATATGCACAATAGCTGCTTTATGTGCATATTGGTCCTTTCTTTCTTGCCACCATCCCCATCTTACAGTATAATGTAATGAGGTGTATTTTGCAATTACGAAGGATGAACTCCAGTAAGCAGCAGTGCTATGAATGTGCAAATCTGGTCGATGGGTTTCATAATGGGATATGATGTAAATATCATGATAATTACAGTCTCATTTGCTAAGTCACTGTTCTGGATATAAAGGACAAGGAATAGCCGCAGGTCTTCTTAATTAGACAGCTAGGATTGGTGTTCGTACAGAGCCACGCGACCCTGGGCGCCGCTCACAGAATAAACGCAATACACAGTGGTAAAGAGGCCATCTGGAGCCTTAGGCACAAAATGACGGAGACAAAGAGTGCAAAATGCACGGGGCAATCTCAGCCAACCCCTGGATCATCAGTAACGTTAAGTAAGTTTGTCGGGGCTTCTCTGAGGCCTCTGAGAAGTCTCTGAGACTTCTCTTGGAGGCAGAGGTGCAAGCATCTCGAAAGGGTTTTGTGGGCTGACTTGGTAACAGCAGTGTTTCTCCCCCACCAGGTCTGCTGGTGGTCCGGATGCCAGCTGATGTGTGCAGATATTGCCCCTGGGCAGCTCGAACCAGCGGACGGGAAGAAAATTGGGCTTTTGCAAAACAATAGGAAACCAGAGGAGAGAAGGGAGGGCTTGGCTGTGCCCAAAGGATTGCAGAGGCAAGTTTCTACGCTATTACCACGGCACACTTGAGGAGATGTTGTGCCCCTACAGAGGGCCAGGTGTTTTTTCCCCTGGTTTCCTATTCCAGACAGAGCAGTCCTTAGCCCCGTGACTCTTGCCTGAAATACACTGCTTCCAGAAGTGCCAGGAAAGGGCAAAGGGGAACAGAGAGCCCCCTGAGAGCCTTTACAGGTATAGAAATATCTGCAATAAAAAGAAGGAGGGGGAGAAGAAAAGGTTGAAATGACATGGGAATACTATTCACTCCTTTGCAGTATAACGATCAATAGCATAAATCTGATTTTTTTTAAAGACAAAAATAAAAATGACCTTTCTAAAGAGAGCATATGGCTAGAACTTTTCCAGGTCCCAACAAGTTAAGATAAACCTTTCAAATCTCTATCTGAGGTATCATGTAGTGATTTAAAAATATGAATTATGCATAGATATTAACACTTCAGAGATTACTTAACCTTCATTTACCTATCCAGAATCAAATATTACATTCTCTGCTGCTTTTTCATGAGCAAAAAATGTGTTATTTTACTTGTGTGTACCTGGTTATCTTTAAACTTCGTTAGTAAAAATGGGATACCATCAGTTTGCGGACAAGTCTCTTGAACTCAGTTCCTAGCCTGGAAATAATCTGCTTTCCCATATCTTTTAAAATGTTTTTTGTTGTTTATTTGGCTCTGGCTCAGTAGCTTTTTAGTTTACACATTTAAGTGGAATCTGTTTATTTACAAAAGAAAATTAAATCATATCACATTTACACAAAGGCCTAGGTTTTATGTTTCAATAGCATCATTTTGTTAAAAGATTCCTATATTAAGCACAGAAGTGTTTGATGGCAGCAGAGCAAGTGCTATACATTTTTTCTTATCTGAAGCTATTCACACTTAACCTAAGAATTAGATAAATGAGGAAGCCGCATGTCTCCCGGGTATCCTATGCCATCCTGTCATCAGAATTAATCAAGATGATAATGAATACTCAGATTACAAAGAGATGGGAGTGCTCAGGACCAATAATTATTTTTAGAGATCGTAATCTAGGTCAAATCCAATTTCCTATTTTTGACAGGTGGCAAAAAAATTGTCAAATTAATGGAAGGGGATATGGAAATCTTGGTAATCAAAGGGGAGCACGTCTCCGTTCTGCCTAAAACGGTGCGTGAGAAAAGAAGGGGAGCACCTTATCCTTGGGGGGAGGCTTCACAGGGAGCCCCGACGTCTCGGAAACAGCAGCCGTTCCCTGCATGGGAACAGGAGCTGCATTTGTCAGAAAGACCAGGGTTCAACCCCAAAACACCACGGCCCGGTGAAGCCAACGGAGAGACGGGACCTGGCTCGCTCCGAACCGAAGGCGCCTCCTCGCACGCGGGTTTTCCTCTGATCCCAGGCTCCAGCTTCGGAGCTGTCCTGAGAAGGGGGCTGGAAAGAGCTAAAGCCAACAGCCCAACTGATGCAGGGACGTGCCAAGGAAACACGACGCTAAAATGGAGTTAAACCTGTGAACGGGGTGAATAACAGCCTCCTTAAATACATTCTCGGCAAAGAGGCAGACCCCGGCGGGAGCGCGGTCATTGACAGGTAAGAGTGAAAAGGGAATGACAGATGAACTTTAATATTGCTGCAGGCCTAAATGATTTCCGTGCCTCGGGGGAAGGGGAGCAGGACTGAAATTTTAAAAGGTTCTCTCGGATCGCACTGGAGCGGGTAATAAGGAGAGAGACCTACCGAAAGCAAACAGAACTAGCAGGACCTCGAAGGTGCAGAGAAATGAGAAACACGACCAAAAAAAAAAGCACCCCCACAAAACTCGCTCTAAACAGGGACAGGAGGAAGGCTTTGTAGGAGAGACTTTCCTAAGAGGATGCAGCACAATGAACAGGAAAAGATGGTGTCGCTAGCGGAGAAGGCAGGAGGGAAGTGGGAATCAAGACCGTATGTCCGTGTCCCCTATGCAAGCCGGTGGCTCCCAGTTCCCCCAGATGCCATATGGGGCACAGCCCCTCGGCGCACGGGGGCGGCAGGGGCCGGTGCTGCAGCCCCACGAGCAGCCCCAAGTCCGCCTGGGCGAAACGCAGCCGTGAATTGGCATGAAATATTCGCTTAGGCTTTTCTTGTTTCGTCTCTCGTTTGCAGAGAGGAGAGAAAAGGCACCTCACTGAAGGCATCCAACCTTTCGGGTCATGAACAGCCTCCAGAAGAGACATTTCTGCGTTTGCCGAAGCAGCGGCGCTCAGCGCTGAGCCCAGCGGTGCCCTCGGGACCTCCTTTGCCACTGCCCCGGGGAGCTGCTGGATCCGGCCCCTATAACATGCTCTTTGCTATTCTGCAAAAAGGGACATTTCAAATCCTGCACCCCAACATATTTTCAGGAAATAAATATGTTAGCAAGAAATAATGCCTCGTTGCCAAGGGCCCCCAGGTGATAATAATTAACTGCAGATATTGGATAATGAAATCTAAGTCAAAACAATGAGCCGAAGGACAAGGCTAAGGTTATTATGTTGTGGTTAAATATGCAAGTCTTCAAACTTGGAAGTAAAGGGTTTGTTTATCTGTTATGTAAGCAGGACTTGGAAAAGTTTATGATGTTCTTGACTATTCCTCCTCTGATTTAAGAGCTTCCATTTGGCAAATGATGACAGGAAACTGCGTGTTTATCTGTTAGCAGCCCCAACTGGCTTTCTGAAATGAGTGGTTTTTTTTTTTTTTTTGGTTTGGAATTTTTTAGTATAATCACAGAAAATTAGGCATCGAGCTTCTGATCGCATTAATGAGAGCTTTGAGGCTTAATCTCATCTACTGCGCTTGAAAAACATGTTCTACTAGGCCCTGTGATATGTTTTATAGCTATGATTTTTCCATGATATTTGCCCACCACGATAAATAAGGCATGCTATTTTTTTCAAAATATCCATAAATAAAGGGGATTGGTTTGAGGTTTCAGAGACAAATTCTTTCTTTTTAATGAGCCCTGCCCATCTCTGCCTTGTAAGTACACAAACGGAGAAGAATAAGAACAGAGTCTAGCATGCACCAATTACTCATCTTTGCTTGCTTATGATTCAGCAGCATATAAATTATCTCTAGAAAGAAGACAAACACACGCAGAAGCATTATAGTGAGAGCGCAGCTCACTAAGACCTTTGCAGGAGAGATTTTGCAAAGACAGTAATCAAACTCTCACGTAGCTGCACTAAGGCAATTTCAGAGGGATGCATATTTTAAAAGTCCAGCATTGCCAATAAAAGCAGAGGGAGCATGTTAGGTGACAAATTCACAGCTATTTCACAATAGCTGTGAAAAAATAGGGGCTCCACATTTAAGAAGAAGCAAACAACGCTTTGTGAAATTCTGTGGTAAGACTTGCAGCGTTGTTGAGAAGCACGTCAGAACTGATGCTATCACAGGCAGAAGAAGAGACAAAACTAGGCTGTTGCTACAAACAGGATAGTTTCTTTAACACTAGAAATGTTATTGTAATAAATCTGCGGGCACCTTAACTTCATGGATGTCACTGCATTGCAAATCACAGCTGCTGAGAACAGCCTGGCTGTAGTGGAGAGAAAAATCACTCTCTGTGAACTGCAGGAAAATCTCTGCTGAGGTCTCTAGAAAGCAGCTGAGGAATTTGGAGGAAATGCAATGGATATTAGTGGGACAGATGTGCACTAGCTGTTTGGGCTTACTTACATTGGGGCATACTGGTAGAGAACCCAAAGTACAAAAGGAGATTGCTAATCCTCTTGTTGGAGTCCTTGGTGGGAAACCCATCTCTGTAGGGGTTTGCATGTGCTTTTGTGTGCAGGCTCTAATGTACAGTGGATGATACCAGGACTAAAGTTGTTAATAATTATAAACAAGCAGCATCAACAAAGAAATAATGGTTTTAGTGCTCTCCATTGCGTAACTATCAGTTCTAGAGGACCCACATTTTTTCCTGAGCTGGTCAAAATGTCCCAGTGGTCAGAGATGAGCTAGTCTTTGCAAGTATAAAATGTGTGAGTCACCTGAAAGAATACTAAGCAGTTTTGGGGGAAGCCCTTTTACCCCCAAGTGTCTTAATGTAGCACCTTGAAGCCACTTACAAGTGTTTCAAAATCACTTAAATACCCTAGGTGCCTGGGCCCAAAGCAAGCTCTTCTTCTTTGCACTCAACTTCTGTATTTTTTCAAGCCAGCAAAGCCTATTGTGTGGCCACTGTTGATTCAGTTGTGGAAGAAAAGACCTGCCATCTTTTAGGCTTTCATTTTGTAAAGATTGGAAGTTGTGTAGGAAGTTCAGATAAAAGAGATGGAGCTGTCCTCTGAAGCTTAGCTTCTCTCTCAAGAAATCCCTTAATTTTGTCCAAGACCGTGGAACAGTTACCTGCACAATCAAAACCAAGAAGGGAATGTAAAGCAGCCATGTAAGCTTAAGGAGCTTTGATTTTAAGTGTCAGTCCCTTGGACATGGATTCAAAGCCCTGATAAGAGGGCTTTTCTCCACACAACACATTTTTATGCAGTAAGACTCTACCACCGTACTTTGCAGATGCTGAACATGTGCAAAGTGTTCAATAAGCCATTTGGTAATCCAGGGAAGAAAAATCTACTGAGGGTTACTAAACGTGAATCTACCACTCCTGGCTCAGGAGGTCCCTGAGCCACAGATTTCTGAAGGCGGAGAGGATATGGGGGATGTATTGCTACCTTTGCGCTTGTCTCTTCCCTGGGTGTGTGCTCTCTCACGCAGGAGACAGGAGGCTGGGCTAGACGGGCCTCTAACGAGACCTGGGATGACCAGTCTGCAAAGAGAGAGCAACTGATCCCAGCAAGAATGGTAAAGACTTTCGAACCAAGCAAGTAACAACACCGTTAAATCTTGGCCGCTTGCAGCGGCCCACCAAAATGCTTGACGAAAGGGTCCCATTTCTCTCAAGAGGTACTGGGGAGGCAATGGGAGAGGGGAACGAATCTTCGTGTACAGCAGGCCACTTTTTGCCTCTCAGCATCTGACTATGCTTACCCTGGAGGCATTAAACAAGATCTGAAAGAAAGTAGCTTTTCATTTCCTTTTCTCTGTAGCTGAGGCCCCAGCGTTTGAACAAGAACATTTTAAATTTTGTTTGCAGCAGTGCATTTCCATGCTATCTACTTTGCTTTGAGTTAAGTTGACTCTAGAAGCAAGGAAAAACAACAGTGAGAGCCAAACGCTAATCTATGTTAGATATAATAGAGAAACACAGGGATAAGCCAAGGCAACAGGAGTTTGAAAATAGTATCAAAGTGAGAGTTTTTGGCAGGTATTTAATATTTAGGAGGGCAAACTTAGGGAAATAAAGAATCCAGGGATAAAAACTGAAAAAAAATATTTTGGAAGAGTAATATTCTAAAATATTAAAAAAAGTCAGTAAAAGTTCGGGAGCAAGAAATAATACAGACACTGAGGAGGAGAGCTTTGTGAAAGAAGTATGCAAAGATCTGAGGTTACTGGAAAGAGATGCTGGGGTGGCTACCAAGCAAGAATACTCAAAGCCACTTACAGTTTTCAGGGGAAATGCAAGGGCAGAAAGGCAGTGTTAATGCTAGGCAAAGGGGCTAAGGGGAACCAGCAAGGATTCTGCAAATATATCAAAAGAAAAAAAAATACTAAAGTGACACCAGATTCCATTAACAAATGAGGAAGAGAAAGAAATTAATGACTTAAAAATGGCTGAGACTCTCAACTCCTTTGTTAGATCTATCTTTAAGATGAAGAATGCATAAATGAAACTTGAATAATTAGTAAGGGGTGAAGACACTGTTAGAATCACTACTGATAAAGATCTGTTAATGGAGAATTTGGAAAATGCAAACAAAGGCAAAGTTAACAGAATTTAAAAGCATTAGCTAACAAAGTGGAAGAACCTAGGTCGTTTCTAGGGGAAACCAAGGAGAACTGGGGATGTAGCAAAAAGCTGAGGAAACGCATGTATAATGCCGATTTAGAAACCAAAAGAGGAAGTAACAGTGATGCTCTGATCACTGCACTCAGACTTGGAAGCCTCTGTCTGAGCTACTAAACCACATTTGCAATGGCCACAGCCAATTTTCTCCCAGTTCTGTGGGCCCTCAGCTGCCTGGTCCTGCAAGCTGCAGTGACGCACAGCTGACCCCCTTTTGGTCCCACTTGCCCCCAGTTTGGGGGCCTCTCAGCTGCCAGATGCACCTTCCTGCAGCCAAAGCCACTGAGCCCATTTTTAAAAGGAGCTTTGCACCAGCAGAGCAGCACAACTGGGCAGAGCAACCAACCCAGCAAACCTAAATCCCAGCAGGGCGATAGGACAGAAATACAAAGAGGGAGGAAAAGAAAGGACATTGATCCCCATGGCATCCCTCGCATTTAGTGGAAATACTGGTTGTGACTTTGCTTCCCTGAAGGATAACAGAGCCTTGAGCAGAGAGCTGGATGATTTCTAAAAATACATGTTCTGCTGGGCAGTGTTTTGCAATCAAAATCTGATCTAGTTTATGACTAAAGGGGTGGAGTGGGCTATGCAGCTAGGAAGCAAAACCTTTTGTTGAAACGATTTGAGGTTGGCACTGATACTTGGGTTCGCTCTGCATCATACCTTGTGCACAGATGGCATCATGTGGTTAAGCAGTATCAATCTTAGGGAGCAATATTTTATATATTAATATTTATATCTGTAAGTTGATAATGACAGTTGTGATTGCTACATGATTATACATAATACATCTGTTTACATAATTAATAACAACACTAGAAAATATTCACCTTTTTACCTAATGATGAACAGATTGATTTTCTGTCTACACAGGTTATTATTTCTCCTTCTAAGTGGAAGCATGTGTGGTCTGGATGGATGTTAATCCAGACCCATCTCACTAATTTTCCTGGGGGTTTAGGAATGAGTAAAGACTCTGGTGTGGCACTAGCAGAGCAATGTATACCGCTAAAAGGGAAGATGTTATATTACCACTTCTGTTTCCTTCTGGATAGGTCCCGTTCCTAGTCGGGCTGGAGGTCGGATGCCGTAGGCCAGTGGAGGAGGATCCCCCTGAAGACATCTGGGCAGGACGATGGCTGCAGGCGGACGAAGAGCCTGCGGCAAGACGCCCGTCGGCGGGGCTTGGCCGCGTGCTGTACATGGAGCTCACGCAGCCGCAGGCCGAGTCGGCAGGGTCCACGCTGTAGCGCTTCGCGTTCGCGGGATCGGCCAGGTAATCCTCAGGTACCGCTGTTTCTGCTCAGGAAGCCGAGAAGGAGAAGAGATCAGTAAAATGGAAGCCGTTTTTATTTTATTATTTACAGCCTTACAAATACATATATATTTTTGCCAGCACTCTCGTTTTTTTGGCAAAAAGTGGAGCTCTATTTCCAGTTACTCATACAGCCCAGAGGTATCGTTGCTGAGCATTAATAACTAATGAAGCACAAATGCATAAGTAATAATAAGTAATGACAAGTGATAAGTAACGAGGCACAACAGCTCGGGAGTCAGCAGAGTCGCGACAGGGAAGGCTGGGCTTGAGACGACTCTTCGGCGTCCGTGTTGGTTCACAACGATATTCTCTGCGCAGTCCCAGGGCACTCACCGGCAGGCCCCGAAGGAGGACAGTCTCATTTGCCTAATGGTGCTCCAGGAATACTGCGGTTTTATAGCTATTGCTCTCTCTGTCTTTCATTTAAAAACATAGAAGTTGAAGGTAAGGAGGACAACTGGACAGGCAATTTATCGCTTATTAATGCCTGACATCCAATAGGAAGAAAAAAAAAGGTAATAAACCAAAGTGTTCTGGCTGCAATTACCAAAATTCATCAGAAAATGTACTCAGCTCCAGACATCCATCAGGTCCTGTATTCCACAGGGAAAAGAGACATGGTGACTCAGGAGCACTCCACAGGTTTGTTACTGGTGGAGATGTACTGGTGGAGCTGAGCCGCTCAGAGCCGGTTCAGGTTCAGGTTCAGACACACGCGCTGGCATCGCAAATGCAAACCACTGCTCTGATCTGTTCCTCTTCAGCTACGTACTTCTGGAACGGTAACCATTTAATCACAGTTTCCTTTCCTCTGCACGATAGTTTCATACTGAGTAGGTGGGGTAGGTGTAACGTTTCCTACTCACAGGTGGATTTTCACCTGCTTCCAACTTTGCCAAGATACATCCATTTGGGGTGGGCTGGGCTGGGCTACACCTGGTGCCTGCCTCAGGCCAAACCGGTCTGCAAACTTTCAGCCAGAATCGTTCAGCTCCTTCCAGAAGGCAGGGAAGGAAAAAGTGCTTTATTCTTCAGTGTTAAAATCAAACTTAAAATGCTGCTGACCTCTCCTTTGTGAAGTGCTAGTGCCCCCCTGACATCAGGGTCAGGTGAAGCATATGTGTTGCTCGTGGGCCTTGTGGAGTGGCACGAGGCTGGAGAGCCTCAGGAGTCACAAGTGCAACCCCAAGTTTTGCAGTACAATTTTTTTTTTTTTTTTTTTTACCAGTTCCCCTCAGACTTGGGTGCTACTACCAGCTCCCTGCCACCTCCTTTGGCTGGACTGCACAAGCTCCATGTCTCTGCCCCATTTTCCATGCCTGGCTAGTCTCAATCTCCTCCCAGCAAGACTTGTCCAAGCGCATTCTTGCATTTTTTGTCTTGGTGAAACATAATAATAGCCTTTTTTCCCGTCTTGCCAGGCTCTTCCTCCACGTCAGTCACCCTGCCCTTCTCCCTGCCAAATCAGCCCACCAGGCTCATCTCCATCCCCACCACCACAGGTGGGATGCACCACATCTCCCCACTGCCAGGGAGCTCTGGCCAGGGCTGAGCGGGGAAAGGAAAGCACCCGCCAGGCTCCTCCCTGCAACAACCTGACCTGTCTCAAAGCCTTGCCTTTTTCTTGGGGCTGCAATTTGAGGGTCCTGTAGATTCTTGGAGGGGAGAAAGAGGGAAATCAGGCTTCCTTTGTGTTCCCCCAGTGACACGTCTCTTTCCTTGCCTGAGGTCACATTTTCCTTCTGAGGTATTGCATAGCCTTGTCGAGTAATTGGTAGCATTTATGCCATAATATACACTCCAGACCCCAAATCCTATGGCTAATACACACTGAGGCTGTATATAATATGTTTTTTTCTTCCAGTTTACATTTTTACTCTTCTCCCTTAAAAAATCCTTGGTGGTTGCATAGAATAGTTGATATTAAACAAATAAGATTTAGGTTAACAAGTCAAATACTCAAAAGTTGGTCCATGCAGGCATCCTTGTTCATGGGTCATGCCATAATCTTTTGTTACATGATTACCTGGCTTTTCATTTGTTTACTGCCATCTTTTAAAGCTTTGTCTTATTTTGGGCCAAGGCTGGATTCACTATAAAGCAAACATCAGATATGAAGGGTGGTCTTAAATATGACGTTTCCTACTTTTGGGCACTTGCCTTTGCAACTGCAAGCAATTTTCTTTTAACAGCATTTTTTTGCCTGACACAATTTGGATTCTTACAGCATACGTTCAGGTATCCTGCTGCTTTCTGCCAGGGCTTTCTGAGCTTGATTCTTGCACAAATACAAATACAGTGTAATTCAGATGAATGCAGCAAAGTTCTGCTAACATAATACTAGCGTTAGAGAAATGGGAATCAGACACTCTGAACCTTTCTCCTTAGCTTCCAACAGATGCCAAAATTGTATAGCAATTGAGCTAAATACCTTGCTTTTCGGACTCCTCCCAATAAACCAAAGAAAATCTCATCAAGCCTTCTCATTCAAAGGAATTTAATTACTGTGTAGAACACTTGCAATAAAAGCCTCTTACGCATAAAGAAGACAGCCCTTTTGGTAGCATCCTGCCTGCACCACATGGAATAATTATGCCTCTTGTGAATCATTACCTCTTTATTCCAGGAAAAGAATGCTCTTTTAATATGATTACAATATGAAGAAGATACAGACTATCAAAACAACAAACAGAACATTAAAAGAGCACTGCTAGATAAATAGCATACAGCTATTATTACTATGGATATCAATGACTCCAAAATTTGCAAGTGGACACTGGGGATTTTTTGGCTGATGTCAGCATTCTCAGTAGTATGTATAAAATAAGTCCTACACTGATGAATTCCCCCATGGAAGGACACCTACGAGCTGTGTAAGACATTATGATTAGGAGCCAGACAATGTCAGTTATGTCCTGACTCTACCTAAGACTCTTTTCTTGATCTAGGTGAATTTATTCCACCTTTCTCTGCTTTGGGCTCCTCAAGAAAGGAAAATCTGAAAAGTGACATTCTTGTTGCCATTAGACAGTGGAAGAGTCTCAAGCAGCCAGGTTGAAAAACAAGCCTTTTAAGAGTCTTCAAGTCGATATGTCTTGTCAGTCGGCTAGAAGAGCAACGAACCAGAGAGTCACTTCCCCGATCAGGAGGAGCTCTTGACAAAATGCAAGCCATGGTTAGATTAAGGAAAAATAGACTGTGCTTTCAAGTACGTGTGGTTAAACGTTTTGACTGATATAGCTTCTGTGCTCCCCGCTGAGTGCAGGCTGCTTTGTAAAGCTGCACTAGCTGATGCACCCTGTGCAACCGCATCTTCTAGCTAGGACATGTCAGTCAACAACTGGGGCCATGCTCACACGCTGCCCAGGGGAGGGCACCCTGGGATGGGACATGCTCAAAGCCTCCACACGCACAGCCTAACTCCACACACAGGATGCAACGTTAGTTCACAGAACTGCAGGACCACAGAATGGCTGAGGTGGGAAGGGACCTCTGGAGATCATCTAGTCCAATTTCTCTGCTCAAAGCAGGGTCACCTAGAGCAGGAAGCCCAGTACAACATCTAGTTAGGGTCTGAGTCTCTCTAAAGATGTAGTTTTACAGTGGATAAGTAAGCAAGAGGTTTGTCCTGTCAAAGAAATCACCCTCCATTGACTTGTAAAACTATTGCATTTCACAGGAAAGAATGCAGGGTCTAGCAGAAACACTGGTGAGAGATGAGTATTTCCAGACATCAGGTGGGGATGTCGTGAGTCTTTTGTCTATGTAGCAGTCTTTGCCCTGACCGCAGCGCAGACCTCTGTGGAAGAAGTTTCCTCCCACCCCTGGTAATACTGCTGCCTCCTTATCCTCCACAGCAACCCCCTTCCCAAGAGTAACAGTGCACATTTGTCAAGGTAGGCTTTCACTGCATCTATGTGCTTTTGGTGATGGGGCAAAGCGACACCCATGCATGCTTTCCTCACCCTGTCTCTGTACATCTGCTCCCTTCTTTGCCCTCAGACAGGATGGGATGAAGAGCGGTTCCCAGAGTGCGCTTCAGCCCTGGGTGGGGGTGATCTGAATTCTGAAACTGAATTTTTCCTGCTCCAATCAGTTATCTAGAGCTAGGTGGGAGATGCCTGACACATTGCCTTCCTCCCAGCACTGCTTTCCCTTGGTTTGATCAAGTGAGGAGCTTGAGGCCCAGACTAGAGCCCGTCCCTGCAGGTCTGTGTCACTGCAGGACCCAGCCAGGGTGCCAATTCTGGGCGCTGCTTACAATCTGCACTGCCATTGCTTTAAGAAAAGAAATCTCTAGACTTCAAAGCTTGACATCATGACCCGAATGCAAGTGACGCTAGAACGTATGTCCCCATTGGTAGAATAAATGATATTCTTCCGGAATGAATAATTTTCAGAGGGAGAGACTGCACAGAGCAGTACGAAAGGGGGGGTATTTTCTCTGTGTGCCCTGCAGTGGCCTTCCACCCCCAGCAGAGCTCCCCATGCGTGGCAAGCAGGCCCACGGGACGTCAGCTGCACAGAGATTTGTTATCCCACCAGCACTTCATGGCAGGAGGAGGCAGGTGCACTTCATGCCCCCATACCAGAAGCTCGGAGAGTGTCGGGGGACATGAAGGAGAAGATGTGACTGGGAACCATCGGTATGCATTTAGCAAGGTAAATCTTGCCTGACCAATTTGATTACGCTCTATTGTAAAATGTCCGGATTTCTGGGCAGGGACATCATTCACCTTGATTTTGCCAGTTTTTAAACACCATCTCAGGTGCTGGGGGTTGTAGCAGACAGTGAGCTGTGTGTGAATCAGCTGGGGGCCCTGACAGCAGGGGCCAACAGCATCCAGGGCTGCATTAACAGCAGCACAGCCCGCAGGTTGGGGACAGCGATTATCCCCTTGCACTCAGCGCTCATGAGAGCGCATGTAGGTACTGTGTCATTTTGGTCTCCCCAGTGCGAGACAGACATTGCCAAACTGGAGCGAGTTCAGCGTAGGTCAGGACAGGCAGGGGCTGGAGCACTTGTGCTGCAACACCTGCAGGGAGGTCAACCAAGAAGATGAAGCCAGGCTTTTCACTGATGGATGGTGGAAAGTAAGAGACCAAGAAAAGAAATGAAACAAGAGCAATTCAAACTGATAAAAGGAGAAATGTTTTCCCTATGAGGACAGTGAGGCAGTGGAGCAGGTTGCCCAGAGAGGTTGTGTCATCTCCATCGTTGAAGGATTTCAAGATCTGACTGGACAAAGTCCTGAGCAACTCAGTCTGATCCCATGGTTGACCCTGCTTGAGCAGATGACTGGATTAGAGAAGTCCTGGGGTCCCCTCCAACCTCAGTTATCCTCTGATCCTATGATCAATGTCTTCTCCACTCTGAGAAGCCACCCCATGGGGTGAGGGAGGACTGCAGCAAGGGCACATGCAACAGGGGCCCAGAGGCTGCATTACCATGGCACAAGAGGCAGCAAGAGGGACAGGCTCTGCTGGCTGGAAGTTCCCAAAGACTTTTGGGGTTCATATTTCTCTATCTTCCTGTTAGTCTGCACCACAAAGAAGAAGCTGCACGAGTCAGGACTCAAGCAAGGATCTGTATGAAAGTATCTGCATTTTGTAAGCTCCCAGAGGGCCTTGTAAAATGCATGGCTTTCACAGCTACTAATCCCACTTTGACCAATTAGGGAAAAACATTTTCTGAAGACATATTGAGGTTTACAATGCAATAGTTTCATAAATCTGTAGTTCAGCCCTTCTGTGTTCTGTTGCACTACTATATTTTATTTTCTAGGTAGTCAGCAGAAGAGCGCACACCACTGAAAAATTAGTATGCAATGTCTTACAGCAGGTTATGTGAAAGAACTGCTTGCAGCCTTTACTTTGAGCACAATAGTCTCCATTACAATTGTTCACCGACGTGGGGTGATCAAGCCATTTTGAATTAGTTTTCCTTTCCATAAATGGCCCAAAGGTGACTAGTTTGGAAAGTCCAAGGCTGTAATACACAGCACACTTAAGCTCAGCAAAGGAGGAAAGAAAAATGACCTGCTTCCCAATCTAAAATACAAGTTTCCTTAGCAGGGATTCTTAAAGTAGCAACTTCTAGGTTTCCCAGCAAGGCTCCTGAATATGTACCACTGAGAGTTAAACAACAGCCTGAAACCTTGGAGAGAGAAGCTCAAATCCCAGCTCTGTTACAGACCTCTGGGGTGACCTTGGGCAAGCCAGCCGTCATTTCTGGACCCCAGCTCTCCATTAGGATGAAGAATATTTATCCTGTCTCTCACATTTATGACATGTAAGTTCTTTGCCTCTGGGGTATTTGCATGTCACTGCAGTGTGCCACATGGAGGTATACTGTATGCATGTATACAGAATGTATATAATGGATCTTTGGTAGCATCTGGGAATAGGGATGCTCCAGAAACACAAAAAAATTGTATCTCCCACTGTGCATTAGAAAATCAGTTTCAAGCCAGGCAGGAAATGGAGAGCAGAGTACACCCAGGAAGGATGATTCTTAGTCGACGTTTTCTTAGGTAAATCTAATCTCTCACTTTTCTTGTTTAGTTTTTCTAAAATAAAATTAAATCAACTAAAACCTTTCCTTCCTCCTTCCTCTATCTGCACTCCAGAGTTACTCCTTTCCTCTCCAGTCTGTCCTATCTCCTCCCAGGCCAAATATAAGTGCTCTTGCCACTTTCCTCACTTGCTCCTGCTCCTATGTCTCTCCCATGTGTTAAATCCTCCTCTCCCTCGATGTATCAGACTTAGGCCCTTCCCTTGACTTCCTGTATATCCCCCACGTCCTGTTCCTCCCTGTACTCTTCCCCATGATCTCTTTCCACTGCTTCTTCCATCGCATTCCCACATTTTGACCTTGCACCAACTCTAATTTTGTTCTCCCATGCCAGCAACGTCACCCTTTTCTATTTTACCAGCTCCTTTTCCATTTGCCTTTTCTGTTTTGCCTCCTCCTGCCATGCTGACCTGCATATCCCTTTCTTCCACAGATTGTTCCCATTCAATTCATCTCACCTGTTCATTCATCTGTCTATTCCTTTCCTGACGCCATCAGGCCTTGAATTTGCCCAAAGGTTGATGCTTGGACAGCAGAACCTGACGTTGGAGTAGATTTACCAGCAAACTTAGACCAGAGAGCCTGTAGCTGCCCACACCTAATTAAAAGGGTCTCTTTTGTACATCCACAGAGAAGCTACATCCAGGTAAAGCTTGTTCACGCCTCGCCCGGGAAGTCTGCGCTGAGGATAGATCCTTTGTTTTCACTATTTAATCTCCCCCTGACTTTGCTCCCACCACCCTTCCCATGGTGGGACAGCTGAGAGACAAAGGTGAGCCGGCGCCAGGGCATGCAGGGGCTGGATGCCAGCAACTGCACAGCGCTCAGGGAGAGGGAAAGCACTGATCAGCTTACCTGTGTATGCTTTTACACTTCACATAATACAGCAGTGTCTTAACTCCACACCCTGAGCCTCAAACAGAGCCTAGGGACAGTCAGTGGAGGCTGTGCTGAGGCAAGAAGTAACCTCTGTGGATCAGCATTCAGAGCGATGTTAGCAGTTTTGCATGGCATACAACTACCTTATTTTTAGTTGTTTTTAATAACAATGATGAATACCTCTGCCTGCAGCACAGCTCAGAAACCGTCTGTCTGAGGTCATCAACCCAGCTCCTACAGCTGGGGTATAAACTACAGACACCAGGAGTGAGGCACCCCTATGCCCGGAGACCAGGGCATGTACACTCAGTGCCCCGTACTTGGTCTAATGAACTGTGTCTAGACTTGGGCATCTTCCGTCTGACTTTCTGTCTCCACAATGCCAGTTAATCTACAAATGCTCTGGCTGAAGCTGCACAGAGGGAGCCTCTGCCAAGAAATCCCAAGCAAGGCTCTCAGAAGCAAAATCCATCAGCCAGGCTTCTTGGCAACACCATAACCCACCAATGTGATCCAGGGCAACGGGCTTGTGCCCTCCTTGCACTGTCCCTGCCGCACATGTTGCACAGGGAATGCTCATGGAAACCCTCACCAGCACTTTTGAGATAAACTGGAGATTTCATCTTGAATGCACCAGTAGCTTCCTGGGACACCTGCCCTTACTTCTAGATTAATACTTTTCTCTAGTATCATTTCATAACCCCTTACTCCGCTACCTACAAAGCTTTATCATTTTACTTGCTCTAATTAAATTCCCCATTAATGTCTTTCCCTCTCAGCCCATATAGATTTCTTCCCTTCTTTTCTCCAACACACTCTTCCTTTTTTATCTTTTCTTCTGTTCCTCATAGTGTTTGGTGATGGGCTTTGCCCTTTGACCCTTCCCTGTACCTTTTTAAGTGCTCTCATATTTTTTCTATAATGGCTTGACCAGATGTGAACTCTGTATTTTAAGCGGCATGATATCATAGCTTTTTCAGACATCTCCTCTGTTGTAGCTGGGGCCAGTCTTTTCTCGTCTCCCAGTTGTTTTAAGAGGAGCCAACTGCAATGTCAAAATCCCTTTAAAAGGTTCCTTGTATATTTTTACTTTCACTTGTATTTTATTCTTCCTGAGCTTGGTTCCAACTCCCTGCATGAGGGTGGCATTTGTCGTAGTCGTATGCCAGCGGAGGGGACAGTTTTAATCAGCTGCTGAGAGTCTCTGAAAAGAGGCCAAGTCCCACTAGCCAAAGTCACCCATTTTGCCCCCACGCTGAGCTTCGGTTTACTGATTTGCTCTTGCCAAGAGGTGAGTAAAAGAGATGTAGGGTCTGACCCAGGACCCTGTCTCACTCCAGTGTTTAGACAGTGAGAAACACTCTAATTGTTACAGTTCTTGTTAATAGGCTCCCTAATTAGCTATATTTCTCCTCCTTTCGTTGAGACCACTAGGAGCACGGCTTTACAAACCTGTGCAACTCTTTCATCAAACCTCATACCCATTTCTATTTTCTTTAGTTATGAAGTTTGGAGTGAGTCACCAGATGCTCTGTGGCTTGGTAAGCAATACGCTTCAAGGAGGAGCTCCAGGCAAATACCTGCTTTTTTCATGTGCGCTGGGGAGAGGGTCACAGCTATATTAACTGTCCATTAGGAAGCTTTTGATACAACATGTGCCTGTATTTAGAAGTGATAATTTTGTCTAATGAGCTTTAGTTAGCAAGGGTTAAATAACCTGCATCTCAGTCTTCATGTAAGAATTAAAAAAACATGGGAAAACGTAAAAAGCAAAGACAGAAATGCAGAGAAATTACTTCAGTGGAGTTTAACCATCATTTTCAACTCATCTAAACCTGAGATAATGGAGAGGAAAAGAACAGAGAAATCTAAATGGTATTTACCAGAAAGACATGCCTTAGTTCTGAACTGCTATCTTCTATTTGAACCTCAGCTCTTAAAAGATTACAAAATAACTTTTTCCTGTGTCTGTCAACCACCCTCATGCATTTCCATCCAGTCAGAAATAGACCTTACACCTTATCTTCCTTGTAGCGTAAGCATACATCTATCCAAAGACAAGAGCCTCCTGTGATGGATTAAGATTTCCAGTCTGCTGTGATTTGCTCTGGGATTACAACACCGGCTCTTTTCTTTTAGCTCCATTGCCGGTCCAGATGTGCAACACAACGGAAATATGACGTGGCCCCTTCACAGGCATTTCTGCGAGGTGTCAGCACCATGTGCTCGCTGGTGCACAGCTGGTCGGGAGCCAGCTCTCGCACCCCCATGCCTACTGCCCGGGCATACAGACGCTCCTCAGCGCTACACTGAAACAGGCATCGTCTTGCCGTGCCCTAGCTGCTAAAAAATACTCTGCGGTAACTGAAATGCAGAATTCCCCCAAGAGATGCTACCAGTCTAGTTGTTAACATCAAGAATCTGAATTTTACAACATCCAGTGTTGTCCTGATTACAAGGACTTCAGTGTAGGCAATTTTTTTCATTATTTGAACAATTTCCCTTGTGTGTTTGCAGGCTAGACAACAGGCACATTGTGTTTAATGCAGTAGAACCGGGAAATGAAGCTGGCTGGGAGCAGATCAACATGGTTTAATTGTCCAAACTGAGTATAAAGGTAGAGCAAAATCGCAAGCTAGCTGGTGACAAATAAATCAGGTTTAATAATAAAAGGTGTTCGTGTGTATAAATAACCCATAGAGAATCTTTTTAAAGGATTTGAGGATGATTGAATAAATGGAGACTTCTGAGTCCTATCTTACAGTGTAAGCAAATTGTTGATACTGAATATCCATGAGTGAAGGCAAAGGGGCTTCAATGACCTAGGAATTTGGCTTTTAAAAATTCTTACTTTGGTCTCTTCCTGCTGATTTCTGATCTTCACCTTTGACTTTATTTTACACCAAAGTATTCATCATGAAAAAGAAATTTATCAGAGATGTTTAGTTTGGTGTCTTAGCATAGGACTACCTTCTAGCAGAAGCTGGAGGTGCTTTATTCTCCAGGTAGTTTATAATGTATCCCATATGCAATAATATAATAATCATTGATTAGCAGTGTATACATAGTAGCATCCCCCCCATATATAGAATGCACTCTATGAAAACTGTTACATTATTTGGAAATTATGCATTCCTATGTATGCCATATACTAGGATTCTGTGCAGATTAAGTACTTAATGCATTTTTCTTCTATTATCATCATGGTGATTTTCCCTGAATTTTACTGGTCAGTACTGACTTAAAATATTTAATAGTGATTTTTTGCTTGGAAAACAAATTATTTGAGACATGTTAACTGAGATGTCTAGAGCAAAGTGTAGTAACTGAAAAATAAACTGCTACCCATTAGTTGCCTAATAATAACTAACAGCCTCATCCAGAAATTAGGCAGTGTATGTATAAAGTATGGGCTTGTGCATGTGTTTATATGCAAGTATAGGGTATTTTATAAAGTCTTTCTTCATTTCTCTCTGTCCAGTGCTGCAGCTGAGCTGTTCTTTCTGACTTTTTTTCTGGAGTTTCTCCTATCACATAGATACCACATGGCTGGGCCCTAAAGCCTCGGCTCCCTTAGTCCCCCTGGCTCCCCGTGGCTCCCCTGTGCTGCCAGGGAAGCTGGCCTTGCCCGGGGCTCACCCCCAGCGCTGCTGCATTTTCCTTAACTCCAGCTTCCCCGCTCAAGTCTGCTGAGCTGCTGCCTCCTCTTCATTTAAATCCCTCCTGCAACCTCACTCCTTCCTTGATGCCCACCATAAAGTGCTGCATTGCTCAAAACTTGCAGTGGTGGCTTATTTTCAGCGAGAGAAGAGGACACGCTGGGCTTGATCTGCTCTGGAGCAGTAACGCTCCTCACCTCGCAACCTTACCTTCCTCATTGCTGCTGGCTTTTTCCTGCCAGAAACACTGAGCTCCCTGCCTTCGTAGCCGCGTGATGTGCTCCCGTGACTCGCTTAATTGCTTTAATCTCCTGCTCTGCCCTCGTTTTGCCGACAGATGAATGTTCTCGAGGCAGATGCTGCATGTTACTACATTCCAAAAAGCACTTTGATGCACTCTGTATAATTACCACTAATAAATAAATCCTGAGGAGCTGGGGAGCACTGTTGATTTAACAGGGGCCAAGACTTTTCAAGAAAAAATGGATGTTTTATTTCCACAGAACTGGAAATGCAGTGGTGCAGGGGCTTCCATTTGCTCAGTAGCAAAATGAGGTTGGAAAGACAAAATAGGTAAAGGAGAAGGAGTCTTTTTATCTTTAAATTCAAAGGTTAAAAAAGAACGAAACACGGGGAAAAAATGAGCTGAAAAACTGAAGAACATCCAAGAAGAAATTAGTGAACTCCTCTGGAAAAAATTCAAACTCTGCTTTGAAACCTGTAAATTAAAATGGCTTAAACACCACACTCCCCTTTAGCCCATAGCAAATGGCTCCACTTCTTTCCCATGGAGATGGAAACCCAAACCCTGCTGCAGGCTGCACGCACAAAGCAGTTTCAGAAACTAGAGAATCGACAGTACGACGAGACCTTGGAGCCCTCTTATGCAGACTCACGAAACATGAGCAAGCCTATATCTCTCATCCAAAACATTCCTACTTCTGTGTTTAACTTAGCAAGCACTGGCTTTGGTGACCCTCATAGCTCCCCTATATTCCCAAATCCAAATTTTCTGTTATCTTGGTTACAACTGCAACCCTAAAGCAAGGAAATATGTATCTAATCGCCCACAGATTTTGTGGGCCAGCAGAGCATACAGTGACACATTGCATGTGGCTCACAAGTAATGTTATCTAACATGGCATGAACTGGTACAAGGTAAGGGTCTTCAGGATCATCTTTTCTCCCTGGCATCTGTGAAAAATCTAGTAGGTCGCAGTGGCTAATACACATTGCACTTGGACAGGTAGTAAATCTTTTGGCATCAGTTGCGGCCTGTTGCCTGTCCTACATCTGTTGATCTGACTGCTTGAAATACAGCCGTACTGGATCAGAGATTTTTGTATCAATATTTAACAGTCTAAGAACAAGTTTAGGAAGAGAAATTCAAGCTTGATTTTTCATTTAAACCATTTAAAACGAAGGCATTGACTACTAACTCCTAACACTGGACACCGCTTAAAGGACTCATATAGCCCTACAGAAAGAGGAAGCCCCTTTCAAGCTAAAACAGAGTCACAAACATGTGATTCACTGACCAGGGCTCTCAACGGTGTCTATGCATGCTCCTGCGTGTAGCTGGTCCCACGTTGGCCTTGCTCCGCACAAGCCATCGCTCTGAAAGCGTTGCTGGTTGAATAAAGAAGGGTACTTGTGCTTCGCCTCGCCTGTTGCTGCGTAAAGTGTTTAACCACTTGACTTTGAACAGGAGCTTTTCGAAAGTGATTTTTTTCCCCTACCCCAGACTGAGGAGGTAAAATAGCCTGAAGGAGGCTGGGAAGGAGGGTTTGGTTTGGACTTACAGTTGGAGGGTGTATCTGTTCATCCAAGGAAGCAAGACAGCTTTATTCCTTGGGATCCACAATTTTATAAACTTAAAGGCACAGAAAGGGATTTTTTTCTTCATGTGAGGGCTAATAAACAGTAATCACACAGCTTGTAGATCAGAAAGGCCAATGTATCCAGTCCTCTCAGTTCTATAAAATTCAGGCAAATTATACCATAGGTGACCTTCATCTGTCCCATACATTTCTTGTCTTGCAGTTTCTTGTCAGGGCAAGATTTGCCCCTTAGTGTACATTTCATTACTACACTAATCAGCTCTGTTGGTCTAGATTTAAGGAGCTCCAGTGCTAGACCCCCTACTACCACCTTCAGGAAAACACCTCACAGCTTAACAGATCTCACTGCAAGGAGCATTGCTTGACTCCCTCTTTTAAGTCACCCTCTTGTTTTGACTTTCTACCTCTCATACCATCCTAAGCAGTTTCTATCCCTCCCTGGGATTTTTGAACGACCAAATAAAATGCAGCTGAGCTGAATTTCCATCTCTTTCTGCTCTGCTGCAGAGTTACCACCTTTGATTTCAACTCAGGGAATCAGTCCTGCACCTCTGCTGCTACTGGGACCTCAAATCAGGGTGTCCTCGGGGTGGGACACCCTTCCATGAACCTGCCAGGGTTGGGTCCGGAAAGGGCTGATGCAAGGAAGGAAGAAATGCCTGCAGCCATTCCATCCTTCCTCTGCCCCGCTGCAAGCTCTGCAGTCAAGTGCCCCAAAGATGAGACAAACATTTTACATTAGACTTGACTGTGACTGAATGGCTCACGCAGTTCCTCTGCTCCCTCTTTAAGTGTGACCTTAATATTTTATTTATTGTTTAAGGGATAATGTTCATGGTAAGGGAATATATGAGGCAATAAATGGCCTTTGAAGGTAATTAAATGCTAAAGAGAGCTCAAGCAATAGCTTGATAGCCATAAAAGCCATTTATTCTGAGTGTGCTGTGAAGCCAGGAGCACTGTTCCTCATAGCATGCAACAAGACAAGATTAAACAAGTCACAGCACTAGGAAGGGGAAAGACAACATTTTTCTTGTCCTCCTAGGGCTTGAAATTTCAGAGCCACTGTTTATTTGGTACTTTGAGCAGAAAATACTTATCCTAACAATATATAGTTTTCTATCATGTTATTCTTTTTCCTAGCATGGTTTCAGAAGGGCTTTGGACTTGGTGCCAAGAATCATTGCCCTCATTGGAAAGATGCTGAAAGAAACGCATGGCAGGGAAGGGTGACCTGCTCGTGCAATCAATGGGAAAGTCTCTGACAAAATCCAGCTCCTGACTCCCAGCCTGGTGTCTTGCCAACCATGAGTCACCCTCTGTCAGTGCACTGCTATGGCACTTCTCATACAAGCTTTTCAAGTGCTTATATACGTGAGGAACTCACCCTCCTATATATACTGAGGCATGGATGTAGCATAAAGTGCTTCCACTGCTATGCTTCTGCTCCATATGGGGGCCCTACCTCCAGCCACTAGCAGAGCAAGAGGTTTTTTCCGCTGCAGATAGAGGTAGGGTATACCATATAGTATGTAACCATACAACAGGTCTCTCCAACATACATATTTGACCGGGATTTGGGAGAGGAGCAAGGCTAGAGGGCTCCTTCTTCACAGACTTTCCTGTCTTCCCCACTGCGGAGGACAAGGATAGATGGTGGCCACATGAGTCCTTGGGCAAAGCAGCAGCTGCAGCTACCACTTAAATGCAGCCATGCTCTCTGTGTGGAGCAAAGCAAATGTCTAACAACACAATGGAACGAAAACTGAACATTCAGGACAAAAAGAGCAAGGAAAGGATTGACTGATAGGAAAAAGCAGAGGATGCTTGTCAAGTTCAGTGCTTCCCACATGGGACAGCATCCTAGATTTTGTGAGAAACATTGCTTCAGTTTCTGCACCCACCATCAGAATGGCAAGAGGAAGTTTTATAGAAAACACAGCTCCTTCCAAAAAAATAACAGTCTAACATTGCATAGGTGCATATCAAGAGCATGTGCGTGCTCCAGAAATGTCTCTTTTCCATGCATGCACTAAGGCCTCTGTTGGCTCAGCATGGGAGGCCTAACAAAAGCTGAATGCAGATGGTGCAGTTGGGGGCACTTAACAGGGTACCCTCCGTGTTGGCATCTTATCCATGTAGCACCTGACACTTTACAGCAGTAACTGTAGAGTTTACCCAGATCTTGCCATCATTTTAACTCCAGCTTCACTGCCACTCACACAAAAAAGTTTGGGGTGCAGGGCTGGATGTGCTTTGAATCCAGGTGCCAGATGACATCTCAACCATCACTGAAACTCAGACATGAAGCCAGGCATCTCCATGGGTGAAGTCCTGGAAGTCGTTCCAGGAAGCTGCTCCCCACCATTGCTCTCACAAGCCAAGAAGTCCCCTCATAGCTGACAAAACTATCTGGGAGAAAGAGCTGTGGGATATGTCCCCAGACATGCCAAGTCATTGAAGCCACTGCCTTTAGGGGCAGGTTAGCGAGGGGCACTCATACCACGTGTAGGGTTGCTGGACTGCAATACGTGTTAGCAGGGCATACAGAGTGCAGGAGGCTCAGGTGCGAGGAAGGCAACATGCCGCCGACAAAATAACTGCAGAAGCGAGTGCTGCATGCAGCTTTGTGAGTGCGTCGTTCTCAGACACGTAAAACATCAGTCTAAGTGATATACGCATATATCAACAAATCCCACCTGGCCTTTATGGAGCAATTAGCATTTGGCAGTTTACTGTGAGCATAGGTGAGTAATGGCTTAGGGGCATGTGCTTCAGGGCAAGGTTAAAAGGTGCCTCCTGAACAGTATAAGTGGATTAATATGACTGGACACGATGTCGGCTTCTCCTTCCACTTCTGCGGATGTAAATCAAGAGTAACTGCGCTGAAGTCAATTAAATTCATTGGTTCACAAGGCTGAAAGGCACATGATTTTGAAAGAAAGAACATCTCCATTACAAGCTGGAGAACACCAATAATGAAAAATGTGGCAGCTTTCCACACTTCCCTGTGGTGCTTCATTATGGCGCCGCAGTGTTCACAAGACCTACTCAGACACAGAGGGTCTCCTAAACCCATCTGTGTGAAGAGCTCCCAGGGTCCTTCTCACTACTACGGCTACAGGGAAATTGCCTGCTGTGCTGGTGACACACACCGGTGGGGAGGGGGCCTGTTTCTGCCTGTGTGACCTTGCTGCAGAGAAACACTGGCTCCTGTGGAGATGGGAAGGGGACTCAGAGATTGCAGCATTGACGATAAACTCAGTGGTTCAAGCTCTGGCGCCTTAAACTGGAATTATTCCACTGGTGTCAGCAGAGCTACTGAATGTCATTATGAATAGGAACATAATTTTTTGGGTTGACTCCAGGAGAGAGCCGCGTGAAGGGTGGTAGGCCTGTCCATGTGCAGCACAGCCACAGACAGACTGCTCCTGAGCTGCCACGAGCTCCCTGGAGGAGAGGCAGGTTTTCCCCTCTCCAAAATACCCCATGGCAATGGCTTTACATATTGGAGCTAATTCCTCCTTTACTACCTTTGTGCCCACTCTGAGGCCGGCCAGCAATCTTGCAGATTGCCCAAATTATATACTAACTGTACCGAAACCAGCCCCAGCCTTCCAACCTACACCCTGGGGCACAATGCAAAATGCTCTACACCTTGTAACCAGGCTGCTCCCTTACTGACTTAAGCTCCCTGTCCTGCTTGTGTTAAAACACTAAACGAGACTAGCACCCAGTCTGGGATAAGCTGCTATGTGAGGTGTGTATGATGACAGAATTTGACACTCAACAGTCAAGAAACCTGGACATGTCAGAAAGCTTTTTCAAAAGGGAAAAATATATCTAAATTGTCTAAGAAAAGATAAATGCAAAGCAAAACAGTAATTTATAACCAGTGACTCCTGGAGCAGGATTAAAGTACACAGGCTCGCTAGCTGTCCCTCATATTTCCTATACAAATATGACGGTGAAGGTAAGTATGTTTTCTTTCGTGAGCTATTCAGTCCTAAAGAGCTGGAAATGATTCATGTGGAGCTGATATTATCCATTTCAAACTAATAGCAACAGGTTGCTGTGTAATAGCACTACACTCTGTCAGCCTCCTGTGTTGCATGGTAAGTGCCAGGGCTAATGCAACCGCAGATGAAAGATGAGGATAGCGGAGTAGACACAAGTGCCTGTCGCCTCACACACGGATGTGTCCAAACCACATAGAGACAGACACCTAGGTAGCTGGTTAAGCATCCAACCAGTCTCCCCCGCCTGTGGTCAGGCTTCTGCAGAAAGCAATGCAGAGCGCCTCCAGAGGTCTTTCCTCCAGAGGTGGCTCCTTCTCTTTCTCTGCCAGCTGGTGAGGACGATGTGCCTGCTGAAATAGCAAGCTCAGTTTTAGGCTTCATGTGTTTGTGAGGGTGAAATCCCCATAACCCACTGCCACCTGTCTCTTTTGTGGGCTGTGTGAGAGCAGAGGACACATCCCAGTGTGGTCCTGAGGGTACAATATCTCCACCACAAAGCCCACCACTGCAATTCCCTCTGGGGCAGTCTGAGCAGACTGCACCTGAGACTCTCTCCACCTTAAGGACATGTCTTTAGGCCAGGAAAGGAAGGAAGGGTCTAGCATGAGGAGGAAATCTCACCTTGCCAAAACACACTGAATTTGGAAGGGAATTTTGCAGCTCTGCCTCCTGGCCCTTAAATGAACATTAAAAGCACTTGAAAACTCCAAGGGAAACCAGGGAAGCCACCAGTGGAAGCAAAAGTGCTATGACATTCATGCAAGGTGGGTACGGCAGAGCCAGCCTGTAACCACCTTGGAGCTTAGTTGCAAGCACAGGTTATCTAGACCTCGGTCTCATTCCGCTGTATTTCTATCAGTCTTTGGTGAGAGGAGAGTCACTTCTTGCGGCCAGTGGCTCAGGGAGCTGTGAGAGCCGCTGGAGCTGCTTTGGGGACAGCACTGCTCACTGCCGGCCAGCAGCCCTGCAGCAGCCACAAGTGGCAGGGCCGGGATGCTCTGCCGCCCGGCGGGGCAGGGAGTGCTGCTGAGCTGCCAACAGGACCGATGCTCCCCAGGAGGTGCCTATGCCACCGGCCAAATCTTCACCCCTCCACGGCAGCAAGGCTGGGGAGTTTACACTAATAAGGGTTTGTTTCAGGAACTGTTGCTCAGCACTTCCGTGAGAGATTGCTTTCTCAATCATGTGTGTGCTTGCTATTATTTTCGGCAATATCCTCCCCACCGCTCACTGGGGGACCAGGCGTCTCCCCCGCCCACGACCCTGGTGCAGCAGGCAACCCCCTTCTCTGCAGTCCTGCTGAAACACGGCAGGTTGTGCTGCCCTACCGCTATTGCTCTCTCCGGAGCAGGCCAGTGCATCTCACCACTGCTCCTACCCCCAGGGATTCGGCTTAGTCTCCTGCAGAGCAACTGGGCTTGAAGGTAGCGAGCTGGAGCCTGGAAGGGCTGGAGTTAACCCTGTGTTTGGCCACTGCCTTCAGCTGTTTCACAAATCCAAAGAGCCGCTGCCTCTTCTACCATCCCGCTCCCTGGCACAAGGAAGGGAGCCCGGGCTAGCACTAGCCATGCGAAGGGCTGCCCAAGCCCAAACTGCCCTGAGGAGGGCTAATAACTGCCCGAGAAGCAGCAGCAGGAGAGTCCGGTGAGGAGGGTCCTTCCCCAGTCTACATCTCCTGCCTGATCTGGGGCACAGATAGTATTTCCTCGATGGCTGAGGCAGGGTCAGTGTGAATGTTTTTAGTTAAATTGCATAGGGAAGGAGATGCTTGGAGTATAACACAAGCATGTAAAGTAGTAGGAGAGTTCCCTCTCATGCAGCCTGGCTGTGCACATGCAAATGCCTTCTGGGCTGCAGTCACACAGCGCTGCAGAAATCCCTGAACTTCTCATAAACATAAATCCAGTTTGCTGCAAATGAGAACAATGTTGCTTTTCAATTTGGGTTTCTTCCTTTCCTCCCCTGTAATATGCCTTCACAGAGAAAAGGGGCAGCTGGATTGCTCCGGCCTTCCTCAATTTGCACACTTTCCCTCAGAGCAGTGCCTCTGCATGGCATCACCACTGCAGACATGGGGCGGTACTGGGCGCTTGAGTAGGGGGTGCCCCTTACCACATGGAGGAAACCCAGGCATGTATCCGAAATGGGAGCCTGGGGGCTGCTCAGTGTAGGTGCCTCTCGGCATGGTAATGGCTGGGGATGCTCATGTACCCCCTGGACTGCCAAAGCACCTCTGCTTCAAGCACCTTCCTCACCTGGTGAGACCTCCTTCTGGCAAAGGCAGACCATGCTGCTTTGCACCTCATATCTCTCCAAAAAGTGATGTGCATGAGCAGGAGCTCACCACTATCCAAGCTCTGGGGCAGTACCAGGCCAGAGCCCTCCAGCTGTGATGGTCATTCCCTGTTCACACTCAGGTAGCCCCTAGAGCATAGGCTGGGTTGTGCTCGCTGGCACACATGCGCACAGCAGGAGGCCTTGCTCACCCAACCTCACCACCTCCCATCAGAGATGAAGCAGCAAGCAAACACAGTGAACAGCCTCCCCGGGGAGTGGGGATGAGGGCAAGCAGACATGAGAAACACTCAGCTGGTAGTGGCACATTCCCAACAGTGCTCTGCAGTAGGTCTGTGAGAAGAGGAAGCTTGGTAGTCTATGGAGATTCTCTAGTGTCTAATACAGGGGTCGAGCTGCATGGAGACAGCGATTTCCCCTCTGTCTACCTGTCAGCCTGAAAAATGTGGGAGCTTAATCTCTTTGAGAATTCTCCACTGAGTCAAGTATGGCCCAAAGTTATGGAGAGCATTTGGAGAAAGATGGACAATATGATCACACGAGCTTTGTTTACTTAGGAAAAGAAATAAAATAAACAAAGATATATAAAATCATCAAAAAAATTATCACTATACTGCTAGGGCTCCTCCACACAGTTGATCTCAGCTGAAACCTTCTTCTGTAGCCATTAGGGAAAAGTACTACAAATCAGACCTATAGCTTTCTAGGATATACAGTATAGGACCAAAAGTAGACATTTTTCAGTCATATTAAATCTTGAGCACAAATTCATCAGACTGCCTACCTGCCTCCATCCGTCTGTTTTCATACACCTCTGGGCTTTCTGGCACAGTGTTGTACTGCTGGAAAGGCTGGTTGCTGAAGAGATTGTCACACAACAGACTGCGACAGAGCTTCTTCAGGAAGCGCAGGACATACCCAATGCTGTTCACCACCAGCAGGCTCAGGAGGTGCTGCTTCCCCTCAAAAGAAGCTGAAACTGGAAAGCAAGCAAGAGCACTTCAATACTCAGGCATGCATGGCAGAAGGAAGAACAGGATGGGTGTCTTCTGAGAGCAGAAAAAAAGATTTAACACAAACATTTGTTTGCATACATTAAAATATTTTATATAATTACCCCACCTGAAGCAGAAATTAGCTGAAAGAGTTTTAGGAGCTGAGTTTGTGTGACCCAAATCACCTTCTTCTGGAAACACTGAAAGATGCAGATTGGCATGGCCAGCAGTGTAGGGATTTCTAATACGTGCACTGAGCTGAAAACTGTGCAGTGTGATGGGAAGAAAGCAATTACAATACCCTAGTCTAAGGAAGGGGAAAGAAAATGTTCTGCCAATGACAGGTGATTAGGCTGATTTCAACAGTGCCTAAGGTGTTAAAAGAAAATTGGGAGACAAGAATGAAAGACATGACTATGAACAGAATAAAGTGCACCAAGGTTTTACCTAAGAGAGGTCTGCCAGACTAATCGGGGATTTTTATTTGCTGAGATAATTGCAGTTATAGGCAAGGAAAAGGTGGTAGCTGTAGTTGTAATTCCTATCTGGAATTCAGTAAAGCATGAGAAATCTTTTGTTAAACTGGGAATAGTTACATATGAAAGGTGGATCAAGAGAGGAGAATAGGTTCTGCCGGTGTGAGAGCCATAGTGTTGGAGAGGAGCTAGCAGTGGAAATCTCTGCTGGCCCCACAGCTAGCAGGATGCGAAAGCATGTCATTGATGCTGTGAACTGGAAGGCATTGCTAATGGAGAAGAGGATCAGGATACTGCACAGAAAGCACTGGATGATCTTGAGCACCAGAATAATAAAAATGGGCTGAAATACAAAGTACAAAGCACAAGGCTATGCATCATTCCTGGAAGGGGGGAGGCCTCCACAGGAACTGATGGGGGGAGAAAAACATGCTCAGAAATACTCATGAGGCACCAGGATGGCACAGTGATGAAAAAGGCAAATGTATTTCTAGGAGGCATCAGACAAGGCATCTCCAGGAGAGACAAAGGCGCGTCACTTCCAGGATATACACTGCTGGTGAGACCAGGTGGAATGATATGGTGCCATTCTGGTAATTCATGCTCAGGAGAGGTGAATTCACGCTTAAATAGGTGCACAGGCAGCTCACAGGAGTATTCAGGGAGCACCAGATTTCCCTCATAAGATCTTGCACTGCAGCTGTCAGATCTAAGCCACCATCTCTGCTATGTGATGCCGTGGAAGACACTTGTGCCCAGAACTGTCACCAACACAGCAGTGATCTTCACAATGTAGTGAAGGCCTGAGAGAAATTGTCTATTGCAGCCTAATAAACTGATGGACAGGACTCTATCTGTTCATCTAAGGGTTAAAACTAGGATTGGAGCAGGGAAATTAAAATTCCTGGACAAAACAGGCAGTGACTACATTTAGCCATGAATCAAAAAGGGCCTAGGTCCCAGCCATCAGAAGGAGCAATCGTGACAGGGCATGTCCTCATGTTCACTTCTCAAAGTTTGCAGAGAGGACTATAGGACATGGCTGCCTGAACTCCACCACCCAGTAGGCTTTTTCCTGTCCTCCATCCTCAAGTAATAATGAGTCTAAATTGCAACCTTAGGCTCATAATCTTTGAGATAATTTAAGAGATTTTCCACTGCCCTGAGTTGCTGGAAGGGATTATGCTCCACATCCAGGCAGCCTGGCACTGGCAGCGATGAGACCTGGCTGGGAGCTTTGCGAGTCAAGTCGTGGAAAGAGGTGATGTAACTGGAAAGCCAGTAGCAAAATCTGTCCGTGCTGCTGTTGGGCTAGAAGGGAACTGTAATCTCAGAGCCACACTGTGACCTGAAGATTGTTCACCCCTTCTAAATATTTAGAGATTTCCTGGCTGATTAGGAGACAAGTGGAATTAGGAGCAATGTAGATCAGTCGCTTTTAATTCTGGTACTTGAGGCCAAGCCAGCTTAGAGGAATTGAGACAATAGGATCTGGCAGTCCTGGTGCACATGGTTCTCCTGCTGATAACACAAATCATATATGCAACACAGAGAGGCAAAAATGAAGCCTTGTGCTATACTGCATCAGTCACAAATTCCTGCGAACAAATTTGGATTATTCTTAGAGTACTTCTGATGTTTCCTAGGGAAGGCTCACCTGGGATTAGAGAGGACGAAAGGGAAATAAAGGGAAAGGAGAAAGCATCATTTATATGCTGCACAGCAGGCCACAGCCTGGGCTCTCAACCAAGAGGGTCCCAGCGGCACAGCAAGCTGATGTGGTCCCCGCAAAACTGACTGGACTTTCAGTGCTTGGCTTTGTGTTTGTGTCTGACTCATCCATGGCAGCTCGTTGGAGAGTGTCATGCCCATATTCCCGTCATAATTTTGTTTCCACTGCATCACCTCATGCTAAAACAGTGTTGTGAAGCAAAACTTTTGGGTGTGATTAAAGGGAAAAAGAATGTTTGCATTCACTCTGAGAGCCGGGTCAGCACACGGCATGGGAGACACGGGACACAGTGAGGACTCCTGACGCAGTGAGGGCTGTCCCTCCAGGAGGATGAAAAGCTCCTGGGAAATTCCCTCCATCCTTTGTCTCTCCTACTTCTGTTTCCCATCTTTCCCTCCCCCCTGCTCAAGATCTTCCTGGCAACGCTGTGAAAAACACAGTGCTTACTTTGAGCGAGAAGGGTTGGAGAGAGGGCAGGTAAGCAGGCTGGGCTCAGCTTTCCTGGAGTTGGAGAAGAACAGCTGTGTCAGGCAGAACAGGGCACTACCTGACACAAACAGGAGTGGCTGGACAGTCGGATCTTGGTTCATGCCTTACGTTTGGGATGTCCTTCACGTTTGAGGGACAGGGTGAGGGGAAGCAAACTAGCACAGAAAAAGAGGGGGCTGGAGAAAAGCTTGAGAGCTGCAGCTCCAGGTCACTCAGACCTCCACCCCTGCCACCCCAGGGACTAGGTCAAAATCTCTCTGACATATTTGTGTAGCCCTGCTGCATGGGGAACTGCTGCAGGACTTTTGCAGCTCCTACAGCTGAGAGCAGATTTGGCTTGTGAACTGCAGGCAAGGGACATATGAGCAGCTCAGCTCTGCTACAGCAGACTGTGGCCTTCAAGCAGACTTGTAATGCTGCTTATCATCATACAGCGGCATTAAAAACCCAGACCACAGGGCTGACCTGGGCGTTATTTCAAAGAGCAATAACCAGTGCAGGACTCTCAAGCCAGCCGTATTCCCACCTTGAATCACCACTGCTCTTTACCAGTATAGTCTCAGCTCCCACCTGGCACCAGTGCAATGCCTTCAGCAGTTCGTTTCACAGGATGTAAGCAAGGTTCAAATCCTGCTCATGTGAACAGGATGGATAGGGCAGCCAGGATTAGCGATCAGGTTAAGATTTCTAGTGCTCTCCAATCAGTCACAAACCCTTCACAAAAATGCTTTACCTGACACCATCTCGCCTCCGTAGCCCTGCTTGATGAGGGAGAAGACAGCCTTTTGCTGGAGCGCGCAGTCGACGCAAGCCTGAACAGCCTGCTGCAGGACCGCCGAAGGTCTCTCGGGCCCAAAGAGCTCTGGGAGCTGCTGCACCTTTTTTCTGTCAAGGTACGGCCCCAGGTTAGCCTGCTTGTTGACGTATATGCAGACTGTGGACACAAAAGCCCCACCAAGTCATTACAAAGTGGCCCTCAGAGCTTTCCAACCCGTGCTAATTTTACACCTGGGCATTTAATTCGTGTGCCCTTTCGTTCGTTTGGGGTTTGCTGCCTTTTGCGACGGCACGGCCGGGCCACGCTCCCTCGCAGGCTGCCCCCGCGCACGCAGCCGATGGCCAAAGCGCATCCCCGGGGAGCACGGGGCAGCGGCGAGCAGGGGTGACCCGGCAACAAACTGGCAAACTCTAGCCTGGGATTTCTTTATTCTGTGTGGTTTTAGATTGACTCCTTGAGCCCCCCGCTTTGAGAAGCAGCGCTCTGAGCTACGGCACAGGAGACCGTCAGCGTCCTCATCTCGCTGATTTGAAGCTCGTCTGAGGCCAGCTCCGTCCCAGAGGAAGGGGAGATAACGCTGCGGTAACGAAGGGTGACTAAGACAAAGCCTGAAGTCAGGCTAAAGTGAGACATATTACGGTGGCTGGCTGAGCGTGCTCGAGCTGTCATCTCCCAGACAATATAACATTACCCCCTGACAGAAATCAGATATGTGACAAAAAACATCAAGCGGAGTGGAGGACATGATGACAGCTGTGTAGAGTTGGAAATAATTTACAGTTTGCATCGCCATAATGAAAATCTAGTACGGATGTCACAGCGCTCGCTCTTGCCGCGTCTCTTGCTGAACAGCAGAAGGGGCCCAAGCAGTATATCCTGGTAAACAGGAGTATAATAGCAATCATACTTATCATTACATCGCACTTCACACCTTCAAAGTGCCGAACAAACAAAAGGATAAAATAGCTAAAACCAGCAGCGGCACGCGGGAGCCGTCAGGGCGCAGCTTTCCTGGCGTAACACCGGGCGAAACCTAGCCGAATTTGCAGGATGCGGCTTCTTTGGCGGCCGCCCGGGTGCTGGTTGCCTGCGCCGCCGGGAAAGGCTGCCCGGTCAGCGCTCGCTGCGCGGTTTGCGGTCTTTGAATGTGGAGGCGTAAATGAGAATTGAATTTGTTATTATTGTCACTACTTTTGGTATTGTTTTGCTACCAGAGCTGACAGAAAGCTTCACCTCTGGGTATCTCAGCTGAAGAATGATGGGGTTTATATATTATTTTAGTTCTTAATGTTATCAAATCCATTTCTTTGTTGAAATGTCAGGGTAAAATCAAATCTCCTGTAAATTATGTACTGATTTCTTCTCATTTACATCAGTTTAACCCTATATTACTTCTGGTATACTCTTCCCTAAGTGCAATTTGAAACGATCAGGTCTCCTATTGCCATAAGTCTTTGGATTTTAGGTGCTGTTAACCCTGGCTACAGCCTGGCCATGAGTGCTCCACTCTTCTCTTCCCCTGAATGGTTAATAGATGCTTCGTGTTCACAGCAGTGTTTAGCCTGGCCACTACTACACACTTTGCAGCATGAGCGTGAGGTACGAGGCGGTAGCACTCGTGAGAGATCGATGCTCATAATTCAAGAGAAGTGGGTCTGAGTCTGTCCTAACGTGTGCAGTCAAAACGCCGGGTCTGGCAGAACATCTCTGCTCTGTGAGCCCAGCCATCCATCCGGCCATCCATCGTCCCACCTCCGCGAGCTGTGCCTGCTCGGGAGAGCACGTACCTGCGTACGCGTAGAGCCGGGTCCCTGCTCACCGCCTCGCTGAGGAGCGCGTGAGCGTGCGTACCTGTGAGCGCTTGCGGGGCAGCCGAGGTGGGTATGGTAGCTGCGTCCTGCGGGATTGAGCTAATATCAGGCTCCGGCGTGCTTCTTGGAGGAGAGATCGCTAACGGCGTCATCAGCACACGGGACTTCAGCTACAAAAACAATTAACCAGGTCGGGTAAGGAGAACATACGCCAGGTATTGCAGTGCTGCTCCGTGCACGTCGCTGGCTATGAGCTGCCGCTCGTTAGCAGTTTGCTCTTGTATCGCTTTCTTTCCGGCCAGCCGTCTCCTTCCTGCTCCGCGGAGGGTAGCGGGAGCCGAAGGCTGACTTTGATTTGCGACACCCTAAGTAACAGGATGCAAATATTATGCCACCCACTGGGTAGTTATTTACACCTGAGCAAATTGAGTGTAAAACTCTAACAAATCAGAGCGGTGGCATTTTACAACCCATTTCATGCGGGTGTAAATAATTTTACAGGACTTGGAGCAGGGGGAAACTCCGGATCTTTAACTACACCATAATTTAGGGCCAAATTCTGCTCCTAGTTACAAAGGTGTAAATCTCATGCAAGCCCAGCAGCACCAAGGGGCTACTTTGGACTGCCACCCCTGTAAATAAGGAAAGGATTCGTCTCAGACCATGGTCGATAGTGTGTTATTACTAGGTAGTAAATACAAACTGCTGCACTGTTGCACACAGTAATCTTCATGGCCTGCACTTCGGGTTAGGAACATGAAATGCAGTGAGAATTTACTGCGCGATACTACTGTGTCTTTACACTGCCAATATCTAGCAACATCTCACCAGTAAATGATGTGCGGTTCCTCGTAATTATACAGGGCTGATGTGATGAATGAGACCTGGAAGTATCACCCTCATTTTTCCTTTTGCTGCAGAAGGAAGTAGGAGGGGAAGCAGACTCAGCACAGAGGTGAATATTTTCTATATTTTTATATTCCACACCAAGCTGTTATGCTGGCAGGTGATATTTTTGGTGCGGTTTTTCAATGGCCAAAGGTGAAATGCTGCAAGAGACAAGCCTAAGAATGAGAATGATTTCTTTAAGCCCACTAAACTTACCAAGAGCGTTGCTTCTCTCAGGGCTTACACCCAGCCTGGAAATAATGTAGAAAGTATATTTTTGGTAGAAATGAAGCCAGATCATTAGCTACAAACCCAAACATTGAGCAAGTCCTGCTGGAGAGTAGAAGCAATTTTGGATAAAGATTTATGTTGTCCAATGATTTATGGTCGTATTTAAAATAATTGCCACTCCATTTCAGTTTAACAGTGAAATTTGGAAGCTGAGGGAGGGAGAGGCAGTTGGATTTAGCAGCATGCATATTTCTACAAGAGTTTCTTTAATCATTAAATTTTGAGGCTTTTGGATCATTCCCCTGATACTGCATTATTCGAGCAAGGGTTCAAAAAGAGAGAAATCAGGGTCTCCCTCACTTTCTTGCATGACAGCCTCCGCTAGGATGTTACGCATTAAAAGAAAAAAAACAAACAAAAACGCCCTGCTTGTCGAGGCGGGTGGGATTTCTGCCCGCCGGGTCGCCACCAAGCCCTCCTCCACCCTGCAGCTCTGCACGGCGGCTGCAGCCTCGGGCATGCCCAAGGGAGCAGCCACGGAGCGATCGGTACTGCGGGCCCCAGCCGAAATAAGAGCTGGGCTGCTCCTCCAGGCACCAGCCCCTGCGGGGCCCTGTTGGCTCTCTGGGGCACACTGTTTCTGGACTGTCTTGAAAGCACCAGGCTTGCTGGTAGCGGTCGGAAGGGCTCCACGGACTGTTTATTCAAACCCAACGTGAGGATGCTCGGCAGAAGTCTCTGCTTTTGGTGCTCTGAGTGTCTTTAGGTATCAAACCAGGATGATGAGCAGGACGCACAAAGGCAACGTGCTCTTTAAGGCACGTTTCCATCGTCACTGTGCAGTTCTCCAAAGCAAAGGCAGCCTGGGCTCCAAGAGACCCCCCCTGTAAAATCTTGGTGGGAGTCCGGGCAAATTATCTAAAAGCGGCTTTGCTTTCTTTCAATCTTTTAGTAGATGTATCTGAGATGAGCAATGGATTTTACCTCCCTAATGAGTGCAAGAAATAAGGTGAGTGCAGCAGTTCCTAAATTGTTAAGGTTCGTGGTGTGGAACGGTGGGACTGAGACACGGCGTACCGGCATTTGGGGAAGGAGCTCACTTCGTTTACTTGTTCAGAAGGTAGTTGTGATGTTGGTGTGCACTACTGCTCCTACTCAGGCTACTCTGTATGGTGGCAAGAAAGACCCTGAAGTTTAAGGGATCCAAATCAGGGAAAGACAAGAGGGGACTAAATACGCTTAAACTTAATAATTTGCTGAAATACTCTGCCAAGCCCAGGGTGAACCACTCAGTCCATTACTGAATTATGTCCAGTTTGTTTTCCCAAAGACCATCAGTGACATGGAGTTCTGCAGGCTAAATGTTCATGGTTATTAAAAATTCCTCTTTTGCTGGATCTAGTTTGGGTTTTTTCACATGTGAGAAGCAGCAAGACATGTTTTTGTCTGTACCCACATTCAATGACTCATTTTTTTTGTGGGGAAGTGGGTTGACACTGTGAAACTTCGGGTAACCCTTATGCTAGGCTTCTGGTCTCACTTGTGCTCACATGCATATATGCATATGTGTGTTTATACATAATATACACATATATACATGTATATGCATTTACATATGTGTATATATCATATATATAAATCTATTTATCTATACATATATAAATATGCACACACTCGCACATACATATAGACGACATTTTGGAGACAGCACCCCTAATAACTTCTGTTTCACTTGTATGTCAGCTCCCCATCCCGCCCCGTGACTCGCAGCGCGGTGGCTCAGCCTGTCTCCCACGCCGGCCCATCAGCCGTCTCCGCAGAGCTCAAACCTCGCAGCCCCGCTGCAGGCGAGCTGCTCTCTCAGCACATTCGGCCGAGGCGAAGCACAGGTTTGGTGGCATCACCCTGGACTGTTTTGCTTGCTTCTGTTTCTTGGCTCTTGGAGGCACAGCCAGGCTTATGTTGAAGAGCAAATAAACATAGGACAAGACTTGTGTAAACGCTCCAGCTTGGAAGCCCCTTCTTGGCAGTTTGCTGCTTCAGTGAATGGTTTACTGCAAATTTAATTGCAACAGTATGTGCTCTACAGCCTCTGGATACAGTTAAATGCCATTTTTATTAGGGGTAGTAGGGAATGTTCCTTCATTAGATCAAAATAAAACAACGCCTGATTGCAGAGGACAGTACAGTAACAAACACTGCTGAAATATCTTCCAGACGCTGAAATCCTGCATATCACTAGGTGCAAACCTCCAAGTATTTAGTTTAAAGATGTCTTTTCTTGGACTGCTTCTTCTCTATAAAAAAATCAGCCCAACCAACCAACATTGACTGAGAGCCTGGCAATAGAGAACATATCCATGGAAAAATGAAAAAAAAGCAGGGAAGAAGACAGAGAGGGAGAAGGAGCCAGAGCAAATCTGTCAGTGAACTGTGGGACACCTTCGCAGTACAGCATTCAAATCAGCTTTTGAGTATCAAATGTCATCAGTTTTAAATGCACATGGCAGCAAAATAAGGCAGTGGTTGGTTTAAGACAAGATGTGCACCCATTCACCCAGTCTTATGGACCTTCTACTACGGAAAAGAGATCAGAGAACACTGATCGGGGATTTCAGGAAGAAAATAAGTGTGGCTACTTCAGCGAAGTCCCAGAGCACTAGATGCAGAGAGGACTTGGGCTGGTGTGTCATCAGTGCCGCCTGGATGCACTATTTCAGCATGCAGCTGCTGCAGAAGGGGAAGGCACCTCCAGACTCATGTGGGGGCTTGTGCTACAATTCGCGTATCCTTACTGAGGACCCAGGAAATAGCTGGGGGGCATTTCTATCATCCCACACTGAAAAAAGTGAAAGAAGAGGAAGAATATTCTCAAAATAGCTTTTTTCTCTGAACCAGTTCTCTCCCAACTTCTAGAACAATATAAAAGAAAAGAAAAAGGAAAGAAACAAGATAAATCATGAAGTGAAATGTCCCGGTGATTTTTTAAACCACACAAATTATTGATCCTCATCTTTATGGCTCCCATTTCCTCTGCTTTCCTTGTCCCTTGTCCTGACAAAAAAATCTGCTAGAAGAAGCTAGGGTTCGCCCTGTTCCACAGGCTTGCATCCTTCCAGGTAGGAGGGCAGAGGCACATTCAGACTATGATAACTTTTGCTGTTGGACAGAAAACTACCTCGAGCCACTTCAGACATGAATGAAAACACATACAGCTATGAAAATCTGGGCCAGTCTGGTGTAGGGTTTCAACAGCTGAGCGGAAAGGTAGCACTAAACCTTGTTGTGTTGACCCTGCACCCAAAGAAATGTGGAGATTTCTTCTCACTGACTTGATTGAAGCCAGAGGAACTTATTCAGCACCAAGTCCTAGCTGTTCAGGGGGAGCAGCTATCACAGGATGGAGGTCGTGGGGGAAATCTTCCCAGCAAAGATTAGATCCATAATGTAAAATGCTCCAGATTTGTAGCCAGCCCATAAGGTGGCAGGTGGCACCCAACCGCAGCATCCCTGCAAGCAGTGGGACCTGTGCATCAGGTTTGATTAAGGGCTCAACGTCATGCCTTTCCCTATGGGATGGGGACCACCAGTGGCCTGTGGGTATGGTGAAGGTCCCCAGTCAGAAGGGAGACAAAACAAGCGCTGCAGAGCTCCAGAGCACCTTGTACTTGCCAAAAAGGGTCTGTTTTCTCTTTAGATCAAGCACCAAAGTCTGTAGAGGTTTTTGTAACTTCAGGCTGCCCTTCTTTACACCTTCCCATTATGGCTATCTTTGTGATGAATCTTCAGTCAGATAATTTCATATTGCCTCTCCCACCTCTTGGATCCCTGTGTTGTTCTGGCAGGGAATTTGCTGATCTCTCCTGTACCCCCTGTGCAGTCCCATTCAGGGTGAGTTTGACTCCCACCAAACCCAGCAAGGAGCTTCCAAGATCCCTGTTGCCCATTCACCCCGGGCTGGACAGACATCTCGCCAGGTAGATGCTCTTGGCATGATACAGGAGTAGCCCCAGTGGACAAACTGCCCTTGGGCTGCTCTGACAGGGCCCTGGTTTGGTGGTACCTCGGGACTGTGCCATAGGGAGGGATGTGGTCCACCTTGCTGCAGCGCCAGCCCCGTCTGCTCTGCCCCGCAGGTGTCTCTCGCTATGATGGCCTCTAATGTGGCTAATTCCTCTAACAATGCTAATATAGCCCTAATACTACGCTAAGCTCAGCACAGCCTTCCCTCGTACAGCTGCAGCACTTTTCCACAGCCATTCCCACGTGCCAGGTCTTGCCAGGCAGCTGTTAAGAGGAGCCTCTTATTTACAACCAGAGAAGTAAAACCAGTCCTGGTTAACTCCACCCTCGTTTGCCAGCATAGACATTTTCCTAAAGAGATCTAGACAATCAGAAAGAATGCTGTGTTTAAGGAAAACATAGGATTTTATGGCAAATAGCTCTACATCAGATACAAAACATTTTTTTGGAAAGGCAGCTAATGAAATTTTATAACCACAGCTGTGAAAAAAATAAGCAGGATAGCCATGAAAAGGTCTTTACTCTAGTGTGAAGCATGATGAAATGCCATTTGTTGATGAACACCTTAGGAAGACATAGGTATTTGCTTTTAAAATCAATGAAAACACGCAAAGGGTCATCTGGCTTTCTAGAGCATGTGATTAAAAATGTCTGTTATTCACATTTTGGTCAAAATAATTTTAAATCTAGGCTGTATATTCCTAGTTTGCTGAAAATTCAGAAGTATTTTTCCATCTGTTCTGTAACAATTCAGATATCTGGTTGCTATAAAGAATTTGGTTGTTTGCCATTTGGGCACAGAGTCATTTTTTAAAATGCGTTTAAGTCTCATGGTATCTCAAAGTCATACAATTAGTAAGCTAATTAAATCAAGCTTGAGTTACCCATCAAAAAATGCAATCTTTGACTCGTGCTCAGAAATTGTTTTTTATGGAGAGTGGTTCACTTCTGCTGAATGCACCATGCACAAAGATTCCTAGTGGAAAATGTTGCCTCGGTGTACAAATGCTATAATGCAAATAAACAGCACAAGGCTGCATGTCTCGGATGTTACAGATCATGAGTGTCAGGTTCAGAAATGTAAGCCGTGATTTTTGAAAAGATGCCTTTTCTTCTAGCTTTTGCTCACCAAGAAACAACACTGGGCCACTGAAGATGCCATTCACACATGCAGGATGCCAGAAATCATAATCTTAGAGCAGGTCGATAGCGGGTGACCCCGACTCCCTCCTCTCTCCCCCTTCCCCTCGCATTGCCACCAAGCATGGGGCTGTGCTCCTGCAAGGATGCAACGGTGCCGGGCGGCGGGTCCTGACAGAGTCGGCAGCGATGCGCTGATTTACACCGGGCAAACATCTCGGCTGGGAAGGTGGCCCTCGTGCTCCCGAGAGCGCCGAGCACTGCGGCCAGGCGAGACACGCCGTTGCCCCCCTGCTGAATCTCTGCAGCCTGAGAGCAGGAATCGGCACAGCCCCCGGCGTGCGGCCGAGCGCTGGGCTCCTGCTGCCCGACGGGCGCCGGGGATGTGCCTGGGCACTTATTAATCAATTAATAATTAAAGTCTAAAAGAGACATGAGTGATTCAGGTCATGGACCACCAAATCCCGCTTATTGAAGGCAGGCATACTTGGTCGGTGACACTGGGCGCATGCGAGCATGCCAAAAGAAAAGCTTCTCCTTGAAAGAGGACGGGGGCAATGGAAGTCCCTCCTGCCAGCTGCTTGGACTGCTGACACCTTCTAGGTCCAGAGTGCAATGTTACTGCAGCGCTTTAGCAAATTCAGCTCCTCCTGTTTGCTTCTCCGGTGTACAAATAATGTGGGTGTTTGGTGAAAGGCTTTTTCACAGGTGGGTGAGCGCATGTGAGGTGGAACAGAATAAAATCCCCAGCATTTTTTTTTTCAGATTACAGATGAAATGTAAATGTGAGAATAAGAAATGGGGGCAGCCAGAGAAGCAGGGGCAGAAGGGCTGGAGTCTGCTGTAACTCTGCATGCAAGCTCCTTGTGATACTTGGCAAATCACTTAGTCATCTCAGGGACTCACTTTCACCACATCTCTGAAGTATTTTTATGGCAGGCTTGGAAAGCGTTTGGACAGTTTTGATTTGAAGACCCTGCAGCATTACTGGTAATAATTTAAATTACTGGTAAAGAAAAGTAACTAAAGTAAAACTATACAGATGTTCCTGTCCCAGAGTTTTAATCTGAAGTGAAAAATAATTCCTTAGTAGGTCCATATCCCATGTTTTATAAAATACTAGCATAATTGCCCCCAATCCTATCCTGGGCATGCAGTCCTATTTTGAACTACTGCTATATATCTTTGCAGTAATCCCGTGAGAGATATCTGAGCCTTCTGTCAGATTGGCTCTGCTTGGCCACTGCTGTTATATCATTCATGTTACTAAAGCTAAGGTTTTTCAGAAGAAATGGGAAATTGCCTCTTGAACAGTTCCGTAGTCATGTGGGATCTGCTTTCAGCACGTGCAGAGCTCTGGGTGGACACTTCCACCATGCATGGCAGAGAGTGAGAAGAGAGAAGGCGGAGGACGGGAGGAAGAAGAAAGACTGGCAGAGGGTGAGAAGGAGGGACAAGCGATGGGCTGCAGGTGAAGCCACTACCTGTGGAGTCAAGATATTTGGTCCCTGTGTCCGAAGCTCAGCGGGCAGAGCTGAGTGCAGTGACTTGCTCTCTCCCATGACCTGGCTGTCCCAGGAAAGGGCAAGGCTCTCCTGCAGCCAAGGGGCTGGTTATTCCCCGCTAGTGCTGCATATATGGGTATGGTTTCAGAGAACAAAACTGGGGGGTAAGGAGCAGCAAGACTCAGGGTATTGCAAGTTGCTGTCAGTAAGGCCAAGTATCAGAGGACGACATGCAGATTTTAGCAATACCCAGGGTTGAGCCCCCTTTTAAGGAAAGCTGGGAAGGTGCTATACATGCACTATTTGTGTTATTTGTATTTCTGTTTAGGCACTGAGAACTTAAGAGGTTGCTGTTACCTAGCATTCGGCAAACTGCCATCTTTGGGAAACAGATTGAGTATCTGCAAATGTTCCCCTCAAAAACAAAGTCTGTGAATAACAAGCATGTATGCAGCTACCTAGCTACAGAAATAGATGGAGAGAACAAGAAAGCACTTCTGTCACAAAGAAGCACCTCATTGCGGTGTAACTCATTTTCACCAATATAAATTAAAAATAAATTAATTCCTAATAATAAATTAATTCACTAATAAATTTCCCTCCTCTCAGCAGCACAATCACTTTTTTTGCCTAGTCTGAGCAGCGGTGATGGCCTATGCTGCGCCCTGGCTCATGTCTGCTGCAGCCTCAGGCAGGCTGGAGCTGAATTTGGTCTCTCATGTTGGCAACGAAAGCTAAGAATGACACTTTCCTCGCTAAGAAAGTTGTTCCAGTTCACTGCTGGTGATAGCTTTCAAATCTACACTCCTGGCCTAGATTAAATGAGGTTTGTGGTCTTTGTCCAGCTCCTGCTGGGCAAATGTCCCCGTGACACCGATTTACCATCACAGCCAGCAGCGCTGTCAGCTCTTTCAAGGACATGGAGCAAACTGTCCTTCGACCTTCAGGGCAGGTCCTCTCTGAGGACACATGGGGCTGGGAGACACCAGCCCTGCTCCTGCCAGCGCTGAGGTTGCCTACAGCCCTCCAGCAGCACAGCTTGGCATTCGGATCACAGTTTATTTATTTCTTCAGTCCTGCTTCCCTGCCTGGGTAGTATGGAGAGCTGGTCGCAATTTTCCACCGAAGTTAGCAGACAAATAATTAAAATAGCCTTTCCTTCAGCAATAGCAATCTCAGCACTTTCTAAAATGACCCATTTTTTCCTATGAAAATTGGCTTTGCTTTCTCCCTTCTTTTCCCCCTTTCCTACTTCGCCCTTTTCTTTCCTTTCCATTTTGTTCCATTTCTCATCTTTTTCAGTGAAACAAAAGGAAAAAAAAGGGGGGAAGTGAAAAATCAAAGGGAAACACTTCCCAGAAGATGTGCAGACATTTCACAAAATGCAATAGGAGATTATTTATTTAAAACACCTCAACATAAAACAATTTTAATGTTTGCCTTTAATATTTCTTTTTTACACCAGCTTAAACAGAAGAGAAACTTATTTCTTTTCCTTTTGCTGCATTGCTCTACCCAACACTTTTACAATTTTACCTCAATTCCTGTGTTTCATCTGAAATTCTAGGACAAAAATCATTAAACACAACAGGAGATGGAGCAAGTGTGTAAAAATGTATCTACCTTGTACCCGGGTTTTCGCCCTCTCTTCTTTGGGATCTTCACTCCTGGCAAAGAGGCAGCTGGTGCTGAGTAAAGATTGTGAACAGTCATTTTCATGGGAGCAGACTGGAGCGGGGGCCGTCCTCGTTTCCTCCCCGGTATTCTGGGAGATTGCATGTCAACGGGGTCCAGCCTCGGTGGCAGGGATGACAAGTGACTCATCTGCGCAGGTGCTACAGAAGAGAGAAAAAAGGAGCTTTATTTTTTTTTGGGGGGGGGAAGTTCATCTGAAGGTAGAGCAACAGAAACATTTTCTCATGTTAGCTTTTTCTCTTTTACTATCTCTCATAAAGCAGCAGTGAATGTGCTACACACTTCTGGGTGTGATCCACCTAACCACACTCAGCTCAGCTTCTCCAAAGCAGGACAAAAGCTAGTTACGACCATTTCTCTCTGAGACTGCAAATACAGTATAGGGAAGTAGCTCACATGGAGAGGTCCTTATTGCAGATGTCTACTAGGTGAATCCCATGGTTGTCATCTTAATCCCACATCCAGCAGGTTGGTGTAATGAAGGGCACAATCTGGTGCTGATCAGGATCAGCGAGAGTCTTCCCATTGCCTTTAGCAAGCACTTCTGTGTCTCCAGTGCGTGCTTATTTTCCCATCACCAAAGAATTGGTGAACAGCCACAATGATCGTTGGGTGACCTGGTCTGAATTCGATGTTTCAACCCTGCTTTGAAAGGGGATTGGAGGAGATGACCTGTTGCAGTCCCTCTAGACCTGAATTATTCTAGAGTTCAGTGATTCTGCAATCATGGGTCTGATCCTGCAACCCTTCCTCACCTTGGAAGCGCTACTGATACCAAAATGGTCTTTCCTCCATTTCCCAGGCCTCCCTCCTGAGCTGGGAGCCCAACGGGGCCACCAGGCTGCTTGCGCAAGGGGAGCCGCACTGGAGGAGAGCTGCCGAACACTCGCGCTCTGCAGTTCTTACAGCATCTGCTCCCATGCGTGTTAGTGGTGGGCTTTGGACGTACTTCATCAAGAGCCGCTATTTTATCACAGCTCCATGCAGCTGATGAAGTCGAGCAGGGGTAATGGAGTGGAATCTAGTCCATTTTCTTCTGTCCAAGTTTTAATAAAGAAAACAAATACACAAACATACATTGAGTATCAAGGGAATGTACGACATTCTTCACAGCTTCTGGCAAAGGGCTCGCGCTAACAAAGGGCAAAAAGAAAAACCTGGATGTTTTCAAATGCTGGTTTGTCTGGGTGTCTGCTTTCCCGACCGTGGACAGAAGACCAGTCCTAGCCCTAGCGTGCGTACATTGCTAAACATAAAGGTATTGCCAGTTCTCATGCTTTTATGATAGGCCTTACAGCAGCTGACATTTTCAATTTCATGCTCCCTCAGGCCAGTGATATCAGAGGGCTCCTTGTGCTCCATTTTTACAGAGCAGGTTTCTAGCCCTCTTGGTTACAGAGACAAACTTTAAGATGTGATCCCAGAGCATTCTTGAAGCCCAAAAAGCAGAAGGCAACTAAAGATTTGTTTATTACTACAAAAAAAATTACAAGTATTTACAAGGTCTACAAGTTGCAAGATCTAGAAGTTTATAGCCACGTTTTAAAATCTCATAATTTCAGAACCCAATATGATTGGACTGATCAGCATTGACATTGCTGATAACAAAAATTAAGCTCCTGCTTATGTGAAGGGATACCTACTGCTTGATGGGGGGGGCCTCTGCCTGGTGAAAAGTACCTGCAGCTGGGGGTCTTGGTGCCTCAGAGGCAAACATACTTTGCCTTGGCAAAACTTTGCAAGCGTGATTGACTGGCAAGTGACTCATTTCTCCAGCCTTATCCCTTCAGTAGTATCCACAGTCTGCTGTTGGATAAGAAAATTAAAGCACTTCTAGCTCTACTCTCCAGCAAATACATGTATTTGCAATATGTTGAAAACTGATTTTTTAATAACTTTAGAGATATCTGCTCACTTCATACATATCCATTACATATGGCAGGAGTTATAGATTGACTATAAAGTGTCTGGTCTTTAACACCAACTGCCTAAAACACTCGTGCAAACACCAAAGGTCTAATACCAGATCAGAGCAAGTGCTGTACAATAAATCTGCAGAGACTAATTTACCAGCATGCCCATGGATGCTGTGGTTAGGATGCCTAGATGGACTCAGCCCGCTCAGCAATGACGCGTAAGCTTGCCGTGTAGGTTTGATTTGCACCAAAGCATAAGTCTGTGGAGACATGTCTTGCTTCTCAGTAAAATGAACCAGCAGCATGTCAGCAGCTCAGCCAATAACCAAAGGTGAATGGTGGTAACTCTTAGCCAGAGGGCTAGTAGCTAACAGACGAGCAGTGGCAACCTCTTAGGCACTTGAGTAATGCCACAAGGGCTTGTGTGACTGTGCCTCAACAAAGCCAAAGCACCACCCTGGCAAGACTTCCCAAGTCCTGGAGGCAGCTGGATAGCTCTGCTCTGTGCTGTATCCACAGTACGGATTCTGGAAAGCTTGGGGGCTTCCAGGGAAGTGTGGAGAGCCTGATAACATTTAGCAATGAATGGCTGGGAAAGTTTATTGAGAGCGAAGTCCCTTTATTCTTGCCCTATCCTTACTCTTTTCCTGAGGCATTAGCTTTGACATCTTGACCCTTCAGTCTAACCTAGTCAAAGTCTATCACTTTTGTATTCTTAGTTTAAAAATAACAGCAGAAAACTGCCTTAGGTTTATGGCTTCTTTCCACTTAATGAAGGACTAGACATAGAGTAATTTTTCATTACTTGGCTCTCAAACACAACTATCTGACAATTTTATTTCTAACCCTGCCTTCCACATTCCGCTATTAGACCTCAGGTAGATGGTAGCAGAAAAAAACCTCTCTACTCTGCCACCTGGGCAAGTGCCGCACAAAAGCTGAGATCTTGCCCCCTCCAGGAAGCAGAGCATCTGCTGGTGCCTGCAGAGGAGCCAGAGGAGCTTGTGTGCCTGCACTAGTGTCTGCTGGAGGAACATCAAAGACGGAAAGAAAAATACATCCTAGACCAATGCAGATGAGTTGTAGGAGGTTTCTAACAGCACGTGCTTTGTGTTGTGCTTGCCTTACATCACGTGTCAGTATGTATACTGTATGACTAACACCACAGCTTCCTGTACTGACAACTGTACCTGATAGCTGAGGGATCTTTAGTGCATCTCCTCCTAAGCTGAGTGTGTTTGATGGGCTGCAAAGAACCTTTCTTAATAAAAATAAAAGCCTGCAATAAATGTGGCTTTTAACCTGTGCTCCAGTAACTGCAAGGGCTGAAGGTAAAAATATCACATTAAATTTTATATTGGTAATTCCAGAGGATGATCATTTAAACCTGACGTACACCAGGTCTCATGCAGACCTGTGCTTGGATTCTGTCACAAGGAAGAAACAAGCTACCTGTGCCTTAAGCCAAGCGAGCTGCAAAAGTAGAAAATACGCCCACTTCACAACAGCCAGAGGAAAATTCCCTGCACTCCCAGTACAGTCACTGCTCTCCGCTGCAAAAGGCTCTGACCCAGGAGTCCCCAAGTCTCAGCTGAGTATGGTGGGAAGCTATTCACAGAAGCCTTCTTCAGGCACTGAAATCCTCTCAGGTGGCAGCACTGCCCTGTCTACAACTCTTGACCCCTGCAGAGCTTCTTGTTGCGAAGTTCTAAGTACTCAACATCCATACATGGAAAAGACATAAACTTTTCATAGATCGTGTGTGGATTTCCTTCAGCTGTTGAACAGTTCAGGAGAGCGCACACTGCATGGAGAGGGGATTACACTATTAAATGGAAGGGAGTGAATACTTTTCAGCTAGGGGGATATTTGCCCCTCATTCTCTATACTCAGCAGGGCACCTCTTTAACTGTGACCATTTGGAGAGGATGGCCTGCAGAGCAGGTGAGCAAAATGAGAAGTGCTGCTTGATCTGGAAGCAAAGCTTTATATCTGAGTGCTTCTCCTGGATAGCTTTGAGGAATATGAGGCATTACACATCTTCATTATGGTGTATGCTGAACACCAAAGCAGCATGGCACAGTACTTGAAAGGCAGGAGTTTAGTGAAGCAGATGGTAGGAAATTTTGCGAATAAAAGCACTGAATTCATATCCTCTGCTGTCCAGATTTGCTTGCCCAAAAGCATTGTATGGAGAGCAAGCACTCATCTCACAATTGCTTAAGGAGAGAAAGGTCAGGAAAATGTCTAGCTTGGCACGAGGTTCTTCTGTGGTGAGGATGCAAAGCTCCCCTCTTCCCTTGCCTACTGCCTTGGGGCTGAAGTGAGAGGAAGCTGTTTCCCTGAGGGACTCTCCTGCCCTCTTTGACCCCAACAGGAGACTCACTATATAAAGACCTTGAGACTGTCCACCCAACAGGATCCAAGTTAGAATGACCAAGCATTAAAGAAACAAACCCCACAAATATCTATGGGAATCAAGAGTGGGATTCATCTCACCTATATTTGAAGGTCAGTTCATCAGTCATCCCAATACAGGTGCCTCCTCTCATTTCAGATGTGATCTGCCTTAGACCCTGTGTCACATCTGCCAAAATATGTTGGGCATCTCAGGCAACTCAAATGGCACTTGGTCACTCTTTTAGGTGACTGGATTTAACCATAAGGAAGAATTCAGTAACAGATTAAGACATCTAAATGACAATTTTGGACAATTTTAGACATTTAGACAATTAGGCGAAGTCATAACATGCATTACATTGTGATAGGAATCCCAACCACTGCCACGTGTTGATTCTCAAGGAAAAGTGGGCAAAATATCCTAGCACCTCTAACTTGGACAAAGCAAGTTTGGACAAAACAAAACTCTAAGTTTCTAGAGTGGTTGAATTTTGCCAGCTATCTCACACTTTAAACATTCTTACAAAGAGTTTAGAAAAGGCTGGAGAAAATACAGCTCTTTTTCTACTGGAGCCACTCTCAGGGAGAATGATCTTTATAGCAAAGAGGTATTTATTCCTTCCTACATGAAGCAATGCTGCAGCAGAGCCTGCAAGTGATACAAGGAGGAATGAATGTGTTTTTGTTCTGGCTGTTCATGGGCTGTAAAAACATGGATTTCTAATGAGCTGTAATCTTCTGTTGGAGCTAGTAGCCATACATCATTTTCTCCCTGCAGCACAGTAGAGATTTAACTCTCCTTGATAGAACTGAAAGTAGCAGCAGTATCTGAAACAACACACACCAGCATCCGTTACCGTGTAGACTCTGTTCGTCCACCTTGCCTGGAGCCATCGTTTCAGACAGTGAGACAAGGGGTGGTGGTAGCGCTGCTGAAGGGTGTGGTGGGGATGATTTCCTTCAGTGTAGCCTTTCCATGCCTGAAACACACTGAGCAAAGACGTGCTGTCCATTTTTTTCAGCCTCCTTTCCTGCAGAATAAGAATTTATGCAACCACACTCTCATTCTCTCATTTGTTCCTGATACGACTTTTGAACATGTTGGTTCATTTCAACCAAATTTGATGGAGCATGAGAGGAAGGGGTGCAAACGTTTGTAGGTTTAGTGGAAATACATGACTACTAGAGATGCGAGACCCACACTTGTGCTCCCTCAGATTTAGCCGCCTGTCTAATTAGATGTCAGAGGATGCACACAAGTGAAAGCAGGAGAACATAATAGCTTCAGCTCTGGGAAAAGTTGTTTTTAGACCTAACACCATCTTGGCCACCGGAATCAAGCAGCTACAAGACACAAATCTATAGAAAAAAAAAACTTCCTTCATTTGTCTGCTCAGGAAAATGCTTCGAGTTGGTTTTCTAATTTCTCCATGTTTGTTTGTCACCTGCTTCACAGCTGATGAAGTAGGTGCACAAGCCAATGTGGACATTGCACAGCACTGCTGGGAGACTTGGACCTCTGGCAAATCACATTTCTCCTCACAGCTAGCTTCAGCCCATGTTTACCCACGTCTCCAACTACAGGCTGTGCTGCAGGTTACGTTGCAAGGGTAGTCACAGGGCACTTTTAAATAATTTGCCTACGGATCAAGAGGCAAAAGAGTTAAAACAAGGAAACAACGTTTTACTCTTGCATTTACCTGTATTTCCAAATGTGTCCACATGAAGCAGACAGCCAAGAACATCTCTGCTACAGTACTTTGCTGGTTGCTTTATGCTTGCAAGTCACAGCGCTCATACAGAGCAGGCCCTGCAGTGGGCTTCCTTTTGAGCTGCTATAAACAGATCCTACGTAGGTGCATTTGGTAGCGTAATAGTCACTCTGTTGGGGCTGGGAAAAGACCAGGCAAAATATAATTAGAGTCCAGTGCTCTGCCCTTCCCTCATGTTTCTCTCATGGTCTATGTGCCTTAACAAAAGGATAGGGAGCCAGTAAAAAATAGCACAGGATTCCTCAAAATTGAGATGAAAATACTGTTTTCTTTAAAATCCAGACAAAAAGTGCCAGTGGTATTTGCCCTTCTCCTTGTTACTAGGAGCAAAAGAAAGAAAAAAAATAGTTCCCAGTGTCATCTTAGAGCTGGAGTGTTTTTTTTTTTTTTTTTAAAGTTAAATTCAGCAGCAGTAACAGTGCAGTCCTTGTGGAGGTGTTCTTTTGAAGGATAGCACCCTGGTGACAGCAGGTAGAGCAGTAGCTGTCTGCCCCCTCTAACTCAGATTTGCTTAATGAGCCAGAAAAACCTGAAAACCCTTGCAAGAATGGGACCCCCAGGAGTAGCAGAGGCCAGCCTCTCCTCACGAGCTTACCTTTCTTCATTTGGCCTGACATTTTTGTTGCAGGCTAGTAGCCTGTGGCGGGGAGTTGAGGAAATGAAACTTTTGTGAGAGAGAGAGACCTCAGGAGAGAGAAAAATCAAAAGAAAGATGTGGAAAAATGGACGCGAGAAGACCACGTGAGCAGCAAGCGCTGCTCTGCAGTGGCAGTCAAACCAAATGCATGCAAAACAGGCTCATGCACAACATGAAGAAAACAAAGGTAATTCATTGCTTGTCTCTCTTATGTTAAACAAAGATGTGCAACTGGTAGTACTGGTTGTGATACTGCAGAGAAATGAGAAGAAAAATAGTGTCTGGATTCAGTCTACCACCTCGATGAGCTGCAGAGAAGGTGAGTTCCTCTGAAGTCTTCACCTCAGGCTGTGGTTTACAACTTGCAAGACAAGGTCTCAACAAAACAACTGGTGTCCCTCCCCTCACTACCCCAAGACCTCCTGCCACAGCTCCTGGGCTTGCATAGGTGCAATTTCAGTTTGCTAAAAGGAGCATCTTAAAATCCTCTGTGCTGAGATCCTGGAAGGTAGTTAGACAGAGGCTGCTAGTTGGCACAGAGTCCAGGAATCATGCAAAATTCTCCATCCATGCAAACGTGACTGGATGGAGAATGGAGGGTGAGGGATGAGTATTAACAGTTTGGTAATTACTGTAGAAGTAGTTACCCCTGCAGACTACCTATGTTAAGACTGCTGTTTGCCAGACCTTCCCACTAGGCTACCTCCACTTCGTATCTCATCTACCCTATCTGAGATGATATTTCCCTCCCAACTGACAGCTGCAAAGTTTCCCAAGGAAGTAGGTCCTATCCCTGTTACCTTCCCTCCATTCAGGAGATAGATGGGACACTGCCTCTTGCACCAGCATCTCCCCAGGTGTATGGAGCTACTCACATGCAAGGGAGGGCTGAAATCAGCTGAAATTGCCTTCTGAGGGCCCACTTCATGCTTCATCATTCTCCTGCTTCTGGCTATCTTGCTGTAGGACCAAATTGTTTTTCCAGTGACAAGGAAGATAGTAATGTAGAGCACATCTCTCTTTTCTCCCCGAACTACCAACCATGATTTCCAACACCAAGATCCTCAAGGCCCAGCTTGTTCAGAGCAAACCCTGAATGCAAACATGCTCAGAAAGTCTGTTATTAATTAATTATTTCCCCTGCACGGAAAGGGAATTTGACATTCACACTTATCAGGAAAAAGGACTAGATATCAAATTTGGAGAGGGCTAATGTGTTCAAGTCAGATGGTGATAGACCTCCCTCTCCAGGGCCAGGGGCACAGCATAGCTTGTGTTCACACTGCTAGGACTGGCCCCATACAGCAGATTTGCCTTGGGAAGAGTTGGGTGGAGCAGCCTGGAAGAGAGCCAAGGAGGTTGCTAATATTAAGCAGAGTGGACAAGGTTGAGAGTATTTCCCTTTTTTATTTATTAAATGGAGCTTTCTTACACTCAGGTGGCCCATTGGTGGCAGCCTGTTACCTAATGTGAGGTCCCAGTTTCCCATCGTCACTGCAATCCTGTGTTATATATACTCATTACAGGGAGATGCCATCCCGATCCCTCACACCAGATATGTGTGCACTATCCAGATAACTTTCTCATACAAATATCCAAAGGGCTGTGATTTAAGCCTAATGCAGAAGGAGAAAGAACTTTCCATCTCAAAAATGCTATCAAGACAACAGTCTGCTTCCTATGTGGCCCTGCCTATCATGGCCCCAGCCTTTCTGTAACACTTGCCATGCCAGGGCCACCCTGGATTGTATGAGCGTTAGTGAACTATGCCCATAAGAAACAGATCCTCTGCATAGGTGGGCTGAACTGGGCATGAGGAGATGATCGCAGTCCTGATATTTCCCAGCGCGAGACTTTATAAGCTTCTCAGTTGCTTAACGCAAAGGGAATTCACCTCCCTCAGTAGCAGTCTCACCAAATCTGACACTACCAGTGAGTCTTCCTACGTTAGGGACCCCTGTCTAGTCTTGAGATACAGAAATACAGAATATGAATGCTTAATTAATCACATAAATGTTCAGAAACAGATGTCAGCAGTTGTCCTTGCCTGGAACCTGGCTGGTCCTCAGACAGCAAGACTGATCCCTGAAATGATCTGGAATTAGTAGAAAAAGCATCGCTGAAGGCAGAAAAACTGGAGTTAGGCTGAAAAACAGTCTTTCTTTTCCCCTGAAAACCTCAATGGTCTTCTTGTGTAACAAGGAATATGAGCAAACTTTATAGTAGAAAAGAGAAAATTATTGCAATGAGAAGCTTGAGGTGGTCTGGATGTTTTTTGCTGGCATATATTGCCTCCTATGCTACTCTGAGCATTTCGTTATTGCTTACCTAGTAGCAATCTCAATTACTTTACCAACTCAGTATATTCTTAACATAGAGACAGTCCTAGCTCTAGATACAGCTCACATCATCCCCTGCCTTGCACGAGTTGTCAGTATGGAACAAAACTTCTGTGCTTCCTTCCTTGTCAAATTTTGCCTGCTGAATGAAATCCAGGGCTAATTAACACATTTTGAAAAAAACGAGGTGGGAAAGCCCTTTCCTGCTAAAAGTCACCCTACGAGCAGTCTGAGACGGAGGCAGTAGTCCATTGCTTCTTCTACCCTGCACAAACTGTACCCACCCATAAGCGCTGCAGTGCTTTGGTTTGCACGGGTGTGTGTAACTATAACTATACACCTGCCTTGCTCCAGGTACAAAACACAACAAGTCCCTTCGCTCTCAGCCTCAAACTCTGGCACTGCGCGAGGCTCAGAGCTGCTGACTTCAGGGCTTTGGTTTCTCACCCCAGGTCTCCAGCAGGCACAAAGGAATCCAGACTCCTGTCTGGGTCTGTTCCCCTGCTGTACTCTCCCAGCAGATGTTTCACAGTACACGGAGCAGCATTTTGAAAACAGATCAATGTCTATCAGTCAACTTAGATTAAATTAGATTATCAGTCAACTGAGTTGAGGGTAGAAAAGCAAAGCTCAGAAGCTCCTCCCTGTTGGCCGGCTGGTGCCCAATGTCAGGTCTGACCCCGAGATGCTATCAGGAGTGAGATGTGCCCCCACGGGGGCTGGTGGGGTGGCAGTCCCTCTGCTCCCACACTGCCACGCAGTCTGCCTGCCCTTGCTGTCCAGCATTAACGTCCACCATTGACTTCAGGAAGATTGCTCTCCTCTGCCAATGTGCTCGGGAAATCGGTCACACTAGCTGATAGGCCTAGTGCAGATCTCTGTCCCAGGAAATAAATTAACTCCCTAAATCTGAAGAAGTGATATTACAAAAGTCGATAGGGAAATATCTTTCCTTAAACGTAGGGCAGGAACTTCACATATTTCTCACATAAGATTATCCTTATTCCTCAGTGACCTGATGCACTTTTATATTACATTTTGAGACATAATACTTATAAAAGATTCATTCTTTTCTCGCATAAACTGGAGTAGCTCTTATGTTCCTGTCTTTAGAGACTTCAGGGACTGCAGTTTCTGAAGATGCTCAAAGGTTTTATTTCCATGCACAGGAGAAATGTTTATATTCAAACTACATTTTAACATTGAAATTGAATGACATAACTTAAAGGAAAATGATTTAATGATTAGGTTCAGAAACAAGAAAAGCATGTGTGTCACTTGCTGGAGTCTGATGTGTTATACAGGAGTGCTAAGGAACTGGACAGTCACATCACTGCCGTCACTTTCTACCTCAGAGGAAAATCCCTGGGTCTATCGAAATTTGTGGCTAAACTCGCAGTGACCTCAGGATGGAAACACATCTCCTAACTCTGTAACCTAAATTAACCTAACTACCTGACAAGGGCTCTCTGAGATATTTTTTACACTCATTTCACAAGCAGCAAGGTAAGGTCATGTGCTAGCATCATGCCCATCGCAGCGGCCAGGAGCAGAGCAAAGGCTCGGGCCACCGGTGTGACCAAGTCCTGGCTGCTTCACTGTGCTCAGCATGGCCAGAGAGCCTTGCCTACGCCGTGGACATGTACCCTATGCCATTACCCCTCTCCTTCTCAGCATCCCTCCCACCCAAATGACGAGGCAGACTGGGGGAGCTTGGTGATGGTGTTTTAGGCCACCAGCTGTGATTCAGGACAAACGTGCCTCCTATTTGGGAACGCAAGCCCTGGCTGCTTCCTCTCTGCATGGGCAATCTCTCCTTGGGAGAGGCTGCAGGGGGCCCTCAAGATGCAAATTAGATCTGGGGTAAAAACATGCTGGGAAACTGCAAAGTATCTTGGAACTAAGATTGAAACACGAGAACACAATGTGACGTGTTAGTAAAGTTTAACTGTGGCTAGAGAGTAAAGCTTTACTAACTCTAGCTGGTTAGTAAAGCTGGTATGATGCAAGAGTAAAGTTTGCCACAGTCAGACAGTCTGATTACATCTCTGATTCATTTTCTAAATAAATATACTACTTTCACTTTTCAGAACTGTTTTGATACCTTTTCCCCCTACAATGAACTACTATTTCCTGTTTTCTAGATTATTTTTATACTGTTTGACAACAATTCTGTTTTCATCATCAAGAAACTTTATATTCAGAACAAAAATACTCCAGCTGGCTTGTGTGTCACAGTGTGCACACCCTGAGCAATATAGTTTGCAAAACTTTCCTGAGTAAATGTCTGCATTCACTGTTTTGACCTTCTTAAAAAAAATAACAACCTACCAAACAGATTAAAGACATTGTTCAATAAACTTTCAATTAGTTTGTCCTTCCAAGTATCAATTAGTAGAAGGAATGCTTCCAAACAAGTTCAATGAGCAGCTAACGGAAAGTTTTCAGGCACAACATGGAAAATGTTCACAAGTTCATCCCCCGTTAAATCCACCACGACTTGGTGAGAGCAGTGGAGAACACCGGCAGAAGGCATATGCACTGTAGCCACCCAATTTAAGCCTTCTAAAACAGTGCTCTGCAAGACCAGAGAGGAGGTCATACTCGTGCGCTCATCCCCTGTGTGGCATTTTTTTCCCAGGACACACTGAATTGCTTAGTAGCTCTTGAGACATCATTATTTCACTTTTTTCTATGTCTTTATTGTCAAATTTGCAGTATGTGTTCAGCACAGATCAACAATCTCTTCCACTCCTGGCTACATTTTTTTTAACTTCTTATTAATTGGGACAACAATTCAAGTTGCAAAGACACTTATTGCTGCTCCTCAGAAATACCTGCCGCTGCCCCAAGAGAAATCTCTTCATGCACAGACTCAAGTGAGCAGCAATCCTGACCCTGACACCAGGCAATGGCTTGTAGCATATTCTGATCAAGTGCTGAGGTTTTCATCCTTTACGGCAGTGGGAAATCTCTCAGCATCTAAAGACACTTCAGGTACATGAATCACCGGAGGAGCAACATCACAGTTACAACTGACAGCACCTCATTTTCTCTGGAAGAAAGAGACCTCCGCCACCTGCCAAACTCAGCTTTTGCTCACTGAGAAGTACTCAAGGGGCCTACACATGCCCTGGTGAGAAAGGTGTTGTGTTCTCCTCTGTATTCCTAAAAATATCTCTAAACATTTTACACACAACAGCCTTCATAAACACCTCCAGTTTCTGGTCATATCTTCCCCTCTCTCCCCCCCCCCCCCCCATATAATTTCAGAATTGTTCAATGAAATGTTCCACCTATTGATACCCTTCTTCTGCCAGTGAGAAAACACAGATGATCATGAGACAGGGAAAGCATTCGGGGGATTACCTTTGCAACAGCAGTATAGTTCACTCTGCCTGCTGATGATGGGGACTTTGTACAGACATAAGTAATCCGGAGCATCTCACTTTCCCTTTCCCCTTTTTTCCTTTCTGCGTGCACCCCTGTCATTCAGGCACTTGTTATAAGCTTTGAGGGACAGTACAGTGCTTAGGATGACTAGTACTTATCTCTTGATGAAATCTCTGTGAAATAGCAGAGGAAAAACCCAGCAGGTTAAAATGTCCATTGTATCCCTCTTGGAAATCAAAGCTATTCTCTAAATGCCAGTGGATCGGATGTGCTCAACGCAGCTGTAGGAGAACAGGCAAAGTGCACCACTGCAAACTCCTCCCCCCGCTTTTAGAGCCCGAAGTCAGATTTAGTCTCTGGCATAGTAATTCGTATGGGACCCAAGACCATCAATGTCATCAGTATGCCCCAAACTCTTTGGCTCAAGCTATTTTTTCCACTCTGAGTTTATCCTGTTTTTCTCCCACAAGCTTTCTTACTCCTTTTTCATCTCTGAGATGATTTTAATCAAATTCTCATGCTTCATTCGGAGAGATCTTCCACGCTTGCATGGAGCCTGCGAGGGGCTGTGGCACGGTGCCATCCGCAGCGCGTGATGAATGGAGCCCTGCGAATACGTGGAGGGATTTCAGGGATTTATTTATTTCATTTTCCACCCCTAGTCCCTCCGCTCGCCTCTTATTTTGCGCTCCCTTACAGAGCGCGGTCTATCAGCCTTCCCAGCGCATCATTTCTCTCCTGATGCTTTAAGGTCCTTACCTTGACCAGACGGCGCTGCCCTTTCTAGCCGTCACCAGGCAAAGGTCACCAGCGTGGGGCTTTCCGCTGCCCCCAGCTCAGCGTATTAAGCCTGCACATTGATTACGGCTGGAGGCAAACGTCACCTTTCGGGGCTGATTCATGCGTTTGTTCCTCTGTTGCCTACTAATAACAAAAAGTTGTGCTCCGTCTCCCCGAGTTGCTAGCAAGCATCAGTAAGTCTCCGAGTAGCAACACTTTTTAATCCAAGGATAAGTAAAGCTCCGTTTGCAGCCTGGGACGCAGGGCTGAGCCTGTGGCCCGCTCAGTCATTTCCAGTTCCAGCTCCTCTGGATTTTAGCATAAAAAACATTACAAACAAACCTCAGGTATCGAGCAACTGAGATGGGTGAAGCAACCTCGTAAACGAAAACAGCGACGTGGTTAAAGAAAAGTTGGTTTCCCGCACCCCGTCCCCAGCTCGACGCGCCGCCGCAAGGTTGGGGGACGAGGCGGCCGCGACGGCCTTCGACACCCGTCCCTGCAAAGAGACGGGGCTGCCGCTCCCGCCGGGAACGCCTCCCCTGTTTGCTAAAATGTACCGACTTTGCTAAAAATCAGCAAACCGTCGCCCTTTCGTGAATGAATCGCGGTCCGAGCTCCCACGACAGGCTGAAACTGTAACGTTGGGGTTGGTCCCGTTGGCCTAACGATTTGGTTTTCAGTCTCAGACCAAACTTACCTTCATCTAGCCAGCTGTTAAAAAAAGCAGAAGAGGCCTATTTCCCATTTTTCCTCTCACACCACCCCCAAAAAGTCCACGTCCCGAGAAGGAAGGATATTCGCGCAGGTTCAACTTCAGCAGCCTAACGCAGCTGCGGATGTCCCACGCGGAGCAGCAAGACGCGCGCGTCCGGCCAGCTCGGCCGGAGGAGGAGCCGGTGGGGCGCGGGGAGGACGCGTGCGCGGCTCGCGAGAGCAGGCACGCGGGCCGGACGGAGGAGGAAGAGCCGCCCGGGCGACCCGAGCGGCCGCCACCCTGCCCGCCTCCGAAGGGCGCCCGCGCCGACGCGCGTTACGGGCCGCTCCGCCAGCGGACGCGCGGGCGACGTCCGCTAGCGCTAAACGGAGTCGTTCCCGCAAACCCTAAGCGCGTTGACGGCCGGCTAGCCGCCGACGCGCGGTGTTGGGTACTGCTGCTTTTAGCGCGTGCAACAGAAAACGCGGCTGACTTAATATGCAAATAAATTCAGGTATTTACTGAGCCGTAAGAGGCAGTTACTAGGCACATCTCTCAGTCATCGTTTATAGGGAAATAGATGGAGGCTGCCAGATGAAATCAGGAGATAAATGCTACGAACGTTTTTTTCTCAGGCAACAGGGGGCAAGGGGACCGAATCTCTACATATACATAAATAATGATCATAAATAGTTTCTCGAAGATGTTCTCTCTTCGGTATATTTCTTGTGTGTGTGTGTATACTACGCATCCATATTTAGTTCATTCTTTGTTATATTGCAGTCCCACATTCGTGGCACTGCAGCCCCTCCTGTCCCCTCACCTACCGTTAAACTCCACAGCACTCTGCTGTCCCTACGCAGGCTCCAAGACTTTCCCAGAGGGACCACCAACCAAGCGCTGAGCTCTTTTCGGGGGTACCGGTGAGTGCTCTGGGAGCAAGGTCTGCAGAGCTGGTCCCGCCACATTGCCACGCTGCGTGGCAGGACCGAAGCGGCCGTCCCCCCAGCGCAGCGCAGGCGAGTCGGGACTTCTGGGCAGGCGGCAGGGACAAGGTGAAGAGGCACCTCATCGCGCCTACACAGCTGCACTCCCTCACCTTGCTCTCAGAGCGTTTTTTGCAGATAAACGCTCACGTGAGCACGCATGCAAGTATGTAACTAAGCCTAGAGCCCAGCTGGGGACAGTCAGAAATAAAAACTTCATTTTCAGTAAATTTATCCAAGCTTGAGGGCATGGCGGTGAAGGTGTCTGACCGAGCCAGCGATGTGAGCTGAGCCCCCACTACGGCCACCAACAGGGCTGGCCAGTTGGGGCACTTACCTGGCTGTCCGGGGGGACAGCCAGAGGTGGCCGAGGTGGTGGCAGCCCCTCTCTCCTCCCATGCGCTGCTGTCTACGGGCATCACAGGCTGGCCGGGGGGACCTCCTGGGCTCGTAATGGACCTTGCGTTGCTCAGCCCCAAGCAAAAGTGGTCATCAAAAGAAAAAAATATGAAGCAAATCTCTGTCCTCAATGGAGAATCCCCCCTTGTAACATTACCTTTCAAGTTTGGCCCTAGAGCTCTTTTTTACCCCTCTCCAGTGACTACCTCATATTTTAAGGATCTCTTACGTCTGAGTATTATTTCTGGCTAGATCTGAAAGCCCCTTCCCTAAATCTTTTCTCTCTCTCTCCTGATACAGACTTTTCTCTCTCCTGATTGTGCCAATAGATGCAGACAGCTGTAAACCTATAATTTACGTTTTGGAAATCAGATCATTTTACACAATAAATCTGTAAAAGGGAACCCACAAACCAAAGCTGCTTGGTGCATGCTGGCTGTCCCGTGCTCTCTCTGCTCCGTCCCGGCTGCCACCCTCCCTGTCTGCCCCCTTGGAAGGTGCCTCCGTCTCCACTTACGGGTGCAGCGTGACAGACCCAGTCTGATGCTCAAATGCTCCTGCTCTGACCCAGACCCTGAGGTGCTGTGGGACCCTGAGAGGCACTGAGGAACCTGGAGGGTGCATGGAGGAGCGAGTTTGTGGCATCAGCAAATGGAGGCAAATGGCTTTCTTCAAGGAAGTAATGTAACAGGGTCAGGGAGAGCCTTGGGGAGACTGTGTTTAGCTCAGCTTTGCTTTTCAGATATACAGTTCAAAGGGAAACTATTTGAGGAAAAACAGTGGTGCCCACAGAAATTCCCCAAATATTCCATTGCACTTGTTTAGCACGTCCAAAAACCAGCCTGGAATTGAGATACAGGCAAGACCACAATTGAATGACACCCAATATCTAATTTCTTAGGTATTTAGCGAGGGGAAAGGGGCAGGGATAAGGGAGACCTTCACAGCAAGTGGGTCTGTCTTGAGGTTGAATTGAAAAGGAGAGCGAGGTTTCACCCCAGTGTCTCTACAAGCTCCCGGAGCAAGTCACTTGCTCCCTCCGTGCTTAGATTCCCCACCCCTGAAGCAGGGCTAACGGCAGACCCTTTCTCTCACCTTTCATCTCTCTCCGCTGGATAGACTTGAAGTGTTTGAGTGACAAATTCCCTCTGCCGGTGAATTTACGGAGTGCCTAAACCTTAGCTGGAGCCTCTAGGGATAGCAACCGTAAGTCTTAACAAATCTGGCTGTGGTGCAAGGCAAGGTCTCGGGTTAAAAACTTACCTGCCTGTGTTGTCCTCTCAGAAACACCGGCAGGAAGAAATCACTGGAAGTCGACGCTGTTCAAAGCTCTCTTGTCAGCAAGGACTCCTCTGACGCTACAGGGACATCGCCTCTCGCTCCTGCTAGCCGGCGGGGACTGATGCTGCGGCACGGAAACGCCCGCTCCAAGGCAGCTCCCACCAACCAACTGAGGCCAACCTGCTCTTTTCAACAGGGAGGCGTTTTCCTCTAGGGACCTTATTTGGCTAGAGCATTCCCATCTCTAAAACCCTGTAGGAAATGCACGCTCCTGCATGCAGATGCTCTTCATGACGATTGTGGGGAAATTCACTCAAGAAGTCTCTCCCGTGTCCTGGGACGCTGTGACGGCCTGTCACAACACCAGAGCCTCATCTCCGGTACTAGCACTGCTGCAAGCAGGGAGAGACGGCACAAGCCAAGCCTAAGTCTTGCTCTTCCACCTACGGCACAGCCCCTGAAGGAGACAGCGTCCCCTTCAACACAACGTACGTTACAACTGGAGGAACTGCTCAGCACTGGTAAAGCCTGAATATCCTGAAAAGCCCCAACATATCGCTCACCCACTTCGGCAACAGCTTGAAAAGGCTCATGACTCTCCTTTGCCTCAGACACTAAGATCATACTCTCTCTCAGGTCTCTAGCTAGCTACAGACGTTAAATCTAGCTGCAATCTTGAAAACAAATATCCTCACCATAGGTCTATGGATTGAAACATCAGCTGTGGGACAGCAGGAATACAGGGGTGAAGGAAGAAAGCATCTGGCACCTTCTCTGACACCTCCCGCCACATAAAACAAGCCATATTTTGTGGTTCCTCATTCACATCATTGACACACAACCAGAAACGTGGAGGGATTCAGGCAAGCAGCAGAAAAATGTATTTACCCAATACAAAGGTACAGCAGCGTTTGCAGTACAGTCCATCTGCAAAAGAAGCATGCACACATGCTCCTCACATCCAAGGAGCAATTCAAAGAGAAAAATAACTGACTTTTTACAAATTACTTGCGCTGCTTGAGATCACAAAAGATGTTGTGAGCATCAGGTCGCACAGGAATTGCATATATCACTTCACGTGCTGTCGGATTAACCCTTTGCCGCTGCCTCCCAGAAAGCAAGGCTTGCACTTGTGCTAGCAGAGCAACCACCAGCTCCTTATCTCCTGGATGGGGAGCTTGGCGTTGCAGGGCAAGAGTAGGAAGGAGCGTGGTGCCAGTGCCCAGACACAAAGTTAACGGAGGAGGAAAGCCCTAGGCTGTCTCCTGCCCTGTCCCAAGTATGGGCATCACAGCTCAGGACCTGCCTCAGAGCTACACGGAGGTCTGTATAAGCAGAAATGCAGGTTGGAGCAGACCTTCTGCAAGCAATGCAGTAAAACAAATGCACCAAGAGTAGTTTAAGATCCAGCCCTCAATGCTCAATTTTAGTCGCACCTGCAGTAAATCAAGAAAATGCCAGGGGATACTCAGGGGAGTCCCACCGAGCATGTACATAAACGTTTGAAGCAGCGAGGCTGCCAGCTGGCTCTTGCAAAAGCTTTTGTTAGCCTGACGTTTCAGGTGGGAGGAGAGCGCCCGGGCACAAGCGTGTCACACGCGCCGGGCGAGAGGCGGCCGAACCCAGAGCCACGTCCTCAGCCCTGCCGCCGGCAGACGGCCGCAGGTACCGATTAGCCTTCCTGGGGATCCAGGCACTGCTTCATTAAAGCGCAGACTCCACGTGTAAAAGCAAAGGATTTTGAGGAAAAGAGCCTTGGGGACCTCTTTGGGACCTCTTTTGAGTACGCTTTGGGGCACAGCAAATACATTCAACTGGGAAAGAAAGCGAAGGAGGGAGAGGAAAGGAGGGATGTCCTTCACATCCCGCTCCCAAAACGAGCAGGGCAGCAGACCAAAGCAGGCCGAGGGCGAAAGGCTGGCGTTTTTAGTGCTGTGCCTCCTCTAAGACGAGCATCACCTTCAAAGGTGGGCTCGGAATAAATTGCAGGGCAACGGCAAGCTGCTCGGCACGAGAGGAATTATTCATCCTTCAGCGTAACATAATTACACATCCAGATCGTCCCTGGGCAGTTCTTTATCCCGGCCAAATTTACACTAGCTCCTAAAGGGAGCAGTCAATCTTAATGAATGACTTACAATTTTATCACCTTTATAAGATTTTATTAAAAAGAAGAATATCAGAAGTTTAGATCTTTAATTAGTAAATTTTAACCCTACCTTTGCTGTGCATCACCCTTCCTTTTGACAATTCCTTCATTTCCATCAGCGGGAAAACTTGGTGCAAAGATACTACCTTAGATTGCAAACCATTTGCAGTTTTATCAGTCAATGGCAAATTTAACTAGTATGTTTAACACACCCATATTTTGTGATTCTGTCTGTTCAGAGCAATAGCATGCAGACACACAGTTCTGAAAGAGCTTTTTCTGAGACACAGCAAAATAAAGAGAAGATTTTGCTTCATTTGCACAGGAAACCAGTTCCTTCTAAGGCAGCCAGTTCTCGCAGAAATAATACAAGTAATTCATTTTGTTTCCATTTAAGGTGAACCTAGAATATTTTTCTTTGTTTGAGTAAACCAATTACTGTTAATTCACACTGGAAGGAAACTGGTGATGACCATCACCTGTTAAATACTGCAGCTGCTCTTAATGGTCAGCTGGGGAACTCAGCTGGGGGTGTGTGTAAATAAAGCTGAGTCCTCTTTTGCAGCATTTTAAAGCTTTAGGGAGAGAGGTGGGTCAAAATTTCAGGGAAATAGGGACGTTTCTTCTTACTGTTACATTTTTCTATCAAAAAACATCACGATGCTATCGAATATGCCCTATAAAAATGATCTAAATCCCCCTCAGGATAACAGGGCTTTCCTGACTTCTGGGCTCCTGACGCAGATCCGTCAGGTGCAGGAATTTTGCTGCACCCAATCTTTGATAAGAATTCTCCTCCTCTTACGCTCACCAACTATTTCCAGGTGGTCTTCCTCACCCCGACCGAATTTTTATTCCCCTGGTTTGCACGGTTTCCCAGCAGCTCGCAGGAGGGGAACGCGCCTCGGTTCGGGGCAGCGGGAGAGGGGAGGGTCGGGGCAGATCTGCGGTCAGCCCAGCTCTCAGCCTCCCGCAGCTCGGGGCACCACCCACCTAACCCCGAGTTTTGCCTTTAAACTTTTTTTTTTTTTTTTTTTTAATACCAAAACCCACTTTTTGTGGCAAGCGCAGAGCTGAGGGAATGGCTGAGGGGGAAAAAGAAAAAGCATTTTAACTGCAATTTGTACTTTCAAGTAATAAAGCCAGCATTAAGCATCTGTACAGTCATGCTTTACCAGCATGTGAGAAACCCTGGGGTAAGATACCATTCACCCAGCATAAAAAAAAATAAAAAATAAAAGCTGCCTCTTTCTACTCATTCTTTTCCACAAAACACAGAGAAGTACTTAAACTAAACCTTTCCAATAGCTCAAAGAAATCTTGGAATTACAGTGCTACATCAACATGGTATTTGGCAAGGTAGATCCTCTGCAGATTTTCTGCTCTACTCCAGAAAATGTACTTTTTTTTTTTTTTGTTAGGGGTAAATTTGTTTTCTTGCCATTCTTCCACCAAACAGTGTTTACAAAGTGTGTGTCACTGCAAACCTTTCTAATCTAGAGAACGTGGACCTGGGCTCAGAAACTTTTATGATAGGGTGGGAGGGTTCTGGCTTACCAGGAAAATCAATAAGGTTTCTTAATTAAAAAAAAAAAAAAAAAAAAAAAAAAAAAAAAACTGTAACCAGGAAGGAGTGGGAGACACCTGATCTAAATAAGGTCACCAAAGCTGCACTTCCAGCTCTCCCAGTCATACCCCCAGCCGGGTTTACGCCGCCGGCTGCCCGAGCCCGGTGGGTTTAGCCTGAGCTGGGCGCCCGTGGCACAGCACCGGCGTTCGGAGGAAGCTGTAAATGTCAGTACGGCACAAAGACGCTTTTCAGCATACGACCCTGCGGCCACAAATAACAGCACCCCTGCCCTTCCCAAGCATTTTTTTTGCATCCCTTCCCCTGTGTTTTACATTTCTCGTAGCGCCTTTAAGCAATTTTAAAAGCCGTCGCTCTCTCCTTGAGCAGAGCATCCTCAGCACTCGCTTGAGAGGAAAATGGGATTAAACAGAAACCTGCCTCCGAGCAGCGAACTTGCAGCGCACTCCGTCCGCAGCTTGCTAGCTTGCGCTTGGTGCTGCCGCGACGCTGCGGCCAAAAGCAACTCCTTCCTGCCAGCTTGGTGCTTTGGGGCAAAAACCGAGGCAGAGCGAGCCGCGCTCGCGACCCCCGTCCCCACCGGGCGGGGAGCGGCGTCCCCGCAGCGACCGCCCCGAGCCCGCGCGGGCCTGGGGAGCTGGCAAGGCGAGCGGCAGCCCCGCGCTCTGCCTTCTCTCAAAGTTATCCCTAAAAACCGCTCCGTGGAAGGATGCCCTTCGCGAGCGAGGCGCTCCTGGTCCCGAAGGCAAAAATCCCGGCGTATGGGCAGTATCGCTTCCTTCGCTTGCCAGTAAAGGACAAGCTTGCACTCAGTCAATGGTTTGAAGCTATAAAAAATATTATTTTATGTATATATATTATATACACACACACATACATGTATATTATGCACACACATTATATATATATATATACATATATGTATGTATAAAATTATAATTGCTTTTTGAACTGCACTGACAGCCAAAACATGTGGTGCAAGGTGAGTTGCTTTTAAAATGGAAGAGACATTTACCTGCCCCCCCCCCAAAAAAAAAAAAAAAAAAAAAAGAAAAGAAAGAAAGAAAAACACTCGGATCGGGGTTTGCAGAAGCACGGAGCCGCTCTGTATTCGGAGTATGCCGCAGGCAGAAGTCTGCAGAAACCAGCGCACCAGTGCGCGCACGTGCCCGCGCGCACGTGCCCACGCTCGCCCGCAGGCACACGCGCCGCCCCGGCCCCGCCGCCCCTCTCCTCGCACCCGCTGCTCCGCCAGGACGAGGAGAGGACGGGGCGGCAGCGCCGCTCTCCGCGTGCCGCCGCGGCGAGTCTCCGGCTCGGGCGCTGCAAAGTTAGCGGCGCCGGCGGGGCGGCGCGGCGACGCGCGCCGGGCGCGGGGGAAGAGGTGCGCGTCCCCCTTACCTAGTGCGTACGGCGAAGCGCTGAGCGGCGGCTTCAGAGAGCCCCGGGCCCCCAGGGGCAGGCGGCTTGGGGCACGTGCACGCAGACCGCAGCAAAAGCCATCGTCGCGCTGCCCGCTAGCGCGCCGCACGGCTCCGGCGGCTCAGCTCGCCGGCTGCAAACATCCCGTTGGACTGACGCGTTCAGCGCAGGCAGAAAACTCGATTTACCAGAGCTACGGCAATGAATTTCCATTACGATGACAGCTTCGACCGCATCACGTCCGGACAGGCAGCCAACCGCCGCCTTCCGGAGAGCGCACGCGTTCGGCGGGCCGCGGCCCCTTTCTCCTCGGGGCCGAGCTCGGGGGAGCGCGCCGCTGCCGCTTGCGCCAGGACTCCCCGGGCCGAGAGGTGAAGGCACGCTGACCCCCCTCCCCAGCCCCCAGCCCCGCCGCGAACCGCCTCGCGGGGAGCGGAGCGGGTGGTCGCAGCGCTTCTGTTTCGGCTACCCCTCCTCCGTTACCGTGGAAACCCGGCTGCAGCATCCTCTCTTTGTCCGGACCGGTGCGGAGGTGGCGCCGCGGCGGAGAAGGACCGGCCGGCCGGCCACCCCGAGGAGGCCCCGAGGAGGCTCGCTAGTTAACGCGGGCACAGGAGGGACAGCGCTGGGGATCTCCCTGCCCGCGGCACGAGATGGGCGAGCGCGCCGCGCTGCTCGTACGTAGAAATACTCGGTTGTCTTCATAGACTGGTAAGGTTAGAAGGGACCTCTGGAGATCATCTAGTCCAACCCTCGGCGTAGCCCATGCGGGGATTGAACCCACGACCTCGGCATTAGCAGCACCACGCTCCAACCCCTCTGGAGATCATCTAGTCCAACCCTCGGCGTAGCCCACGTGGGGACTGAACCCACGACCTTGGCATTAGCAGCACCACGCTCCAACCGGCTGAGCTAAACCTGCCCCGCAGTGGTGGCCTCCGTGCCGAAAGCTGCCCCCGGCGCCGGTGGGCGATTAAGCGCCTTGGCCGGCTTAAAGCTTGGCACCCCAACGAGTGGGCGAGGAAACACGGCTGAAGACGCTAGGCAGGGAGGTGACGACGGCTGATGGGTGTCGTGCACCTCGGGGTGGGCGGGAGCGGGGGCGAAGGTCGAGAAAGCCAGCTCCTCGCCAGGTGTTCGGTCCCAAACATCTGGTCACCAAGCCAAACCCACCAGCCGGTACCCGCCGCGGCAGGGAGGAAACAACACTCCTGCCCCGGCGCCTTCCCAGCAGTTGCTGCGGGACAGAATTGCCTCGAAACGGGTCTCCCGCAGACTGAACACTTGCTCGCACACCAAAACCGGACAGAAAGCCGAGTGCAGCGGTGCCACTTTCCGACCGCCGCAGCGGGAGCGCTACCTCTCGCCGACCGCCCTTTCAAAGCAAAGCTCACCAAAGAGACAGCCAGTAATAACAACCGACTATAACCTCTCATAAAAACGTGCAGACCCAGTAGGTTTTTCTCCACTGTTAAAAAAGCAGTTTTTTAATATATGAGATGTATTTGCATAATCATTTTCCTTAATTCAATAGAAAAAATAAAATCAGACCCTTTCCAAATCTACTGTAATTATCTTTTTTTCCTTTCTCTTGGCAAGTGCTATTTTTAGTCTACACGCATGCATAATCATACTATAGCATAGCTGGTTTTTAAATTATATCTGCCAGTATAATTCACAGATTTTAATTAGATATGGCGCTGGATAGCCATGCTCAGTCGAGGAGCTGCATGCCGTTTGCATACAAACTCAGCCAAGAAACTTCCCTACCCGCCATCTGTTTGCGCGGTCGAGGAGGGGCAGACCCTCTCCATGGGCAAAGCTCGGTGCAGGCCGTAGGCGGCCGGAGCCGCGGAGCAGCCCCTGCCCCACCTGCCCCGCAGCTCGTGGCTCGAGCTCTGCCCGGCGCGCCGTCCGTGCCCGTCAGGGGACGTCCTGAGGGCTCCTCGGCGCTCCGCCTTGCGCTGCATGCCGAAGACTTGGTCCGGCTGATGGGACGGGCGACCTCGGGACTGTCCCGTCAGGCTAGCGTACTGCAGGTGCCCCTCCAGCTCTTCCAGCACTTCCTCGTTTTCTGCTAATAAGCGTCTCGTTACACAGAGATCAAATTTTACTCTGGAAATTGTTCATTTTAACGTTTTCCTTATGGAGACTCCCTTTGGAGAATCAGACCCTTCATGACGAACCCCCGGCTGTCCAGCAGGGAAGCACTGCTGAACGCCCACACGTAGGACACGCTAACATCAGCGGCCAGCTGAGCCGACGCAAGAATCATTGAAATAAGACCCATCACCTTGGTCAGGGCTGGACGAACCTAGCCTGCTGCAGCACTACGTGCTAAAGCCCAAGAGCGGCTTGTAATAGCCTGGCCCCAGCGGCTGGAAACACTTCAAGCGAGAAACGGGTTAGGGAGTTTTGAATTTTAGATCCTAAAAACATCCCATCTTCATTCTCTCCAATTACAAAGACAAAAAAAAAAGGAGGGGGGGGAGCCTTTGGAACTTGAACCAAGCAACACTTGCTTCTTTCACATGTATTTCTTTAGTAATTTTTGCAACTGAATATAATGCATATGCCTAGACAGTCATCATTCAAGGAAGAAAAAGCTTTTTTTGCACCAATTTATTCAAACATTTGCTGTCCAGTAGATCATTAACTGGACAGCAAAATAAATCCCAGGGTGAGTGCTTAAAGCACAATTTCAAGAGCAAAGATGCGCAACAGCCATTTCTTGGCCCATTCCAGTATGTCCAAGCGCAAGCAGATACGATGTGTAGTAAAGACTGACCTTTAATTTCGGATGAGCTGAGGAGCTGATGTACAAATATGTGGTAAACAGGGCTGTCACCTTCTCAAAGCACCAGGTTTGCTTTCCAGTTGATCTGCACGTGTAGCACCATGTTTAAGGTTACAGCAGCTCTGGGCAGAGCCCTGTCTGGGCTTTCAGGTGTCTAGAAACCAGAGAGAAGTGAAGAAAACCCCCAAATGCCACCTAAAACATTTCCAGGCAAAATTACCGATGGGAAACAGATAGCAGACTGCTCTCCAGAAACCCTTCACGGAGATCCATCATCGCTGTAAAAAGCGCAAGGAGCCGCCTCGCCGGCTGCAGGTCGCTGCAGGACCTGTGAGCGGAGCTTGGGGAACGACAGGGCTGTCCTGGAACTGGAGCTGAATGCAAAGGTGCGTGCCGGATAACATTTTTATTAATCAGAGATCAGAAAGATACTGAAGACCTCATTTTACTATTCAGTCATCTTCCAGGGAAGATCTACATCTGGATTTAGTGTTATTGGTGGTGCTGGGAAGCCCTGATTCTAGCGCAGTCTAGACCCAAAGCACTCCAAAGCTGCGCAAAACTAGGAATCGCAAGAATGGCTCTATCGTCCTTCACCTGCGTGCAACTCTGCCGAGACTCGTCACTTGCTGTCACAGGCAAGAAATTAATTTAACACAGCAAAGGAGATTTCAACTTTGCAAGTGGTCTGTGCTCAGTGCTAAAGATGGAGCAAATTTTCTCTCTGGTTTTGGGACAGCTGTCACCAAGAAAAAAAAAAAGGAAAAAATAAACAAAATATACAGGAGTGCTCGTGACATCTAACAGGGAGGCATCTCCACCAATGCTGTTTTGGAGGAAAAGGTTAGAGACACACCGATCAGGGCTTGTTTAGGAGTTGACACTGCCTGGAGACAAGGATTAGACAAAATAAGTTTCTCTTTTTAACCCCGCTGGTTCTGCGAATCTAATAACTGCAGCGTCTCCGTGTTCACGCTGCTCTTCCCACCCACTCTGGCTTTCAACATTTGAGCGTTGTCCCGCTGCTCCCCGAAACGCTGCTGTCGCACCGCTTCTCCTGCTGCATGCCCGGAGCAGGTTTTGCCAAGACTCGAGCAGCCTGCCTATAGGAATATCTGTATTTTAAATTACCTGTAACATTTAGCATACGTACTCTAAATTAAATGTGAATTTTTGAATGTAAAATGTAATGGAGCAGCTTTTCATCATCTGAACAAACTGTTTAACCTCGTTGCAAATACACCCAAGAAACCTGTGCCGAGACGGAACCACAAAAAGATCCAAACAAGATGAAACTCTAAGTAAGGAAGTTAGCAGCAAAGAGAGAGTCCGCTTTGCAACTTTAGGAAGAAACAGCTATGCGTAGCAGTCGCTTGTGCTACGCGACTTTTAAAGAGAAGGTGTCAGCAAAGGAGATGGCCCAAACTGCCCCGCAGCAGGGGCGCAGCGACGGGCAGCACCAGCCGCCCCGGCACGCAGCAGTGCCTCTCGCTCACCCGAATTTGTCGGGGGGGTACAGGCAAACGGTTGCGTGCTGTGAAGGAAAAAACAAAACCGAGGAACCGCGCGCTGCTGGCCTTCCACTCCTCTTACCTCCCCAAGGGTCTCCTTGATGGCAGCAGGACACGCAAATAAATCTGGGATGTCAGCGGAGGTGTTTGGAAATGCCAAGGAAAAGCCCCCCACACCACCACCGCTATCCCATTTCCCGGCTGTGGGAAGCAACAGGCTGGCGAATCGGTGAATATTATCCCACGCGCATTTGGCGCAAGTATCCGTCAGAGGGACCGGGGCGGATTAAAGCGTAACGGCTGCAAAGCAGGACGTGCTCGGTCTGCGGTACGCCCAGGAGCAACTCCAGCGATGGAAACTGCAGAACGTCAAAGGTTTCTCCTCCGAGCACTCGCAAGCCAGGCAGCAGCGCTGATTCAAGGCTGCAGGAATGAGCATTTTTAAACTGGGACTTTTTTTTTTTTTGGAGGGGGGTGAATTTGGGGCAGTTCAGTCTAAAGGCAAGTACATCTGCTAAGATTCAGCAATACTAAAGTCACTGGGGAGTAAGAAATGGTGCTCACGGTTTTTTGAAATAAAGGTGGAAGAATTAAACACCATTGCTCAAGGCGATCCATAGCGTCTCCTTCATGCCACTACATCCCACACACGCAATGTAACATTGCTACATTTTCAGAGTATATATGCCAAAGGGTTGTACATAGTAAAAAGCTGAAAATCGCTTCCCAATTTAACACACCTTTGAAATTAAATTCTAACTAAATACAGTGTATATAGCTTGCAATGAGAGCATTACAATTAGCTTTAAAATCTATTGTGTCAATTACGTTCATTTTAAGCTTCTTTTCTGGAAACAGTTCCGCTCTGAAAAATTTACGTGAGTGACAAAAATTTTGGTAGAAACTTACTTCTAGCAACTAAATGGTGTCTGCACGGGCTCAAGTTGTAGCTTAAAATAAGTTTACACGTTGACATGAAAGAAATCAAGTGTGAGACATGAAGGATGTCGCACAAATGTAAAGCGTGTATGAATTTGGTATTCGATCTGGAGTTTGCTGCTGAACACAAGCCGCCACGGTTATCTCACGTACTACTTTGTTTTTGTTGCTCCGACTCCCCAAGGCCCTAACACAACACAGCCAATAAAGCACCTGCTTAACTTAATAAATAGGAATGAATTTAAGCATATGCTCAACCTCTAACAGCACGCGAGCAGTTTGCCAAGTCTTTGACAACTCTTAAGGTCAGGGAAAGTCACAGCCTGCACAGTAGCTTCCAGGGACATCTTAAAAATAACACACCTTTGCTCGGGGTTTAAAACTCGGCTGACCAGGGCACACTGAAGATGCGGCCGCTGCCAGCAGGATGCCCCACGTTCATCACAAACCGGGTCTTTGAGGTTTGGGCATTTCACTTTGCAGACCTTAAAACAGAGCTGAGTTGGAGATATCTGCAAGTGTTCGCCTCATTATTTTCTGAGAAGTAATGCAAAACAACACTTAAGTCCCCAAATGCATGCATTGGCAGCCCGATGTCGACTGTTAAACTCTTCCTTTCCTTCTCTGTCAAGTTTTTAAATATCCCTACAGTCGTTTCTATCTGAAAATGGGTTTCCTACAGCAATATTTAAAGAGTAGCCACCAAAGAGGTGGGGAAATAGATCCAGAGATATAAAGATAAGGAAAATACACATTTACATGTACCAGTAAGTTATATTTAAAAGAAAACAAATAGATAACAGAAACTTTTATCTATTCCTTCCACCTCCAAAAAAACAGAAGGGAAACAAAATCAAACCCACAGCTGAAAGCATGCTAACTATCCTCTTGAACAAGCGCAGTGTTTGTGCATGAAGTTTATGCCCCTGCTTCCCCCTGCTGGAATAAGAGCAGGAACTACATTTAGTAATTTTTAGAAGTACCTTTTCTTCCTGCATAGCTTAGGGTGTTTTCCACTCCCAAGACATTTGCAATTTGGAGAGGGATCATATCATACAACAGATTGGAAAGTGGTGTGGAGCTTCCTTTGATACCAACCAACCACTGTCAACACCCAGAGGGCGGAGGGCAGGCGAAGAGGATTAAACCATTTTACACAGAAACAAGCAACCAACCAAAAGAAAAATCACAATTACAATTTGTTCCTTATAACTACATTTTGTATTAAGATTTATCCAGTATTCTGACTGAATAGGCATACTGATCTAAACTAAATCTAACTCCAACCACTAACAGTTGGTAAATGCAGGTTACTGCACCCTGTATCAAGAAGTACATTGGGACTGAAGTAACAGGGCCAGCTGTTCTGCCTCACCCCGCTCCTCACTCCAGCCAGCCCCACGTATGCACCCGCAGAAACGTCTTCTGCAAGCCCAGGAGGTGTTTTTGTAGCATCTCTGCTTGCATGGACAGTTCAGTTGTGTCTACGCCTACTGTCAGGGACACCAAAAGACTACAAGGAGCATGCAAAAAGAAAGTCTATTAACACTTACCAAATGATCATAGCAGATGTTTCAAGATTATGCTTAGGCTGCTTTTCAACCATGGGTGCAGCTGTAGGACAGATTTTATTTCTGTAGCTTTTCTAGTCTTCAGCTGCAAGCCCACAGTTTCAGAAGAACTGAGTGTGAAATTGAAAAGAGGACATATAGGAACAAGAAATATTTTGCATTTGCTATTGTGTTAAAGTCTTAGCTAGATTGTAAACTGTTATTTCAGTATCATCACAGCTGTTTTCTTTGCATCTTCTGTTAAGTTCCCTGACTATACTCACATTTCAGGAAATATTAGTGTTTGTTAGTACAATAGTTACACCTGGATTACACTTTCAGTGTCATCCCAGCTGTCAGCCTTAAACTTTAAGAAGAAAATACTTCAGCATTCAAACCAGACATGACTTTTTAAAAAAATTATGTCCTCCATGCTTAAGTCTTTCAAGGATATAACTTGAATTTTAATAGTGAAATTTATAAATCAGCATAGTTGGAACATTTCACGTTCCCTCCCCTTTATGCTCTTATTATCAACTATATCTCCTAACTGCTGTCACCTTCTAACTTTTAGTAACTGCAGAAGCTTACTTATATACTATTCAGGAAGAACAACCCAAGTTTAGCATTAATTTTGCCCACTTTATTATAGTGAGTCTAACGACTCTTCCTCAAGTATTACTCTCATCAATGCAGTATTTAGCTTGAAAGCCTTTGGAATATAACAGATTTTTAATTCATTTATTGTATTTTGAAAATGAAAATTGCAGTTAAAAGGTGCCACGTGTAAAAGCTTTTTAATTTAAGCATAGTCTTTATCCTTGAGTGTTGAACACCTGACATACTGTTTGTGCTCCACAGAAGTTTTTCCTGCATGCACTTTAGAAATACTTTGAAAGATACCATAATCACATTTAGGACATTTTCAAATTTTATTTGCAACTATTGCAATTACAAAGAATATATCATTGTAAATCTGCATTTAAAGTGATATCCCTTTTTAATAAACAAGGTCACAAATTAGTGTACAGCTATTCTGGCTTTGGGCAATTTTCATAGGATGGAAGTTTCTCTGTCACATTTCATGGCACTACATTTTCACAGTTCAATATATAGTTAAAAAAAAGTACCCCTGCTCCTACTTTGAGAATATTTATGTGCTGAAATGCAGCTTACAAATAATCACCTTCTTTTACTGAGAGGGAGAATAGGAAGAACCTGTTTGTGGCTTTTGTCAAGTCATACAAACATAACAACAGCCACAATCCTCTCTTCCCCAAATCTCATCCTTTTTTCTCTGTTTGTTTATTTTAAAGAAGGGAAGGGATAGAATCACTGTCTGGTTTATGGCCCTGTGGGACAATGAGGTTATAAGAGAGATGCACACTATTACAAATGCAAACAGCCATCAAATTTTGTCCATTTTATTGGTGGGCATTCAAAATTGATAGAAAACACGCCCTCTTTGCATGTTTTATTTTACCCTTAAAATATTTTCTGACAGTGTCAGGTAGATTCAATGTTAAGAATTTCTTTCAGCTTTCAGCATCTAGAAAGGTACTACAAATAAGCCACCAACTTATGTAACACATGGTCCCAAAATTGCTTTCAGATATCTAGTTTATCAAAAAGCTCAGATCTTCTATTGATCTGATGAAATAAAGGCTTAAAAATGTTTTAAGCCATTAATAGCATCTTACGGCAGAATCAAGAAAGTATGTGATTTCCATGACAATCTTGGCATAAAAAGGCAACAGTCCTAAAAAAGCAGCCCTCCAGAATACATGGAACGTGGCAATGGGTATGATGACAATTTATTATAAAAGTTAAGTAAAACAGATTTTAAAGCTATGAATGTGAGCAGTATCACAGCAAAATGAGTATCACAGAACAAACCAAGTCTGAAATTTGAGCAGATGTTATTTCAGTCAACAGAAATTTGAAATATCAAATATATCAGAGTGTTCTCTAAAATATACTCCTAATGCAGAAAACTGATTTAAAGTTCGCTCCTAGCTAGTGGTACCTTTTATTTTAACTGGACCCTAAACTGATCAGACAATACATAGCCCACACTTTTGGACATTTATAATAAAAAAGCTTTTATTTTCAGTTGAAACAAATGCACCATCCTGCACTTGAAGGCTATAATGAGCCAAAAGCATATTCCAAGGTTGTATCAATGGCAACAGATTTGTTTGATCTCCACTGAAAAGTTACATAATGCACTCATAATTGATAAAGAAAAATTAAACTGAGCCTTCTCAAAGCTTCTGTACTGTGTTTCTTGATTATTGTACAGTTCCACAGTCAGACCAAGAGTTTGCAGAGTGTGCAAATATTGTAGTCAATCAATAGTACTGTTTAATCATCGTCATCCTCTTCTTCCTCTTCCTCCTCAAAACTGTCTTCAAAGCCCTCACTATCTTCCTGGTCCTCATCACCTTCTATTGCTGTATCCCATTGTGGATGATTTTCTGGTACTGGTTTTGCTTCGTGAACTTCCAGCTTTGATTGTGTAAAAAGAAGAAAAGGAAAAAGGAAAAAAGAGTTAGGGACAACAAACAAACAAAACAAAACACCCAATTGGGGAGGGCAGGGAGGGAGGAAAGGGGGAAATCAAGCAGCTTCCAGAAATACGGCATGTCAGATTTTTCTCAAAACTGTGTGTATCTATGACTAAGGACAGAGAAATGGAAGGACAGAACTCAAGGTGTAAAAACCCAGAGCCAATCATACTGCAGAAGCTGAATAGATATGAAAAACATGTATTAAAATTGCAGGCACTGGAAAGCATCACATACTTGAGCCCCATTTAATTCAGCATAAATTTGCCACTACTAGCCTTAGGCAAAAAATATTTAATAGTCACCATCAGAAGGTGTTTGCTGCTATTTTAAAATTAGGACAGCATGAGCTCTTGAAGATAACAGGGGAGTTTCTTGGATTTGAATAGCAACATGAAGTCAGTTTCAATATAATACAGGTATATGGCGCAGTTAAGCATTACCTTCAACGGTTTAATCTGGTCCAAACCCATATATGAATCCGATCTCAAATAAACCGTGTACTGATAGTTTCCAGGCTTGCCTGGTGCTGGGAATTTCAGCTCTACCTACAAAACAGAATTCACTCCATGAGACCTTAACTACAGCAATCTTTCAAGCAACACATTAAAACAGGTAACTGACTATGATACCCTAACAGGCAATAAATACTACTACCGAGTAATACTTTTTCTTAAAAAGTCTAAGTGTCTTACAACTGACATTTTTCTGAGAATCACTGCATAGTAAAATACCTGCAGAAAAGAGATAAAACACCTACCTACAGTATCTTCAGTGAAAGAAGACTCAGTCACATTATCTCTCTGAATTAGACCAAAGCACATTTAGATTTTAACCACAGAATTTCACCATGTTGTGGGCTTGCTAAAGCTCAAAAACCTAGACAGGTTAAAATATTCATTCTGTTGAAAGTACTAGCTCAACTCTACTATATTTGAAGCAGAACATAAAATCTATTTTGAAAGAACAAAAGACATTACATCTCCCATTTTTAAAAAGCACAGAACACAGCAAAAGGTTACAGCCTCGGAAAGGCTCATATGACCCAAGTCCAATGAATTTGTCACAGTCCATTCTACAGAAAAAAAGAGCACTTAATTTATCATTCATCTGAATAATTTTTTTTTGTTTTGTTTTACTTTTTTTAAAAAAAAAAGAATAATCAGTTCGTATGAATACTGGTTTTCATCAGTTCTTGACATCAGCAAAAAAAAGACTAGCCTCATTCTGGAAAGAAAGTTGAAAGGTTTAACTTGTTTTCTCCATTATCAAGTTTCACATTATCCAAGTTTTATCAGAGAACAGTGTAATTTGCCTCCCATCTCAAAAAGAATGAAAAATTAAAATTGAAATCAATTAAACGTGCTTGCATACTATAAGACATGTCCGTACAGTTTTGTAATATCCAAGAAGAAAACTGAATACTTTACCTCTTCTTTGTCTTTTAGTGTACAAACATGATATGGCATACATATTAGCATCTGCTCCTTCCGATCTGCAATATATAGCCACCACCATTCTTGTTTTTCCTTTTATTAAAAAAAAAAAAAAAAAAAAAAAAAGAATAATAAAATCTTACAAATTGTAGGGGCATCATTTTATAACAGGCAGGTATGATTCACTGGTCCTTGCAACGCATACACACAGGACTTATCAACTCTTCACAATGCAGGAATACAATAAAGGGTACATACTGCACACTGAAAGGAAACAAGTTATCCTAAGCAACTCCAAAAGCTTCATTCTGTATTTTCAGACTTTGGCTCAGTATGTCAGATGGTAACTTTCTGAAGAACTGTATTCACTGGGGATTAACGAGCCATTTCATGCAAGAGCAACAAGCAACAACAACCACTTCATAGAAAAATACTTCAGGTCCTTAGAAACCCACCAAAAATGAAAAGATTAGCATATAAAGCAAAGCACGCCCAGAGACAATTCAAGTCCCCCTTCCAATAAACAATCTTTTTCAGGCATATGAAAAAAAGTGGGAATCTGCTGAAAGCTGGAATTTGAGAAAACCAAGATTTCACTTCCAAAAAGCATGAACTGTAGAGGATAGTGGTATCAGTACTGCAAAGGATACTTCTGCCTATTACGTATAGTTTTAAAATCACTACAGGTCTCAAGGCCAGATTTTGCTACTGAAGGTACAAAAGTAGAGTTCCTTAAGAACAAATAAATAAATACAGGTGAGGAGTGTAGTCCTCTATGAAGGGCAGAGAAACATTGCACAAGAATGTTAACACATTCTGGAACCGGAGTCAGATTTTTTAAAACTGGTGGAGTTCAGCAGCAGAGACACAATCATTCTCAAATGGGAAAAGACTGTTGCTCTTCATATAACAGCATCATCTGCTTTTCACTTAACAACTATTCCTTTTTGACATCTTTGGTAAACAACAACATTGAGTTAATGAATCAGGAACCTTTCTATTGTAAAGAAGTTAGTTTAGTACTTTAAATGATGTTTCCATTCTTTCACCTAAGTCTTTTCCTAAAAAAAGGCAGAACAATATATGGTGCCAGGAAGGTGAAAATAAAACATGAGGAAAAAGAAAAGGCAGACACTGCTATTTATGAAGTACTATACAGTAGTTACTGCTATTTATGAAGTACTATACAGTAGTTTCTACTAATAGTCAAAATAGGATAATCTTATCCTTCAGAGAAAAAAAGTAAAAACCTAAACATTTTAGACAAACCAAATGTTAGATTGATGACCTGTTTCAAAACAAGTTTTACCTTCCACTGACAGCCTGGTAACTGATGAAGTTTACAACAAACTGGAGCACGAAAGAGAGCTTCTTATATAAAAACTGACCTGGTTTAGAGCTTAAGTTATAATTGTCATATTTATACCAGCAATAATCAGGGGGTTATTTAGTGTTGGTGACTGATGACATTTATTTCTTTATTTTATGGTATTGAAAGCACTGAATCAGTACACAGACTGAAAAAGATACAGGTTTTGGATCTTTAACAGCACTACTGGACCCCTTCCAAATTCCGCAGGTGGGAAGCAAATGCTGTTAACATGTACAAATTGAAGAACGTGCCTCTACTGCAAGTAGTTAAACACTCAAAATTTCTGGGAACACTTCAGAAGTCAAAATTTGGAATTGAAATTTAAATAATGCAAATAAAATATTACAAAAAGCTAAGTCAACTCTTTTTTTCTTTTCAAATAACTATTTGTTATGCTAGTGAGAATTATCATCTCACTGAAACATTCAGCTGGCAAACTATCGACTTTAGATGGCAGAACTTACACTCTAGCAACCAAAACACTCTGATTAGCCCTGTTCAGTCCTAGAGCAGAGGAGTGCAAAACTAGCTCAATATGTTCATGCCCCATGTTACAATTTATCAAAGCAAAAGCAACCACATCACAATAAAGCAACAGCATTCCTTCAGGTGTTTAGAATATGAGGCACTAAGAATAGGACAGGAAACTATTCATAAACTATTCATAAATTATTAATTAACTATTTATGACCTAAAACTATAAGGTCTATTTGCAACTATTTGAATGACTTCATTTATGATTAACTGTCCCATGTGATTACAATGCATAAGATATTTTAAACAGTAAGTCTCTCTTTTTAAGAGGAAAACAACTGTGCAGGAGTGTCACTTTCCTCTCTCTTATTGGGTGGAATTTAAAATTTATGCCTGTGAGAACCTGGCAAGCTAACAGGCAAGTGGGCAATATGCCCTTTAACAGATGGGTGCAGGCTTCAGCATGCCAGGGAACAAGTTATGTTCATGAAATTGGAATACCACGGCCAGTTTCTACCTAAAAATGTCAAAACTACAATCTGTGCAGTTTCTGGATCTATGGATGTAGAAGCAGAAGAAGATAATTATTTAGGAACATGCATAGATTAAAGATGCATCATTGGCACAGTAACCAATCACTCAGAAACTTAGATGAAGCAGTGTCAGGGCTACTTCCCGAGGACCAGTATAACAGATTCAGCTACATTCAAATATCTGTAAATCCTAGAAATAATAAAATAAAATAAAATCATACAACTATAGCACTTCATCCTTAACACTTCATCTTGGAATAGGTAAAGATCACAACACAGGTGATACCCTAAACTATAGGTGCCCTTCCCTCCTTGCCCCCCACCAGCCCAAAGCACCATGGGTTTTGTTCTTCAGATGTCGCAAATCAACTGTATGTGAACAAGCTCCAATTGAAGCTGCAGTATTAAGTACAGCTGCATTCAAATTTCAGGAAATTAATGATATAGAGTTGTGAAGTTTACAACTGTAATATTATGAGATAACACACATATGTATTTCAAGTTCAAATATTCAGTTCAGTCTATTTTTTTTTAAACTCATAACACTATATTTAAGTTTTGTCACAAAATTTATTAGCAGCTCAGCTGAAGTTTAAGCTTGGTACAGATTAAGAAAAAGCAAAATCTGTGAAGGGTTCTCCAGTGCAGCAAAAGACAGACGTTAACAGTTAGTACCCCTGTGATACTGGGCATAATGCATATTCACTGCCCAAGTTTATACTGCTGACCTAAGCCAGCTGCCTTTGTGGCAAGGAGGTGTTAGGCTCTGCTGAACACATGACGTTACCTGAAGGGAGTAGAAAAGCAGAACACCAGCACACCTTTTGTTGTTATGCTGGTGCACTGCTGAAAGTTTAGTTGAGAGATGGGAGGGTACCCTAACTGAGCATCAGGGAAATAGGGCATTAAGATCAGCTGCTAGAGAACTAGATGTCACAAGGCAGCACAACTCTTGGATAAGGTCTTTTGGAAGAGAGTTTCATATATATGTTGTCTAGCTCCTTAGATTAAGGAGAAATCACAGAAGACAACGAATGCACGTTGGTCAGACCAACCCTAACCTTGCAATTACATCCTCACCTCTGTACAGGTCCAGAACTCTAGCCTGTTGCCACTTTGCTTTCTAGGGATGGCAGAATGACGTAAAAAAAACGGGATGTTTTGCATGTGCAATAAGCTGTACAGAATACAGACTTAAAGAGCCTTGGGGAGTGAAGAGAGGGAACAAAGATATACAGAATCTTCCTTTTTTTCCCCCCATATTCTCCTATTCTTCTGTGTCTCAGCTGTTCCTTTAAAATCAGAAGAGGAAATACATGCTTTGCATCCCTTCCCTGTTATTGGAGGCAGCATGAGGGAAAAAAGATCTTAGATTCTTTCCCCAGTCAGACAGCAGGGAGGGGAACCCTCTAAACCACTGGATTGGAAGGAAATTGTAGCCAAATACTCCTTCCTCCTGATTCCCATCTGGTAGTGTTCCAAAGACCTATCTTACTTGCTCAGAACACAAAACCTATGCTTTGAAAAATCCAACATTTTTCAAGATTTTAGTGCTGTAATGGATTTTCAGACACTTATCATTTGGTTAGCAGTTTATATAAATAACAACTGATATACCAGAATGTAACTTCAACTCCAAAGGCTGCAATAAAGACACCTCAGCCTACCTACTGTACTGAGCCACTACTCTCACATACATCCCCTTCTCCTTTCTGTGACACTCACCCACACATAATCCTGTATTTTTATGCCGTATAGTAAAGATTGTTTCGTGACTGGCTTATATCATTGCCATACTACACTGTGCTGGAAAGAGGCAGCTTTGAAAACCCTCTCAGCATCCCACAGCTGTACTCTTGTACTGCCACAATGCTAATGTGTTGAGGCTAGAAGTCAAGTAGCAAGTCAAACCAAGTTGCAGATTCAACTGACACCAAAACGCTCCTGTCCTTACTGTTGACACGGGAAGGGTCAGAACATTACCCTCTCACCAGCTCTTCAAGTTAGATCAAAAGTAACTAAAACTCAACCTTAGCTCTGTTAGAGCCACTGCTATGCTTTTATGTTCCATAACACAAAAGGAAAGAGGATTTTGAAAGGATTTTAAGTTCCCTGAATCTGGAAGGTTCCGCTTTGAATCTATGTATATGTAGTAGCTCAGCAGAAGAAAACCTCATCATTGTTGCTGTCAAAAAGACCCTTAAACTGCATACAAGTTTGCAAGTTCCTGGGAACTGGAGAGAAGAAAAAATAAGTTAGAATGTTCTAGGAAAGCTGACTGAAGGAACTTCATGGGATTTTCAAAATCAGGTTTTTTGTTGTTTTGAGGGGTTTTTTTTTAAACATTGGCTCTTTTCCACATATAAATAAGAAATTATTAAAAAGTATAGTATTTGCAGTAACAATATATAAAAAGCTATTATCTTTGGTATATTCATTCTCACGTTTCACAACCCTAATGTTTTCTATTACTGACCTCAGGAAAAAAAAGACTGTAAACAGGATGTGTTATCTTTGATTTGGTTTCAAGAAGAGCTCGCTCCTTTCTCTGTATACTTTGCTGTAATTCTTGCCACTCCTGTCAAAGACAAAAATTTGAAGAGTTATTATGCACTAGCCTTCTAGCCTAAAAAAAGAAATTTTAATCAATTAAAAAAGGTATATAAAACTCCTGCACTAAGCTACTTATTATAAAACAAAAAGGCAAACAGATTGAAGTATAAAGTATTATTAAAAGCATAAGTCAATTAGCAATAAACCAATAGATCAGTCATACAGGTATTTAAAAACACATATAGATCTTCAGGACTTGTGCATTCTTCTTCAAAACTCATTCCTAGAGCACTGCTTATAAAACACTAGCTAAATTACAGTAGTCCTGATTACAAAACGTGATAATCATTTTGCCATTAGAAGCTTATTCTCATCCTGTGTTGGGTTTCCAGTTGTCTCTCTCAAGTCTTCCACTGCAAGACCTTTGGTACAGAAACTATCTACCACCACACTGCCTCACACTCAGTTATAACTTTTTCATACATAATTTCTAATGATTAATCTAATAATAGCAGTTAGTATTTTTTTTGTATTAAGCACACACACAAGCTTCTTCAACTACTGCATGCGTATGGGATGCATCCTACAGTGTACAACAACTACTGCATGTAAAAAATGTAAAGTTCAAAAGAGATGCTTTGGGTCAATCTCACAATATCCACAACAGTTAGTAATCCAATTAAGATGAAAGAAAAACTACAATCTTTCCCTGAAGTTGAGCTATTTTTCTCCTGTAATTTTTAAGGCTTCTGTCTATTCTGCAAAGACCCTTCATTGCCCTCTTTAAAGAAGACTTGTAATGACAATGTTGTTACAGCAGAATGAGGCCTGAAAAGTCTCTAGAGAACTGGTATTATTCCTTCATCTTAGTGTTGTTCAGCCTGAGGGGATGCTAGAGGATGAAAATGCCTTTTCTCTCAACCCCAGAGGCAACATTACCCTTCAACAAAAAGTAAGACTTACAGCTTCATCATCTTTGTTTTGTTTCTCATCCTGTTCTCTGTCAGAGTCTCTGTCACTTCCATCATCTTTTTCACTTTGAGAGTCTCTGTTTGTTTCTTCTTCTTCAGATTCACTTCCTTTATCAGAAATTTCTTCTTCTTCTTCCTTCGCAACCACTTCCTAATGGGGAAAAAAAGCAACTCTAACTTAGTTTGTCTGCATCATTGTAGTGTGCAGCATTCATAACACCAGACTGAAGGTCACAGTGCTCATTTCCTATTTTAATCTACATATTTCCTGTGCCACAGATTGTGTCTGATGAAAATGTATTCTTTTTACCTGACATTCTGAGAGGGGCAGGGAAGCAACTTTACTCTTCTATAAGGCATCCACAACACAAACAGAATAAACAGTATATGATTCTGGGGTCACACTTCGAACAAGCCATACAAAAACTAGAGCGGACATAAGAAAGTACAACTTGGCTTATGTAATGGAAAAAAAAAACCACCATAAAGTGGCATCCAGAAGACAAGAAGTTGCTTAATTTAATAAAAGAAAATCTCATCTTTTTCCTCTTAGAGTAAACATACCAGGTACAGAAAAATTCAGCTACCAGAAGACAGCATAATAAGAACTAATAAAAAGGGATGATGAAGCGGAACTTCTAAATTAGTTAGAAACAACTTTCAACGGGCCACTAGAAACACTACTGAGGTGGTTTCATGGTAATTTTTCTGGTAATTATAAAAGAAACAAACAAGCAAGCTATTTTAGGAGACATGCTTTACAGATGGTTTCTGTACTCTGTACAAGTGTAGAATGAAATGCAAGATAGAAAAACATCAGATTCAAAATGGTACGCTGAACACAAAATTATAATATCAATGAATCTATGAGCTACCCCATTAGCTTGTTTTTGCTTCTGCTGTTTCGGTGGCTGCAATGAAGGTGGCAGGGGTTTCTTTTTCAATGGTTTCTTTTTCTTTGATTTTGAAGCTTTCTTGGTTCCTTTATTCTTTTGCTGCCATCCTTTGCTCTTAATTTTGTTGACGTCTCCTTGCTGTAAGAAAGCAATGTTTAAAATATTTATACTGCTCATTAAATTCCAGACATTTTCACTACACTAACTTTTAAGTTGAGAACCAAAGCAGAAGGAGAATTCAAGACACACTTGGTAGGTGTTGCCAAAAAAAATGTCCAAGAAGCACACAATTAACAACTTAACTCTGAAAAAGTTCTCCTCTTTACCTAGAGGAACACTAATTTTTAACTTACCCCATCTTCTGCTGGTTGCTCTTCTGCTGCACATATAGACTGTTCCTTTTCAAACACTTCCTGATTATAGAAAATGTCAAAATTATTAATTTCTCTCTGTACCAAAAGAACAAACTAAACAAAAATACAAATGCATATAAAATATAAATCAGGTCTGAAGGTTTTATTCATTGTGGCAACTTTTTTCTCAGTGATAAACACAACAGGAGATTAAGAGATCCAAACTAAATCCTATTTCAAACACTTGATCTAACATTTTTCCATCACCAGCACTAAAAAGAAACTTGGTAATGACAAGTTGTTCTCTTCCAAAAAATCTGCTTTATAAAACACAAATTCTGTATCACAAAAGCAAGAAGTAATAAAATGCAAAATCTGCTCTAGTTACAAGAACATTAAAAACATCAAGCTATAAAAATGAAATATTAAGATGAAACAATGTTAGCATTCTATAGACAAGAATATCTCTGTACAAATTAAAATTTTTGAAGTGCTCTTCCATTTACATGTATTCAATGGCACAAAAATTCTGAAATAGGGAGCTGTTCATAACAAAGTATCTTAAATGAGTTTTCTATATATCGCCAGACCTTTTAGCTTATTTCTAAGTACAGTTCAATTTGTTCAATTTGCTCAAAAACCCTTTATGTCCAGCACAGTGTATCACCACGCTTTTACTTGCTCCCTCCTGCAGTTCCCATCACAATCACACCTCCTAAAATCCCACAATGTAAATTGGCTTCAGTGTGGAGTCTGATCCCCAAACCACACCTGTGTGCCCCGAGGCGTAAGTCAGGCTTCCTGTTTAATTATGCAGTTAACTGAACAGCACCAGTGTAGTAATTTATATTGTAGGCTTCATTCAGTAAACGCTCATTTAGTTTCCATGTATTACATTTCTTGTTCAGAGAAAGTTGTTGCCACCTTTTAAGCTGAAACTAAGCACAAGTTGGACGTTTAACTACTACAGCATAGCATTATTTTGGTTATGCCATGTTGCTACTTATTCAGCAAACAGGTTACTTGCTTCACATAGCATATACCCTTTATACCATATTACATTTGTTCCACATTCTGCTGGACTTTTTCCTGAAAGCATCTAAATCCAATGGCTTTGCTCCTTATGAGCCCACAAGAAGTTAAATTAGTTAAAAGCACTATCCTAAGGTGTTTAGTGAATAATTTATTCTAGTTTTAAGAGAAAGTTTCTGAATATCTCTTCCTCTACTATTTACAAACCTCAGGGCTGCATCACTTGCCATATTCTTGTATCATTTTCTGGACCACTGCAATGGGCAGATTGAACTGTGACGTGACCCCATTCATGTTTGTCATTCAGAAACCAGAAATATAAGAGGATCAAGAGCAAAAGTGCTTGATCCAAAATCTTATTTTTTATCATTACCTTTACAAAACACTAAACTAGCTCCCAAAGAAAAAGTGCCTATTAACATACAGCTGCAGTTACCTGATAGAACAAGCATTCTTAATACTTACCGCCATGGTCTGTCTTGTCAGTGTGACCAGAACAGTGACAAGTGAACCTACTGTAATATTGTTGCTGTCTTCATCATCCAAAACTGATGTAAAAAGAAAAATCAATACATCTATTAAACTTTTTGAAACCTTTTCTTTCCCCATTAAACACTGCTTCTGATATGTCTAAATATAAACAAAAAAAATCAAGAATTTTTAACAGAAAATATCTCAAAATATTATTTAGTAAGTCTCTTAACAACATCAAATACATTACGAGGATGAGAACTGGTAATTCAGCAAATGGTACTACAGCAACACCGAGTTTGAAATTTTAATCGCATGAAAGTTAAAAAATTCAAAGTTATGACTGCTATGGGAACCATAATTCTGTAACATTGTGCATTTTATATAGTAAAGCATAAAACTTTAGTAACATAAAAAACCACATATGAACAAAGGGACCTTGTTATATTTGTTCTGGGAATCATAATTTTGATTTTCCTGACTTTCATATGATTAACAACTCAATTTCAATTCCGCATTAACAATCATGCATTTAATTCCTTTTTAAGCAGAAGAAAAAGGAAAATAAAAGAACAGCAATGATTACTTTAACTAAAATATCAACTATAAAACCTGCACGAAGGCCATTGAGCAGTTTTATCTCCAGTCTGCGGATGAGATAACGTCCCAAGTTGAGGAGGAATAGGGTTAAATTCAAGTGTGGAAAACTTTCTCAGGAAGCAGTTTTCCTATTTACTAGTTTTACATGGATATTTTATATAATGGCAATATGGAGTAAACAGAAAAGCATACACATTGTTTAATTCTCCATATCACACCTCAGTAAAATCCCATGACAAATTAAGACTATAGAAAGAAAAGGGTTGCCTGCCAAACTATGGGAAGGTACTCAAGGACTGAATTAAGTAGACTGAATAATAGGACTGCACACAATCCTATCCTACAACCAGGTAAAAATTTTTCTTTCTTTTTAAAAAGAGCATACACATTTATAAACATCAAGTTTAACAGATACACTTGCTTCTAAATCACATTTATATAGAGGACTACGCATATACCAAATCATAAGTATATAACCCAAAGAAAATGCGTCACATTTTGAATTTGACCACTGTCACCACAGTAATAATATAAAATTAAACATTAGAGCAACCTTTTAAGTATCTCACATTTACTAACACTGATCATCTTCACAGGAAAGGAGACTGAAGAACGAATTCACTTCCTACTGAAAGGATGCCTAATAGGAATTGCTTAATAACATGTCATCTCCAGAGAAGAGAATTACATACTCATTGAAACAGTGCAGACGAAACGTCGCTAAGCGTAGCTTGGACAGACTCTGCCATATATAAAAACTATACAAACCATACAAAGATTTCGTACAAAACCATACAAAGATTTCCATGGATATTTAGTCATCAGGGTCTCCAATTCAAAACATTTAAAAATGAACTCTCCGTGATGGTGCAAGCATACGCATAAATTCTGGAATAACCACAACTTTTAAAGAAAGCTAGTAAAAGTGGTATTTCAATCAGAATTCCACGGTGCTCATGGAATATTAATTCAACTAACGAAATACCAAATAAGCTCCTATAGGAGAAACTACTGCTGCCTTGGGAGTCTGTAAAATGTTTTAATGTATTTTATCTTCCGAGACTATAAATCTGAGCCTGCCACTCAAAAAAGTCTGTCATTTCCAGGTCACATAAATAACAGTTGTGTTTCAGAGTCCTCCAGAAGATTACTGCCAACAGACTATCAAAATGTCAGAAGGATGACATACAGAGAACAAAAGGACCTCTCACTCACCCTGTGGTTTTATATCCATAGTGACATAGGGAAAACTACCAAGGACAGCCATAACTTCATCATATTTCTTATCTTCTAGGAAATGCAGCAAATTACGACGATCAGAACCTTTCAAACTCACCAAATCCTGAATACTTTTGATTTTATACTGAATTAAAAAATAAAAAGGAAGTCACATGGTAGCAGAGAACACAGTCCACAAAACAAACTCACATTAATACAGCATTTGTGTTCCCACAGCACAAAGACATATGAGCTATTTGATTTATTCTTATTTAAAAAAAAACAACACTTTAAAAAGCTAGCAAGCATATATTTGAGAAATAGTAAAACAAAAGATTCCATTCAAACCCACTGAACAGTACTGCTTTGAGTGCTGACACATTAAAAACTAAAATAATGTATTATAAAACAACTACTCCAGTTCAGAAACTCAAGCCAAGAAGTCTTACTAATTGGGTTCTTCATTTAACTATAGAATTTCAGTGCTTTGTGAATTACATGTTAGCAGATTATACGTTATTTAGCTTTTTATACCGATTTGGAAACAAATCTAAAATCACTCTTTTTAAGATTTCAACACAGAGTAGAGTGAAAAGAGTAAGACAACACAGACGTGTGAACACGACTGCTTCAGCCCATTAGGAAAAGTAATTTTAACATAAACAAAACCATACATCTGGTTAGACTGATCATACCTTCAAGTTAGAGGAAGGTATTTTTGAAAACTCAATACATGGGAATCCTATGCTATGTTGTGGCTAACAGGCCTAATAAATTGTTCTCATAAAAAAAAAAAACAGGAAAGATAGTGGGACTATGAGATAGCTGAATTCTTGATTTCTGTACTTAATTACATCATACATGTCAAAAAGTATGTCTAAAACTGTGTGGACCTGTCTGTACTCCTGTAGTTTAGGGCTGGATTGGAAAAAAAAATAAATGAGTGTTTGACAAAACCTGTAAGAGATCAGTTCCTTTACCTCATCAAAAGGAAGAGGCAACTTGATTCCAGTGAACAAGCATCTTCAAAGGTGTTAGAAGTGTGGTACTCAATTCTTTATTTTAACTAACACAGAAACGTTTAAAAATCACCTAAGGCTGGTAGTTAAGCTTACATGAGATATAAAGAATATTTTTAATACTGGCCATGACTAACCATTGCTATAAGACTTATCACAAAGTCAACAGCTTCTTCTAGAAGTTACTGCTTGTTTCTTTTCTAATCAGGCATTCTTACAAGACATCAAACAGGCAAACCACCAGCCTGGCAGGCTTGAATAAGGAGGCTGACAGTGCAACAGGAGCCAAGGAGCATATGCAAGTGGTCAGACTACATAATTCCACAGTCTTTTTTGACTGTAAACTCCCCAAATATCAGCACTTTCCAACTACATAGCAATGGCTTTTCCATCCCATCTCCTTTTGCACATAAAGAACTACAAAACTTTATATACTTAACACAGTAACCAATACAATTTTTTTCTATTAATTCTTCTGTGCTAGTGTCAAAATATATTTTCTCCCAAACTAGTTAAAAGAATGATGCGAAGTCAAACAAGCAAAATATATTTTTCCCCAAGCTGTATTCAGAAAAGAAGTTATATTAAAGAAGAGCTAGTACTCTGCAGTAAGAATGAGTTTTTTAATCCAATCCACCTCTTTCACTGCTATGAGATTTTTCATTCTAATTCCCACCTCCTAATAGAAATGGACTTTAAAGAAATAAAAAGCACATAGATCTAGGAGGTATTGTACTGAATTGCTGAGAAGCTGAGGGTTTTTTTCTTTGTTTTATTTATTCTGAGCCAACGACCTTGCTTCCTTACAATCAAAGTCAGGTTAAAGGAGTAACAATTTTTTTTAAAAAAAAGTTGCCAAGTGTTATTTGTAGTGCTATACCTTTTTATGATTGGAGACCCGCCTGAGATTGTCCTCTTCAATGTGCGGCAGCTGCAAAAGGGGAGACTTGAACTGCTGAAGTCCTTGGACAGTCATCTGGGAAAGCTTCATGCAATTTTCCAAAGAGCCCAAAGATGGAGCACGGAACTCCCTTTCTTGGGGAGAACGAAACATATCTTTTGTTATTTTTTTTCCTCTTATAATTTTACAATATATACTTGTGTTACAGACTATAGTCTTCCTCTCAGTAGAATAAGCAGAAGATGGATAGTAAAATGTTGAGCATATATACTGACCAGGTTAGACACTTTACTGTAAGAACTGCACACAGATCTGCAGACATTTTTTCCTCTTCACAGTAACACAGCTCTGCAGACCTTCCCTCCCCCCCTGCCCAAGACATGCTATCACAGCTGAACCCTACAAGGGGAAAGACTTCTCTCTAATGTTGTCTTGGGGAACAATGGCACAACGTATCTATGACTGATTACGGGTAACACCACCATGACGTCTGTCAAAATTATTTTGACAAAAAATAAATTAGAAACAGTTTGTTTTAAAATTATTATATGTATTTGTGTACAACATGCACTTAGGTCAATTTTACAAGCCTATCATTAACTATTTATCTTTTATTGCACAACACACTGTTTCTGAGATTTTAAAGATCATCTTACAACCCTTTTGCGATGAACATGCAGGTAGCAGCCCTAGCGTATGCAAGGCTATTCATAATAAACTCAGCTTAGGTTTAGGTATGTTAGAAAGCAATAAAGATAGCTGTAAAATATCAAAGGCAAGGAGGTTCTGAAGCAAGAAACAAGTGGGACTTTGTGCAGGCAGATGTCAAAGCTAGATGATTTTATAACAGTTCTACATGAAAGGACTATCCTCAGTGCAAAAAGCACTTCTGGACTTAAGCAAAATCGTCTTCTCTTTGTATTCCTCTAACCCATTATTTGCATACCAGTTTCATACCTTCTATGTTACACAAATCTTTCATGTCATATTCTTCTTTCACTGACTTACTCATTAAAATCACGTTTACTCATCAAAAAGAGGAAAAATGTTCTGAGTACTATACATCTTACAACTCCTGCTAACCGTAACTCTAAACTCTGCAAGCTTTCATAAGTAAACCTGAAGGTTTAAAGATATGTCTTAAGTAAACATATATGCAACTTTTCTTTAGAGATTACCCAAAGTTCAGTATTTTAAAAAATGCCAACTCTACATAATTTAAACCATTAAAAGTTGTTCAAGCACAAAGTCCTAACCAGCACAGGAGCAAAGGGAAAAAAGTTATTTAGTACCTTTCACCATGGCCTGCAAAAAAATGAAAAAGCTAAGCATACATGTTTCTACATAATGCCATTTAACTTTAATAGAAAAGTGTCTATTTGTTTGAATTTTCAAAGCTCTCTTTGGAAAAATCACTTCAGAATACTCCAACGGCTCAACAGAATAGAACTCTTCTTGTAAGTTTGTTATCTGCAATGTTCAAGTTATTCTATATATACTTTCTGGCAAAGGAGAAAAATGAGTTAAATTCTTTTGAGGAACCTGAGAAGGATTTAAGCTGCTTAAACATTTTTCTGGATTAATACATGGCACACAAAAGAAACAAAGATAATATTAAGCAAACATTTATAGAAAGCATCTGTAATTTAAGAGGTCTGTCATTTTATCTCAAAAAAAATCTCAGAAACAATGAACCTTTCATTACCTTCACTGGTATAGGTATATTTGGCACCTGCATGCTGAGTGTATGTGTATGTACATATATACATATATATGGATATATATATATATATGGATATGTATATCCATATACATACATATCCATATATATATATATAAAATATACACACACACAAATTATATTTTTTTTTACACATACATGTGTGTGCATGTCCGTATTTGGTGTAGATAGATTTGACTGGTACAGGTATATTTGAGATACTACAACAGGGATACACAGGCATCTGTAGAGTTCCATGGAGTATGCCCACTACAGAAGAGCTGTTTGATCAAGCTTACCACAGTATTAAGGTAATTACAGACTTGGAGAAAAGCAGATTTACCTCCAGCTGGATCAGAAGGTATACAAGCTATAATGTGCAGCTGACCAAAAAGATACCAAAGCAAAAAGCGCTGAATATTTAAACTGAAGTCAAATGGCCGTGTATCTTGACAAAAAAGTAAGTTTAGGTTAATTTTAAAACACTTTGAAGAAGTAATAGAAAGAGGTAACAAAACTGACCAAAGCAAGAGGAGGGGAGAGAAAGAAGTGTCTTCAGCATGTTACTCCTTTGACCTTTACCTTGCTGTAAATTTGCAAGTAGCTACACTAGCATGTTACAAGCATGTGATTCTTCCCCTTGCTCCAGGATGGCCTGTTTCTTCATGAATGACACCAGGCTATAACTGTAATCAGCTACCAGACAAATTACAAGAAAGCACTTAAACACACACACACACACACACAGAAAACTATATGTAGAGCAAAGAGAAAGATAACACCAGAGAGATAAAATCAACTGGTTAAAAATACTGGTTAGGTAACAAAGACTTAACTTCTTTTCAAAATACAATCTTGGAAAGACTCACTCCCTCACACACACAAAGCAGTACAAAGCTTGCTTTCCATCCTATTTTCTGCTTCCCCAAAACCTTTTTTTTTTTTTTTTTTGTCTGTTACTGAAGTTTCACAGATTTTTTGTATTTAAAAAAGCTACAAGCCAAGTTAACAAAAGAACTATAACTATTCTCTGACCAACTGGCCTTAACAAGAAATTTATCTACAGTTTTGAAACCACAGAGCACTTTGCAGGATGAAAATTCTTCTCTTTCCTAAAGCACTGACTCATTCATCTGTCAGAGGAAAATGTGTATCTTAAAGTAGGATAATATTATCTTCATTTCTTGATTACCTTCATTCACATTTGGTGGCAAATTCCATAAAATACTATCATAAATATTCCCATAGAATACATCTGAAGAGATACTCTAGAGCTTTTAACAATACCCATCTGTCTCCCACCATAAAACGAACATTATTACTGCACATATTTTGATGGCTTCTGCTTGCCAAAGTGTGCAAGACCTTTAGCCAAGTTTTAAAGCTTAACTGTGCAATACATCAAGTCATCCAAAGCGTATGACACTGAAGTACTTAATCATAAAAATAAATGCAAATAATAGTTCCTTGTGAAGGAATGGTCAAATGGTCCATCTGAGGGAATCTAGCTCAAAAAGCACCCTCTGCATTACACTGTAACTTCCAATCTGAAGAAACAAACCTGTTTTGTATAGACAGCTCAACTGATGTCTATCTTTTCAGCAGAAACACTTTGCTTGTCAGGGTACCACATGCTTGAAAGATGATCTCAAGGAAGTCACCAAGATAGTTTATAATCAATGGGCTTAAATTATTAGTTAATTGCCAGAGAACAGTGGATGCAAGCTAGCAGGGCAAAGCATGTTTTCAGGGGCAAGTAAAATACAGTCTCTCAGACTACACACAGTCAGGCAGAAGACTAGAAGACAGTATATCCAGAGGTAGCTCACAACTGCTACACACTCCACCAAGCTGGAGAAAACACAGAATCAAGTAAAACTCTGACAAGGATAAAATAAAAATAATACCCATTTTGTTTCCATGAATGCAAAAATAGCAGTCTTCCTTTAGCTCAAAGAGTAAAATTCTGAAATCGTTCACCTTAGGTCCTCAGCTCTGTTATTGCTGGCATGACTGATGGGCAAATGTTTAATATTACCTGCCCAGATGGACATCTATCTCAATACCTCAACCTGAAAGCACCAGGAAGAAAGTGAGATGAAAGGTTTGCTACACTTGTTATCTGATTGTGCCATTTTAAAATTTTGGAAAGAATTTTGAGAAATACTGTTCAAGAAATACTAAACAAGAAATTGTTAACAAAGAACTACAAGAAACACTAAACGATTCCTCAACTGCATGCACTTTGTTATTTTTTTTCAAAGTTATGAAAGTAACTTCTACTATACATGGCAAGCCTTCTACATTTTTCATCATATGATGAGTCATATGACAACAATATGTTTCTATCCACTTTCACAGAATCAGAGGATCACTGAGGTTGGAAGGGACTGTGCTAATGTCTACAAATTGCTCCTATGAGAGGTAGTTTAGACTTGTTTCCTTTTTAATAGTTCACATTATATACTTTCCAATAAAGTTGAAAAAGTTGAGGAAAAAAGTTCAAAGCAACTACTCACTGATATTTAAGATCGCCCTATGGCTTTATTTTAAAAATCACTGTTTGATTTTTCATTTTAATTTATGGTAAAATAAATTTGCTACAGCTTCAAAGCAGTTTATTAAATACACTGCACTCATGAGTAATCATTTTCCTGACAAATTAAAAAGGTATTTCTACATACATAGAGAACTGGAGGGGAAAAATACAGCTACTTGAAGGTCACTGACGTTATGGGAAAGTCTATCATGTACTATGTAAAGCATCTTATATCAGCTTTTACAAGAGTTGTAGATATTTGATTTTTCAAAAGCTTTCAGTTCTGCTGCACAAAACACTCCAACTTTTGGCCATATTATTTTGGTTTCAGATTGCAGAAGTGAAAGTATTCGCAAGATGACTAATATCTTAAAGATCATTTTCCAGATTTGGATTTTTTTTTAATAGCAAAATTCTGTACATCAAGATAAACAGGAAAGAAGTACTTACATTTTGTATGTGCAAGAGCTTACATTTCGTATGTGCAAGAAAAAGTTGTCATCTCAGAAGCAACTTTTTTAAAAAAAAAACAAACTAGCTAATACGTGGACTCAATCTAGTTCAGCTAGCAAGTCTTCAAGAAAATGAACATACATGAGCAACCAGCTTCCAAAACGGCTGCTTACCTTTTTATGAAATAAACTATTAAACAAATTGAGTTTCACAGTATTAGTTTACCTTCCTTAAATCTGTATTGGAGATATCTCTGCAACATAGTTATAGTGCTAGCCTGGACACTATTCACAAAAACATCCATCCACAACTAAATTTATGAATTTATTGTATAAATTCATACTTCCATTTATAAATACAATCTAATGCTAGGTGCAGATTGATCATACAAATGAAAAATATGGCTACGCTTTTTTCCTAAGTTTCGAGTTTTCTTCCCAGAAGCATCATAGGTTCATAGGTTGATAGAGTTTAAGACAGAATTACTAATACACTTATTCAAAATTTCTTTCTCACACACACACTTTTGTTTGTTGAGACTTGGATATAGTTTCTTTGTGACAAATCCCTTACCCTGAGGACAAATACCTTAAGCTATTGTAAGATTAATTCATTGTTTATGGTAAAAATAGAGAAGCTTTAATATTAAATACTACATTTCAATTAAATTGTGATTTTTACAGCTATTATGACAAAGCACCTGCCACTAAAAACAAAACCTGCAGAGCAGGCTGAATGGTATATGAACTAGACATGGGCAAATATGAGCAATGCAAAAACCAGAAAGCAGAGATGGGGGGGGGGGAGGAGAGAGCGGGTGGGGGAGAATGGCACAGGGTGCTTCTATCAGAAAAGAAAGAAAAGTTGAAAAAGTACCCATGCTCATCAGTGGAAAGAGACAGATGAATACAAAGATCAGTGCGGTATATATTAAGCGTTCTGCTACCAAAATAGAACAGCTCTTAAAAAAAAAGAAAAGGTTTTCAGTAATATTTAAAGAGAAACTTAACTGCAAAAATTACAAGATGAATGGAGATACTCAAGATTTCAGAGCAGGGCTTGGCAGCAGCAGCAGTTCATTTCTCAAAATGGAAAGCTCCCTCATTACAGTAGTAACAGCAAAAGTGCATTTAAGGTTTTCTAAATATCACAGTAAGTTTCCCCACAAGAGCCAAAGACTCTTTAGGAAGTGCTACAATGAAGAGCAATATTCATTAGTTTTAATTATATCATTTCTTTACTTACCTTCACGGCTACGAGCCATTATTATTAGCTGGCAGATCACATTAATCATTTCTTGAAGTAGTGCAGGACTCTTTTTCAGGATAAACTGTTGATCTGCAAGACATAACTTGCTGCAATTATGTTGCACTTCTACTAAGAAGAAGAGAGAGTTTACATAAGCTAGGCATTTAATAGTGCAGTCTTTATTTCTGTTTATTATCATAGTATTGAAAATACCATTTATTCTATTCTCATTGACACATTCATCCATAACATGCCCTAACAAGATAGGAAGAGCCAGGCTAGGAGAGAATAATATACCAAACAAGAAGGCACAACAGCAAAATGAAGAAACACTTGTTATAACAATCCAAAAAAGCAGCAGGATGGCACAGGTAATGTACCAGGTCAAAATTAGAAAATTTGAACCAAAACATCTTGTTTTTTTTTTCCTAATTTGCATTAAAACATAGAACATCACAAGTTTGCTGGTCAGCCTAAGGAATCACTGGTTTCACATATAAAAACTAAAAACTTCATTCAGAAATCTTTCACCTTTTATACCTATGTACAAGTATGAAAAATGGGAACACAAAAATGAAGATCATATTTGTATTTTAAAGTTTTAATCTTATCTCCCTTGCTAAATACAGCGGGGTAGAGATCCTCAAAAAACCTACATGTAATAAAGATGCTATAGAGAGAAGTTGAATGCTTATCTGATTTCTTTACTCCGAGAAGTAAATATACTTCACTTTGAAATGTTTAGCTTTTTATTCTATTACCAAGGAAAAAAACATTATGACTGAAATCACATTTGCAGCCAAAAAGCATTAAAGCGCAGATTATGACTGAAATCACATTTGCAGCCAAAAAGCATTAAAGCGCAGAATATTAGTATTGCAAGTATATGAAGAGAACAAGAAAATGCTAAATAATTGTAAAGAGTCATTCAAGTTGAAAAACTAAATGCACTAGGTACAGATTATTGAACAGTTGTCCATGCAACTCTAATGGACAAAAATTATGTTTACAAATGCTGTAGCCTGTAGTTTGGTGTTTCATTTCCAATAACACTGGATTAGTGGAGAAGCCATTACCTTCTTCAAGAGTCTCAGGAACTTTCATCCTGGCAAGATGAGTCAACAACAAAACTCTGGCTTTCAGGCTGTAAGGGCAGGTAAGTGGAGGCTCATTCTTCTTTAAATTTATGCCACCAATTTCTCTGATTAACTAAAATAAAATAGTTAAATACAAATGGCTACTTTGGTGCCACAAACATGTGAGAAAACAGTTTACAAGGAGAAAAGGTTTACTTTCACATAAGCAAGCTTTTAAGTAACATTTCTCTAGAATGTTCTGTATAAAGTACAGATGAACCTATAGATGAACATTGGCCATTTTACTTATAACCCAGTTCCAAAAGGTAAGTGCCTTGTTTCAAAGAGGGGAGGAGGGGGGAATAAATAAATAAATAAACAAGGGATTTGAACACAAGAAACTTGCTTTCAGTGAACATTGAGTTATTTTATATTGTTAAATAAAAACTTCTAAGAAGTGGTGTTACTGCCAAGGTTTATTAAATTAAGCCATATATCTAAGACATTTATATTAAACTCAATATAAACTAGTTACAGCAGCACCTTGAGATGATCCTAAGACCCAGATCGCTTCCTCAGAAATAGTTTCATGTATCACAGTAGGAAGGTGGTTACAAGCCTAAAGCCTCTAGTAGGCAAAAGATCAAGTTTATTTTTGTTTGTTCATTAAAAACAGCACCAAATTGGAAAAAGCATGGTGTTCTTTACTCAGGATGACCTAACTTGAACCTGAGTAGATGAAGACAGACAGTTCAAAGAGGCCTCTCACCTGAATTTATAGAAGACCCTGGGGGGAGAGGCTGCAAAGCTGAGTAGCAAGAGTTCAGAGCTTGTAAGAAGCAATACGCTGCCCAGAAACTTCATTTTTTAGGTCAACAAGTCACCTGAGGAGATACTGAGGCTCCACAATCTCCAGCCACAAAAGGAAGTTAGAATATCAACAGTCCGGGTACATTGACCTTTGACCAATCTTTCCTTGTACTTGAAAAAGACCTTCTAACAAGAAGGTATTTTTTAAAGAGATCCTGGTAAAACACTAGGTAAGAGCAGCATCATTTTGATAAGAAAAAGCTTTTGTAAGAAGTATTCATACTGGGTTTATGATAAAACAGTGAAATAAAAACATGGAACAATAACCACGGCTGAAAAACCAATAAAAATTATTGTCAATGCCTTTCTGCGTTGATGCTTCTGAGATTATACTGGTATACAATAAGAAAAAAAGACCCACAGATAACACTGAGGACTGGAACTTTAAAAGTGGAACAAAAATCTAGCAGTATAAAATGCAAGGTCATGCACTTGCATACTAACAGGAATTGCTGACTAAAGATGGGATCTTGTTAGTTGGAAAATTTAGGTGTAAGACAAGAGAAATCTGGAAAACTTAGTGATCCCACACCAGTTATCCTAAGCCAGCCATACGGAACAGTTGTGGAAAACACTACACTAGAAGTTTTTGCCTGCAACAAATAGCAGAGTCATAGTCCAAAGCACTGCTGAGACATAACAGGAGATAATGCGGACAGTCCTAGCCAGATGAAAAAAATATATATAAAATTAAAATCAATTGGGAACAGTACCCAATTCAGCATATAGCAGGACGAGGGAAATGAAGAGCTTTTCAGGAAAGAGGATTACAAGACAATAGCTTTCCCAGCTTAGCAAACTGAAGACAAAAAGAAAACAAATGGCCTATTGCTCATGTCTATGAATATCTTAAGGACATACACAGCAAGAACTACTTAAACTCAAGAGCAATGATGATAAAAATGCATGCATAAATTGGTCACAGACAAGATTCCTAACCACTAGCGCAGTGAGTTCTGGAACAGCTTCTCAATAGGATACGGTTACAGTGATTACAGGAGGTTTGATTGACTTTTAAACAAAGAATGATTAAATGTAAAAGGGTTGTACAACGCCAACGCTTGCAACAGCACGGGAGAAGAAATGATAACAAAAGTGATCTTTCCGAGTTGCCAAGTACAATGCCTGCCGAAAAATCCCACCTAACCACAATTTTCCTAAAATCTTAAAGATGACGATGAGTTTGTGAAGGAGATGAAGACAATCAAGTAAGGATGCATCTTAGGGAGTGTTCAGCGCATGAAACCATATTCAGGACTTGAAAATCCAGTTGTGTCCATATATTTATATGATTACAAATTTTAAATCTGGGGGACTACTCTCCATACTTTGTGAACTATTTGCAAAATATTTCACAACAAAACTCAGTGGAGAATATTTTGCATGTTGTTTTTGAAAGTTCTTAAAATCTAAATGTCAGTTTCTGATAAAAAGCCTTGCTAAAATTCTGATGGCAATAATTATTTTGTCATAGTGTGCATAATGGTATCTCTGTTGGGAAGACAGAATGGAAGTGAAAAGGCCACCACAGAGGAACGGCCATTCATGAAAGAATCTTTATAACAGTTAAAAGGATTATTAATTCACACACTAGATAATAGTTTGATTTCAGTATTAATGTATTTAACCAGATCTACGTAGTGATTTAACTGATGTTAGTTTTAAATTACAGGTAAAGGATTTATCAAATAGCAATTACATTGATCCTCAAAATTTGCACAGACCATATTTATTCCATATTTAGTTCACTCTTCTCCACCACAAAAAAGACAACACTAACTGATTCCATTTAAGTTGAGCATTATAACCAGTTAATGTAGTTTATCACTTTTTTAAAAACCAAAGTCTAGCTTCTAATTTGTATTTCCAAGAAGATACAATTGCATCTCTAACAACAAGTAACAGCTTGAGAACTTGTACTCTATAATTGTCAATGAGAAGTGACATCTCCCTCTTCCCCTGAAGAGGTCAGTTATTTATAAAACATCTCTCGAAATAACTAACCTGTGGTATCTGAATGTTGTCTGCTGGTCTGCTTGTAGCATCTTTATTGTACTGAGGATCAAATTCAGACGCTCCTGCTAAAACCATGGTAAGTCCTGCAAAAATAATTGGATGCAGACAGATAAAATGTCAACAATATCCTGTGACACTGAGCAATTTCTTCAGAATTCTCTGGCATAAATTCTATTTCTACTACTTCCTAACAATCGTGAGTATCCACGTTCTCCATTTAGTGGATCATATTCTGCTGCTACACTGCAAAAATGGCATGAGCCAATTCCTGACATAAGATTTTGGAGCAAGTTCATTTCTGTGCAAGCCAAAATTATTTTGTCTACTTCCTAGTGCTCAGTAAATTCAACCTACTAGTAACAAGCCAAGCTCCCTGGGTGTCAATTTTCATTTCCATTCTCAATTATTCATTTATGAATATAAAATATGCTCCAGAGTGGAGCATACTGAAAAGTTTCATGAAGTATACTTTCCTACTGTTTACAATACAACCGTGGATCATAAGGAAAAGAAGATTTAAAAGCCTAAGTTTGCCTCGAAACCTGAAAAAACATCTCAGACAAGCCTCATCATTTCCCTAGCCTGGGAAATGATTTTTATCATTTATGATTTATATTTTATGATTTTTCCAGGCTTAAGCCTCAGCTTTTGGCACTGGTACCTCACCACTGTGGAACCAACAATCAAATACAGTCTTCACTTGACCAGCATGTGATCTAAGTCACCTCAATAATGGCTCACATTCAGACTGCACAACAGACCTCAGTGGAGCAATCCAGCTTGCCTCTGACCCTAGAATTCCCTGAGGATTTTAAATAAGGCCAACTAAACTTGGGCTAAACTTTTTATCAATCTGTTGGAGAGACAAGACAGGTCTCAAACCTAGGGTTCTGAACCAGGTTTTTGCTCTGAGCATCAGACCTAGTAAAAGTCAGTCTAAACTAGTAGTACACTAATTCTTCAGGGCCAAGCCAACCTCCCAGCTGAAAGATCCAGTTCTGCCTGATGATACTGTAGGTCAAGATAAAACCCAACATAATACATCTGCAGATTGCCCCCTAAAAAGATTTTTTTTTCAAGTATGAGCAGACAGGAAAAATAAGTATATAAAAAACTATGAAGGAGTAAAAAAGCTACATGAATTCAATAGGAGTAAAATTTTAAAACAGAAACAGCTGTAACATAACAAGTAGAAAAAACAGAAAAATTGAATGGTTATTTGATTTTTGCTGATATAAAAATCTCACAACAATCCCTAGTAAAATCCCAAAGCCTATTCTGCTGTGGTAACATCAAAAGAACACACACAGATACAGGTTACATTCCTAGTGGACACACAGTAACCCATGACTTCAGGTAGATCAGCATCTGTTTTTTCCAGCATATTTTTTTTTTTTTTTTTGAAAGAGACAGCTAAATATTTATATAACTCCCCTCAAGTACTCAAGTTGTCTTACAGCTTACTCTTCAGTACAATAAAGTTTTTTAAAAACACCCTTGAAATAACCAAAATATTATTTTAACCTAACAAAGACTTACAAAGTAGAAGCATTTTAACATAATTGATTGACATTTTAAGGGGCCTTTTACTTACGTTTCATGTCCATATTTCGCGTTTTATAGACAAAATACGTATATATTTGAGTTGTGCGAATGAGAATCTGATCTCCACTATATCGTATTGATCGATACCACCAGGAACCCTGCGATATTTAATAAGAAAAAAATTATATCAGCTATGACAAACCATCAGGAAAGCTAGAGATGATCCTATCAAATTTGTTCAAAAATAGATAAAGAAAAATCCATATGCCTATATTTTTTTATTATATTCGAAGTGATTTCAGATGTGTTAAGATCAAATGAATTTTAGAGAGGAGGGGAAGAAAAAAAATCTTTGTCTACAAAAATTTTAAATGTATATATTTATTTGAAGGACAGTCTGATGCTTTAAAAATTTTGAAAATGATTTTTAGCTTGGAGAATTTTCCCTCCCCCTCAACACATGCACAGAGGCTTTTTTGATTATTTCTAGTGTTCTTTAGTGAAAAGACAGTCCTTTTTAAGTGGTAATTCTTTATTGTGCAACGTAGCATTCAAATCAAACTCAGTATAAGCAGATTGAGACTAGAAGACCAAAATAAGAGACTTTTCTCATTAAGTTTGCAATAAACAAATAAATAAATAGATAGATGAAGCCACATAATTAGAAAATACTTTTCACAGAGGGGCATTTGGAAGTAGCCCTGTGCCCTTGCCGGATATTTTCAGAATTAAGCCATCCTTCCGGTCAGGCTGACAGAAGAATTCTTCCAAAGCTTCAGAAACACTACAGCTATTCCTTCATTAGCATTATACCAATGACTTCAAATTATATAACTCAACTGTATAACTATATGACTATATGACTGTACCCCAGAATTACCCATAACTGTATGACTATACCCCAGAATTAAGAAAAATGGTCTGGTTGGTTATAAAGTTAAGTTTACTCCTCCTCGTAAATAAAGCTCAATAACGTAACAAAATCATCCAGAATACATCTCAATCTACTGTACAACTTACCACAAATTAAGGGTAACAAGCAGTGAAGTAGTAAGCAATGCTAATTACTGTTGAATTAATAGGCAAAAGTCTAAATTCTCCTAGCACAGCAAGGGCTTTGGAATTTACTCAGTTATTTGAAAGATGCTGTAGATTCCCAACAAAAAGGTTTTTTTAAAAATAAATTGGTTTTGCTTTCTCTATGCATAGATGAACACCTCCAGCACAGAAGAATAAATGTCCTTAAAAAAAGGTTTTCTGCAAAAGAATTCATATCATAATCCCATAGCTAATAAAACACTAGAATTTTTTCCAAGCTAAATCCAGATGCTGGAAGAAAAAAAGCGCTACATGTGGATCTGGGCTGGCTGTAGATCTATCTGTTTTTGCAGATACAATGCCTCTTGCCTCATGCGCAGAATGTTATTTTAGGTCAGTGGTCTTCCTAGATCTCCAAATCAGTATTTTCCCCTTTCTTACATCTGGATTCAAAGGGTGGAACTAACCTTGCCTTATTCTAGATGTTTATCTCAGTTATAGGATGGTTACATTTGTAGTTAACTTAGGCTTCTTTATTGATTTACAAAAGAGAAATAGGTGCATTAAAGGTATTAATTATCTTACACATCTATTTTAGAACGAAACTATAAGGTAACTTGCTCCATAAAAATAACTATTCCTCTTCACTGATTATAAAAGAAATTTAGAGTGACAAGTTTGAATGCTGAAGTCTACTTCTGTTACAGGGGCAAGAAGAGGCAGACTTTTCTTCTGCTTAAGACATTTCTTCATAATAGAAAAGATGTTTACTTTCACTTGGGCTGTGATAATCCTGGTATAAATCACTAAGAGTGAATGCGTACAAGAAGCATCAACACATAGCAATTGAAACTTGAAAGGGAAGGAGGGAGAGTAGGCACACTTTTTACTCTGGATTTTAAGCTTCCTAATCAACTCCTTGCTGAAATCAGTGCATCTGAAATTTGCTACATTCAATCTTCATAGTTCATTCAATAGTCTTTATGTATAAAGACTCCCAAAGAAAAGGGACATGGCTGGCTGAGACTCTGTACACAGAGACACAAGCAGGTGCCAAGAACCAGCACACTTTCTTAAATGAAAAATCATCTTCCTCAAGAGAATCGAGGCTTATGAATGTCAATTCTCTGAGCCCCTCTTCAAGCGATAACTCAAATGCATCTGCCACTGGAGAAGGGACGTTGTTCAAAAGCAATAGGGTAGAGCAAACCAGAGCCCTGAAATATCACTCATCTAGCAACTGATTCCTCAGGCAAAGGAATCTCAAGAGCAGACATTTCATAGTGCACAAAGATCAGTAAAAATTAAAGTCATGAAAACAAAGGCAATCAGGAAAAACTAAAGCAACAATTTGTTCCACAAGCAGTAATTATTCTGGTACCATAAGTGAAAGACATCTCAGTCTTGGGTTTACAATAACACTACTGAATATCCTCGCAAGTTCATCACATGCAATTAATTTCCATATGATGAATGAAAGAAGATACAAGACAAATTATACACAGTTTCCAGCTTTTGTGGTATCTAGTATTTTCCTTACAGCCGTATTTCTATCATGGTACTTCACTTTTTTTCTTTTTGAAACTCTTAAGTAGCTACACTTTTTCCACAATGAGAGAAAACATCCACTTTAATATTCTACCCTTTGTAAACAAGATGTAAATAAGGCTTTTTCTTAGAGTAGACTTGCTCATTCTTCCCTTTCAAAGAGGGATAGCTTTTATTTCTTAATTAGCTAATACTTACCACAACAACTGGCAGAATAACCATAAATGCTAATCCATATACAAGCAAAACCTAGAGGAAAAATGATGACATATACTGCGTTAGGCACTTCAGTTATTTAATATTATTCCTATTTAATCTTTATTCTAAAATACAGTCAAGCAGTATTACCACAACTCTACAACAAATGAATGCAAGCTTATCACATAGTACCTGCTATTATTCCTGAAGAGCAAGTTATCAGTAATATAATCAGTCAGGTAGGATTCAAATAAGAAGCATCTGTTCAGTCTAAGTAATCTTTTAAGTTATCCACACATTGTCTTGGGTGGGTTGCTTTAATTATTAAAGAACTGGCAGCTAAACAATGATGCAGGGAACAGAGATAATTACTGCATTACGAAGTAGGCAGGCACGATATTGTAGCAATATAATGGAACAGAAAGAACATTCAGACACAGTATGATTACGGTATCTCTAGCAAGCCAAATGGAACTACAGAAGTCCATAAAATAGAAATAGTTGCACATGCGTTTCCTCACAATAGTAAACATGCACTTCACAAGAGTGACCATCCTGCCACTTTTTTATCCTTGCAGTGAAATACTTCCAAACATACCAATACTCTCAAAAAGGTTAGATTTAAGCTACCATATTACTCTTGACTTTTGAGACTTGCTTCAAAGAGGCACATTCAGGCCACAGTATTACTAGTCAAAAGTCATAGTTAATAATACTACGTAGAGTATGCAAGTATTTTAAAGGTCAACATTTGAAAGTTTATCATAAAATTTTAAGCCAAGTACGTTAACTCACCAAAATTGAGTTTTTCTGATCCACAATCCAAGCTGGCAAAGCTATACCAAAGCTAGTAGCTGTAGGATGAAATAAAGAAATTCATTGTAAAGTACTAAAGAACTGCTTTAAATTCACATCAAATCTAGCAAAATTTCATGTTTATCACTTTAATTAGTAAATGTTAACACATTTACCTAATCAAAAAAACCCAAATTAGATATATACTCAAGCATGCAGTGAAATGATAGGTTTAAACACACTATATGCCACATCTGATTCCCGCAGATTTTAGCTTAACATATTATAGTGATCTGCAAGATTTATTAATACATCAAAGAAGAGAAATTTAACAGAGGTAAAGATTTATGAGTTTAGCCTTGCAGAGCTTTCAGCAGTTTACATATGTAGAGATCAGTAAATACATGAATGCATGACAACTGAGCAAATGAGATCTGTGGAGAATGCTTCACTTATTTTTAACTTTAAGAAAAGATTCTGAGCTGTAAATTGAAAAAAAAAATATCTGTTTGAATTTCTAGGGTGTCAACAAGAAAGGAACACTTTTCCATTGAAAGTAAGTTAGGTTGCAGAAAATACAAGGCAATTCTCTAACAGTAACAACTACAGTGCACTGATCTGAACACAGGACAGAATCAAAACAGGCTGTTAGCTTTTGAATCAAGAACTTGAACTCTGCAAATGCTGCCTGTCCCAACTCTAAAGGTTCCAGGAAGCCAAGGGAAAAAAAGAAAGATTAAACATCCGACCAGCACATAGCTCAAGCTTAGATGCTCAACAGCTTTCTACCAAATGAACTTACTAAATTAAGTCATGGGAAATGCTTTGGTCTGAAGAGCAGTCTGGAGACCTTTCCCTACGTGTAATAGCTACGTATTTTTTAAAAGAAAATACCAGAAGTGTGATTGTGTTTTTCAGTTGTGGCTCTATCAACTTCAGTTTCCCACTACATTTTTGATCTTTAGGAGTTCAGCTTCAAACTTGAGGAACCTTCACTTTTTCTTCAAATTACTCTAGGTACAGAAGTAGTTCAGTACAAGCTCTTTCTCTTCTGGTCTGAGAATCTACTTGTCCCGATTTATGCTTACTGAACAGAGGCACCAGCAGATACCAACTGGACACAGTCTAGTAAAACTGCCTTAAAATCTTAAAAAGCATGTATGTTTACTCTCTAGGTTTGCCTCTTGCTTTTAAATATTCTCCAAATGATTCTGCACATCCACTGTTGTACTTACTGAAGGAGTAAGTCATGCTGAAAGTAACATTTGCTTGCCTGGCTCTAAACTCCACACTAATTCAGTTGGATAATGAATGGAATACTTTTTTTCCTTTGCATGGGGAACCACAGGTGAGATGCACCTTATTTAACTTTAGAATGTCTAATGTAGGATGTTGTTCATCTCACGCCAAAATACATCTCTGTAAAGGTCCATCTCCTTTATACGACTATACAAAAACAAGAACTAGAGTAGATAGCTTGAATGGGGGGTTTTACATTACAGGTGTCTAAATAAAGGTAAGATGAATTTCACTGAGAAAGGACCTCACACTTCAATGTGGAACAAGACTACAGAGTAGAGGATGGCTGAGGCAAAACTTCAGACTTCTTCCCACCCTTCAGATAAACCAACAACATACGATCTAGGGCAAAGCAGAGATAACTTGGAGTACACTGAAACAGGAGTTAAGGTTTCAGAAGAGTAGAAGGCTTCCACCCTAACAGTACAGACTGCTGCCCTACAGAAAAATTATTTCACTTTGCCCCTTTAATCTGTGAAAGCTACATGTCAGCACACCATACAAGGATCTTATTGCCTTTAAATACTCATATGCGTGTCTGGCTAGGCCTTCTTTTGAAGTCACAGCTTTGGGCCAGTTCAAGGACGCTGGCATAGCACATAACTTGAAGCCCTATGTCCTAGCTACACAAAGTAGCTTGGGGATCCAAAATACAGTTCAGCCTCTGAGAAAGAGCCTAGGAAAGCTGTTTGTACACATACAATACTGCTGTTTTGCTAATATTGGGGCAGCATTTCTGAAGCAAGTTCTTTTTGTATTCTGCAGTAAGAATGGCAGAGTCCTCCTACTTGACTAGGAAAGCAGGAAAAGCGAAAAGCTGAAAGGAATTTGCTATACTATAAAATAAATGGTCAAAGAAATGAAATCACCACCTCAGTCCACCAGAAACGCCTTAGTTGTATGATTTAGCTAGCAAAACTGGTTTTATTTGAATGGATGGGGAAGACTGTTTCTTCGAAACGTTGTTCTAGGGTTTTGGTAGTAGGGTTTTATTTTTTGGATTTTAAAAGATTTTTTCCCCAATTCTCCAATTAAATAGATAAGGAATTTTCAGCACAGATTTGTGTCACGTGTCATCCTGTAACTTCACATTTAAGTTAAAAATTCCATTTACTGTTCCCAGCTGGCCTTAACTCATTCCATATAGATATTCTGTATAACTTAGTCTCTCAGACTGCAGGGCACTAATAACAGTAGATCTACGCAGGTTGGTCTTACCAGATTGCAGGTTTCCTTTTGCTTGTAAGGAGTATCAGAAGCAGCTAGGAATACATAACATTCTTCCTCCAAACTAGCCTACTTAAACCACCATCACAAAGATGTTATATAAGTGACTGATGCAATTATAAATAGTTTGAAAACTGTATTAAATTTCAGTTCTAAACTGTTTTACAGTGCAGACCATCTGCTCTACAATTTTAATATATCATTAGGATAATTCACACATAGCCACTTGCCCAGAAAACAGTCTACTAGCACAGGGATAATCACAGGGATTCCTCGAAATGAAGGTAGCATAGAGCTACACTCACACTGCATTGCTTCCACCAAATGGAAGGTAGATGTGTATACAGTATTTAAATACACATATATACTCACATACATCTCGAAGTGCACTTATTGCATTATGGCTAGTAATTTACTTTGACACACATTTATAGTATCACATAAATACAGAGAAATGCTTAAAACTGACAAGTTTCTGCTTATATCTTCCATTCTTTTAATACTGGCATTGCTCTCTCAAAACTTACTGAAGCTGATTAATTAAAAAAACAGAAACATCTTTCTCTTCCCCCCCTTTTCTTTTTTCCTCCTAGCAAGAAGTCTGACAAACTTAAAAGTAAAAATCTTTCTTGGTTTTCCTTTTTCTCCCTCTATGCATCTTTATTTTTCCAGTTTCACAAGCAGAAAATTGACCTGTGTTCCTTTAAATCAAAGGAAAAAAGATATTTCGCACATGTAAGAACTGAGTTGTTCTCAGATGATCACATAGGACACAGTTTAAGGTGTATAAACTAAAGAATTTAAGGTTTCTGTTTTTTGTTTTGTTTTGTTTTTTACCTTGTGGTCCATCTGGATTGCCAAATTCTTCCCAATTTTTTCGTGATTCTTCATCTGTTAAACTAATTTCAAGGAGAGATATTAAGTAAATATAAAAGTAAAGAAACTTCTCTAGATAATTGGTATTTACAGAAACTTAAAAATGTAGCATTTTTATTATGTTTCAGAGATCATTTGACAAACCATACATAATATGTTACTGCTTGAATGAAATCTGTCATAACAAAACAATACTACTTTACTCCATAATATACAGGAAATGGAACAATTATATCCCATTTTATGAGAACAACAGTGTACTCCTTTAACAAAAAACACTTTTCTGTGACAGGTTACAGTAGAGCAAACCTCAAGAGGTAAGGATTGAAATTGTCTTTTTTTTGGTGGAAGGTCAACATGCAGGATGAGTTGTTATGGTAGAAGTTGTTCATTTAGTCTTTTATTATAGGCTTTTAGCCTTCATGGCATTTTTTCCCCCCTGAAGCTACCTAGTTTTATATTTAAGAGAAGGGAAATAAACAAACAAAAAGGTACTATCTCCTAAATCTTACAGTTTCTAAATCTGTTCCGTGCTGAGTTTCTTGGCAATATACTTTACCGCTTATACCACCTCACTTCCCTGTTACTACAAGGAAGAATGTTGCTTTTGGAAACAGAACACCTCACATTCACTACACAGAAAATCTTGTCTCACAGAAGAGACCTAGTGAGTAAGCCAGATGTCTCCTGAACTGTTTCTTGGTCTTGCACTTTACCAAGCAGACTCATTGACTGAGTAGGTTCTATACTCTTTCAAGACTGCGTGGCCAGAGGAACTTCACTGTGACTCACTTGAAGATACGCCTCTGCCAGTTTTTGCACTAGTCTGAAGTATCAAACTGTATTCACCAAGCACTTGAGCACTAGTTTGTAAAATAAAGACAGGAGATGTTTAAGGAGTTTAGAAAGCGATCCCAGATTATCCTATTAGAGATACGCCCACAGTGATGCAAACGTTTAAGTAGAAAGAATAATTTTAAAACCACTCTGTGTTTGGCTCTCTTTCTCACCCCACTTCAGAAAAGTCATTCAGTCAGTAAGGCCAATGATATAGGCAAATGACTTAAAAACAGAAGTTATCAACTTGCTCAGCCCTTGGATGATCATTGAGAGTAGAAGGAACATTGAGTTGTTCTAAGATTCAGTGTACAAACAGCTTTAAAAAGGAAAAAAAAAAACACACTGATTTAGAGAGAGAAGGGGAAAAAAAGGGGGGGGATTTCTTCTAGACCAAATCCCAATATTGCACATCAGCTCTCAGATCCAAGAAAAGCTGTAAGCAGAGGCGTAACTGCAACAACACTCTGAAGGAAAAGAGGATTCAGCCATTAAGACTACACAGATAATCTGAAGTGGTCACTAAGTCAAAGATCAGGACTGCATGACAAGTTTGAATGGTAAGAGACGTGGGGAAGCTGAGAAAAAAAATGATTTAGAGCCAAAATGAAGCATCTCTATTTCAGTTCTGTTTTTGTCCAGCAACAATGTACCTTGTTCTTCAGCTCTATCATGATGTGAAATGAACAGTGTATTTATGCTCTGAACAATGCTTTCAGAATTGCCATAAAAGGCTAGTTGCCGAAACACTACAAAGAGCTGTTTTGTTCTTTGTCATCTTTAAGATATGGTAAGTGTCACTGGAAGCACTTTTCCCAGCTGACAAGAAAGTTTAATAGAAAAAGTAACTTTTTAGAGTATTTTGAGTGGCAAAGCAATTGAATTATCCTCCCTAACTTGTACACTAAACAGGTATCTGTTGTACTAAGACATGTTTTGACCTTTCATTGTATACCTGAAGACATTTTCCCTGGCTGCTCAGGTCCTCCCTGCCACTACCTTACAGGTTTCCTTCTCCATAGTATCAAGTTCTCCTTTTTCACAGAAAACAAACTTACGCTGCATAAGCCTTAGCAATCCGCATGAACATAACTTCATCTCCCCCTTTATCTGGATGGTATTTTAGTGACAGTGCACGGTATTGTTTCTTAATTTCAGATACACTTGCTCCCTTAAAAACAAAACAAAAAATGTGTTATTAATAGATATCTTAAACCAAATAATTCTCTTCTACTATGTGTTATAAAGTATATCATCCAATATTTCTCCAAACCATCACACCTAAACAGTTATGTTTTAATATAATGTGATCATGACACTGTATATGCATTTCATATTGAATAATAGATTGCACTGCCACATAAGAATACCTTTGACTAGACCATGCTGCCCATAAATTATTTCAAACTTACTGAATAAAAGGAACACATTATCTATACTTGAGAAATAGACAGATGTTTATTCTACTACGGAATGTTGTTAAATTCTACCCAAATTCCTACGCATTAAATTTCAATTTGGGCTGTGATCTTCATCACTCAAGGAAACTTCCAAAATGCTAACAAACACAGAAGTTTTCCTAGAAAGTTATCTGATAAGTTTCACAGAACCATTACAAAGGACTTGTCAACATTCTGGCTGTAGAGAGGCTTAGTAGGCTGATCTTGAGTGCAAAACAAACACATAAGTTATTTATAAATGATAATAAAATTAGGCCAGAAATTAAGTTACTATTATGCTTTTTTTTTTAATGTTACTTTAATTTTTATCCTATATGTCAATTATTTTCCAACACTATTTTTCAACAGCATGCCTCCCTGATTTAATGCTCAGGATGAAATGACTCCACAATAAATTAGACTGAGAAAACACAGGCATTTTAATACCACATGAGCTATGTCAGATTAAGGTAGCAGAAGCTGGAAAGCGCAAAGCATATCATACAGTTTGCAGGACAGAAGGATTTTCATGGCTTTGGTGAATGCTACCCTCAAAAATTTTTCTCTTTTCTTCTGCCACAGAGATAGCATGTGATCCCACACAAGCTGATGACAAACTTTCTATATAACATTAACTGCTTACTCCTTATTTTCAAATGCTAGATAGCAAAGGCTAGGCCTGACTAGCCATCTAGGACAGCTAATGTCAATCAGCATTGTGTTTGGAACATCAAGCTTCCCCACACTAATTACTTACAAAAAAATTAAGGCCTTGCCTACCTGATGAAACCAGGATTATAATCAGTATCTTCACCTTTCTGTCTTGGATACCTTTTGTAAAATGGTACTAAGGTTATTTACTCAATGTATCAATAATACTATCCAACTGCCTCATATATCAATGAATTTAAGTGATAATGCTCCAATATGAGCTATTCTATGTTCAAACAAAATGATGATATCATATATAATAACTAAGCATGCATCATTAATTGAACTTCATCCATGTTGCATGCATAGTGAATTAAAAGTCCCCTGGAGAAAAGAAAAAGCCTCTAGAGCCTCTAGTTACATGCTTATATGCTAACTTAACATAAAAAAATAATTTAGGCCCTGATGTGAAAGCAAGGAATCAAATTAATCATGGTGTATCAAAACTTCCAAGTGTTTGCATCAGAAACCTTTTCATCATTTTTTCCACAACAAAATACTTTTTTTCTTTAACTGCAACATTTCCACTATCTGACATCACTTAAACATCCGTATCGTTCATCAGCAGGGCTGGCAATGATTCCAGAAGTTCCACTTGAACGATAATAGAATAACGCTATTAACTTTCATGTAGGCTGAACTAAAACTTTTCCAGGGGATTGTCAAGGGGATGCGGCTTCTGAAAGCACAGAAATATGAAGAACAAACATGCTCTGGAATCCCACATTCTATTATACAACCCTATTTCAATCTATCTTCATATCGATCTCTGTTTACCCTGTAACATCTCCAACACAAACAGTCCTTCTGATTCTTCCATGCACTCCATCCCTGTATCAGTTCTCAGTGCATTCCAGTATTAGTCTCTGCCTGGACTAAGAGTTAACACATCTTGCACATGTTCAAAAATTTTAGTTAATAAAGATTAAGCTACAATTCAGTGTATACATACTTTTTTTTCCTCAGAGTTGTTACTTGGAAAATTTTGCTAGTGATGAGAGCAGAAAAATCCCCTGACAACCTACTCCCTGGTCTGACTTGTTTAATCAAAAGTTATCCCAGGTATAAGAACATTTAAATTGCACAGTTCTAAGAGATACCATTCACTAGAAGAATTCCAATGCATTAGTAAGAGAACGCAAGTCAGCAATCAGTCATTCATAGAGGAACTGTGCAGAGGTTCAATTTAAATAATTTGCCTACTGAACATGACAGACAGATCTTGTTCTATTCCTAGCTAGAAAAAGACTGAAGTCTACAGATCTGCAATAATAGCTTCCCTGCACAGTGATGCCTATCCTTATGCTGACAAGCCATGTCATTAATGGTAAAAGATGCATTTGTTAATGTTCGTATTCCTGTTAAGCACACTAGCAATACAAATACCAAGTTAAATCCAAATTGGTATATATATAAAGTTCTTCCCTACTCGTTGTTGAGCTCTATGCACAATCCATTTCCTTAGGCTGGAGAGTATAACATACCTCAGACTTCAACACTGAAAAGATGACTCTACTGCTACTCAAAACAGTAGTTTTGTATCCAAAATTAATTAGCATAAGTAGAATATTTCCTTGAGATATCATGGTTAAAAATGAAGAAAAGAGTTGGACAAGACTAAGGAAGAGTTTAAGTTATGTCCAAAAGGTCTATTAGTCGCCTCTGGACTTCCCAGGCACCTTTTTAAACCTGTACTGAATTACACCTTCAATATAAAGAAAGCACCAGAGCTCTTTTTTCTAGAGAAACACTGTATCTTTTTTAAAAATCATCTTAATAAACTAATTGGATCCTCTTGCTGTTTAGAATTTCCTGCTCTCAACACTCCATCTATAGATGCAACTGAGATTGAAGGTAACCTTTACTACAGCAAAATGCTTATCACAATATTTAGCCTACCTTTCCATTTACAAGAAAAATTATACAAGAAACACTGAATTACATAAAACAGCATCCTTGCTTACACAGATTATTTGCCAGGATCCCTGAAAAAAGCTATCAAGAGGGCTTCATGGGGTGCATCAAAGCAGAATGATTTTCCTTAACAGGTTTGCTAAATTAGCAACTATACACATAGTATCACTCCACTCAAAGACAGAAATAAGTCTTTCTCCACTAATTGAGGAAAAAAAGAAAACATCATAATAAGTCCCAAAATAGATAAAAATTTCCACCCCACTATGTTATTAGAATAACATAGGAGTTAGATAGGAAAGTTGTAAACTACTAAAGATACATGCAACAGTATCTAACCATGGATTTTAAAATACGCAGCAGCAAACTGCAGATGCCAAAAAAATCCAAAACCATTAGGTATATTCACTGAATTTAGTTTACACTGGTTATACTTCAGTTGTTTAAAAAGCAAGTCCTAAATTTGTCATATAGACACAGAACATACAGTCACAGTAGTACAGACTAGTGAAAGACGCTAATACTTACAGGATCCAAATGCAAAACCTCGTAAGGGTTGTATTCTTGATATTCTCGATCTGTTTTGGAAACCTTGTAGGCAAGAAACAAAAATAATGCCCATCCAGCAAGGAGGATTATTTTCCTGTTTGGAAAAAATAATTAAAAAATGCACAAATCAACTAAGTCCAATACAATTCTATATATACACCAGTTGAAGTGATTTGATATCAATCTTAAAAAGCATCCCTCCACAGATACCCACAACAATGAACAATAAAGCAATCTTAAAGCAGGTATGAGTGTTTTACAGCCTCTGACACAGATGAGACGGACGATCAAATTTCTAATTAATTTCTTTTTCTAAACAGGCAAACCAATAACAGCAAAGACTCTTTACATTCTTTAACTCTGTCCTAAGTAGGTATACAATAGCATTTCTTATTTCTGAACAATGATTTTAACCTAATCCTACAAAAAGGTAAGGTTTTTAAAGAAAAAAAAAAGAGAGAGAGAAGGAGGATGAAAAAGATACATAACAGAGAGGAAGGTATTTTGGGGGCAGGAATAAGAAAAAGAGCAGATGGAAATAAAGACCTCAACTTTGAACGTGCAAATGATTGCTATTACAGATTTAAATATATACATTTAGGTATTTAAACCGAAGGACATCATTACCACCACTAATTTCAGTAAAGGAGTGGGGGGGGTTGTTTTTTGAAATAAATGAACTGTTTATATATTTATTAGTGCTGAGGTTCACTTGTTTCATTCAGCAGGTATTTTATAAGCTGCAAACTGTAGTCATCTATATTTCAGGCCCTACTAGATCATAATGATTAACTATTCATTATTCAAACGTAGCAGATTGTAAATTTTTCCTCTATGACACGAAAACCATTATTATATAACTAGCTACAACTGCTCTGATTACAAAAAGATTTTTTTTTTATAAAAATAAAAATGTAATAATTTAAGTGAGAAAAGGCATGCAAATGAAACATACTTACTTTACTGTAGGAATTATGTTTTGCTGTGGTTTTAACAGTCGCAAACGATACCACAAGCATCTTCCATATACGTTTCTTATATTTTTTAATCGGATTTGCTCTATAAAAAACAACAAGAAAGGTTCTGATTAACTGATGTGACAAAAACAAAATGACAAATATGCTCACTTCATCCCAGCACAGGTAGTGCAAGGTCAGTTTGAGGACTAACACAAATTCCAGAATTATAGGAGTTAAGAATGCTTTTCAGCTGCTTGACTGATGCTGCACGCTCTACAACCATAAGACATTTGTCCAGATTATTCTGCACTATCTAGAAGGAATCAATTATCTTTGCCACATGCCATGAAGCAAACATCACTTGTGAATCCAGTCTTTGTCTAATGTGCAACTGTAAAATTTACCTCTGTCATTTTATAGTCAACTCCAACAAGTCCTCCCTTTCAGTATACAAGCCACAGCGCACAGGGGGCAAAAGAAAAACAACCACACCAGACTAGTGTCTTTATACAACCAAACAGGGAATATTTCCTCCTCTTTGCAACACTTTTTGCAACTGGCCTTCATTTATTTTTTACCTGTTGAGGGGGAAAAGGAGGAAAAACACTATTTATGTGGGCCACGTAGCTCAGCAATATGGGCCCTTGGCAAGGGAGCACCTGCATTAACAACAAACTAGTCAGCAAGATTTCTCCTTAACTCTTTTACGGCAGAAAGGGACTAGAGTTAATTGTATTAATACTGTCACTATCAGCATGACAAGACATGGAATCTACATCTGTTAGGAGAATTTTAGTTGTAACTGAGCATTGATCAAGATCAAGTTTGACTTGGTCAGAGAAGTCTTTCACACTAAGACAGATGTGATGGAAAGTGAAGAGCAATTTCTGTTACCACTGAAATTTTATGTTATAAAGCGGTTTCACTTCTGTCCAGCTTTTAAGTAACTTGTCTTTTTGGATAAGCAGTCTGGCCCACAACATTTCTAAAGTGAGGAGGTCATTGTAATTATTTTACCGGCACAAAAATAAGACCATGTGGCCATTTTCAGGCTGAAGGAGAATTAAGGGAAAAATCCTCAACATATTTCAATACATTTAAATGTTGCCTGTGAACATAAACAAGCTAAATATGCCATTCTAGTACAAGTATTGTGAATTATCTAATTGTGTGAACAAATCTGATTCAAAGCACATGTCAATCACCTCCTAGAAAAGTCTTATTTCTGAAGACTTTTAACAAGATAATGACATGGATTTAACTAAAGTAGCAATTATGATACATGGAAATATTGCTCTTTGCCAAATTTTTGAAAGGTTGTTGCGGAAAATGAGTTTTTCTGAAGATTTTTCTAATGATAAGGCACACAGTAATCTAACTGAATTTGTAAGCACACAATTCCAGTGAAATATCTAGGAGCTTCAATTCTTAGTCACCAAACTACCCGAGGCCAGAGAATCATGACCACAAACAACAGTACTGTGCACCACATCAACCAGAAGTTCAGATTTCATCTGGATCAGATGTGGGCACAAAACTGTATTGTTAATTCTGGCCGATTTGGCCGAAAGAGTATGTGGGAAACACAGATTATACCTGATTAGCCACAGACTAGTCAAGCAGACAAGAACTGTAGCCTGCAGGGACCAATAATGCTGAATCAGACAAATCCATCAGCTTCTTCTCTGGAGATCTTCAAGGCCCGCCTAGATGCAACCCTGTCTGAATGCTCTAGGTGACCCTGCAGGAGCACAGGGGTTGGACTAGATGATCTCCAGAGTTCCCTTCCAACCTTACTGATTCTATGATACTTAATACAGAGCACATCTCCCTAAAACCTCAACACAATATGAAACAGCTTAATGTGATTCCTCTGAACCTCCAACAATCTGGAGGTGGGGCACCACATCAAGTTTCTGAAGATTATTTTACTATTCCTATCACCCCCAAGAAAGAAGGAATGCAGACAGAATGAATAATTCAATACCTTGCAAGTGATTCAACTCATACAGGCTTCAAAATAAGCCTCTGAACTTATCTCACATTTTTGTTTAACAAGTAGGATTTTCCTGATCTGCAAGAATTGTTCCCATACTTAAAATAGGTATTAAATGTGAAACTCCATAAACAAAGACAGTATGATTAATATTTGTTTATGCAAACACACACTTAACTTCAACTCACTGTTGTGCATGACTTTTGAATGCATTGTAAAGGAAAATTAAGTAGGCAATGAAAATCATGTTAAAATGCACTGACTCCCTAATGGTAGGTTGCACCAGAACTAATTCGGTATGTTCTCTCTGCAATTTTTTTCCTCTTAAAATGAAAATTATTGGAGATCAATATTGATTCAGTAACGGATCTACCCCAGAAGCAGTGAGTTAATTACCACTTAAAAATAAACGAAAAGTTTTTGATGCAAAGTAAGAGACATTATTAGTACATGGAACTGGCATATCAAAAAAGCTGATGGTCTTTAGATATCTAGACAGCAAATTACATTAAATAATGCAAGACTATATACACGGGCACTAAAGAATTTTCCTACAGAAACAAGTAGGAAAATGTTTTGGGGATTCCAAGCAGTCACCGACAACTATGAGCCATAATGTCAAGTTTTTACGAAAGTTACCTGTGATCCTTGAACAAATCAGAAATGATAAATCTAATAGAAGACAGATGTGCTGATGTGAAGTGCAAATGTCTCACTTCAGATACTGTCTATAAATGTAGTTACACTGAAGCAAGATGAAGCCAACTGTTCAGTTCAACTATGCTCAATCAGATCAACTACATGCTCTGATTTGTAACACAACCTCCCAGACACCTCTGCAGCACAACTATGCAGCAGTGCTATCTGGAAACTGTTTAAACTATGTGTATTGCTTGGAGAAACACCTGAAACTAATGTGGAAATAGTTCAGTAATGGGCTTGGGGAAATGGAAGGTGACTAAGAGAACTTGGAAGAGACTCAGAGGGAACTAAGAAGACTTGGTTTACTTAATCCTATACAACTAAACTGAACAGGATATGACTGCTTTCAGTGTTTTTGCTAGGATGTTTTCAATAAGATGCTGCATCCTGTCTTTAAAAATCTGTGCCATGCTGTGCCCTCTGACACAATGCCCTAGTTCTAAAATCTGCCTACTGTCCAGCCCTGACACGTGCCAGATAATCCTCTCCTTTTTTCAATGTCTACATTCTTCCCGCAGGAACAGCCAATACCCTTCACCTTATTACATCAAAAAGCTTCCAAAAGGCCTTTAAGAGAAGACACCAAGAAGAAAAAATAAATGTATTATGCAAGCTAAACAAGAGTCAGTAGGTCAAATATAATCGACCATAGGGGGAAAAAAATAGTCTGAGGTTTTGGAACAGCCTTCTAATAACAGCTTGAAGGAGCAACATTTTGTTAACGGTCCTGAAAGGACAAGGAGAGGAGAGAAGGGAAAAAAAAAAAAATGGTGTGAGCAAAAGTTAAGCCTTCTGGATAAGTAAACATGATACACGTAAGCCAGCTAAAGAGTTCCTGGCAATGATATCTTGGGATAGCAATGCTGTGCAGCAGACATTTTCAGATTAACATAGAATTAATGTTATCTAGTATATTTTATGATGCTAAATAGCCACTACATTTTACACATGCATACAAACAATTCCAAATCAAATCTAATTACAATTGATTAAACCGTATCAAAGAAAAAAGGCAGGCTTCAGTCTTGGGATTGCAATGGTCTCATTTGATTATCAACCCCTAGAAGTAACAGGGCATTAAAAAGATGAATGACAGTTTATATTTATCTGTCTGAAACATAAAAGAGAAAGTCAAACCCTTCCCAAACTGAAGCTAAAGTCTAGACTTCCTCAAATTATTGAAAACTATCCTGAGGCACTTCCTCTGTCATAATTCATCATTAACGTGTATATCTCATAACTTGTGGAATTCAAAACCAGGCAACTGCTTGGGAGAAGAAAGAGGGAGTAAAGACAGCAGCAGTCCCAACACAGGCAGCAAGTTGCTAGTAAAAGATCACACTGAGAGGAAAAAAAAAAGAAAAAGAAAAGAAAAAAAAAATGTGTTACATATCTGCTGCATTCAGGAAAAACAGACTTCCTGCTTATTTACAGACCACGTACATGATTGCACAAAGAAAATATTTATCATGTTAGGATGAAACTGGTTGCACAAAAAAAAAATCTAGTACGCATCTGAATACTGGATAATTACTGTGCTTAATAAAAGCAGTGAATATGTTCCTAATGAACAAGTTATGAATAAATCAGGACCTTTTTTTCCCCTTTGCCTTCCCCTCTTGAGTGCCCTTCTTCCACACAAACAGTTTTGCCATGCTACAGCACTGGTACTCAGTGTAATATCCTGCAGACTCTGAGCATGCAGGAAAAAAAATACATTTCTCTCTAAAGGTTCACCCTGAACAGCAATGAAAAGGGGATGGCACCTTATTTGGATTTTAGCTCCTGAATCCTTGCTCTGCCAGGAAAAGATGTTCAGAGTTTGAAAAGTAGATAAAAGTTTTCTGTTTCTTCTCACTCCAGAGCGTGGTTCCACATTACAGCATAAAAGCACTTCAGACATTGTCCTCTGATAGGATAGTAGAGGGAGACAAATGCGGAAAAGACAGTTTTCCTGTAGTCAAAACGTCTTCTCATTTGATGGATAAAACCTTTTGCAATACTGCATCTCTCCTATCATTCTTAAAATAGGTATCAGACAGTCTCGAAAAGCAAAGATGTAAGCCCGTCCTTGGGCTTCTGAACTGATCTCAGTAAAATAATCTATGTATCATGTATAACTGTTAAAGCATGAGGATGTAATGAGTGCCAGTACGCTCTTGTAAATAATCTAGGGGAGCATCCCATGATTCTTCCATTTCCTCCTTCCAGAGATTCACAAGCAAATTCTCATCAATAAATCTCTCTTCCTTCTAGAAGAATTTTCACAAGTGCCTGTTACATCTTTGTAATCCTAATGAATACTAAGCTAAAACCAAATCTCAGCACATTTCTTAGGTTTTCACAAAAGAAAACAATTACTGGTATGCATGGTGATAGATAAAAAGAAACTTAAGTGCCATCTCTTAAAATTATGCAGGAAGAGCTACTCAGGTCCTCCAATAACAGCAGCTGGTACTTTAATCAAGTGGCATAATTGTTTAAAGCTTTCAGACAAATAAAAATAAGAGTCGAACACAGTTTAGCTACAAACAATTCAGTGAAAAAAATCATGTTTTGAATTAGTCTGGCTATTACATCTGGGTAAAAGTAAAATAATTAGCCTCAAGTAATTTTTTAGATTTTTCCTTCCTGAAAGTTAACTGGAAATTTGACTACCTACCTTAACTAGAGAACAACTAGAGATCATAGTGTCTGTAAATTTAAGAGTCATATTCATGCTGAACCCAAGCAGGTATGTAATAACATTACTTTGAGCTTGTAGTTCAGATATTTTATATATATACACACATACGAATAAATAGTAATAATAAAGCTCCCACACACAACTGGTGACCAGAGCTTCTCTTTCTCTATAGTCTAGATACAATACAAATATCAGTATAGAACGCTTAAGTAGATAATCAACTCCTTCGCCAGAAATTACATACATCTCTCGAATCTCCAGGGTTTTAGAGAGACAACATTTAGGGTGAATAAATCAGAAGTGTCTAATTTTTCTGGGTAAGTAACCCAGACCACACAGTTCTTGGGTATCACAGAACATCTGAGGTGGGATAGGACATCTGGAAGTCATCTAGTCCAATCCCTCCACCAAGGTCAACTAGAGCAGGTCGGCCAGGACTGTGTCCCGTTGAGTTTTGAATATCTCCAAGAACAGAGATTCCACAGCCTCCCTGAGTAATCTGTTTCAGAGTTCAACTACCCTCACAATGAAGAAGTCTTTTCACATGTGGCCCAATGTCTATTCATTTACGCATGACAGGATGGGTTAGGAACTCAGATTACATACACTTTGTGGCCTACAACTTAGCCATCCCTGACTTAGTGTGTGTGTCAACATCAAAAACATACCTACTTCACACTTTTTTTTTTTTTTTTATGACGTGGGGAGAAAAGTCTTTGGTTTCTCATACAAGAATTCTCTTCAAAAAAAACTAAAGCCCTCATGGAAAGCAGTAACTACATACTGTTTTACAACAGTGTGATTCACACCTCAAAAGTACTAGTGATCAGTAACAAAGCAGACATACATCTGTCAACCTAATGAATAAAAACACCACTGGCAATATGGACACTGTCAGGCAGCTCAGGAACACAAACACTTTTGTGGCCAGAAAAATCTGTGACATACATATTACAAAGTATGCAAACATGTTCACAAAACATAATAAAAACAGTGCCGTGAGTGGAATGAAACTCCTAAGTGGGCAGTACCAGCTAACTGGGCTATGTAAAGACATCAAAAGCAAGATCTGGAATGCAAACTGGTTTTGGCTAAACCAGTAAGCAGAACCACAAGAATTTTGTTTCTTTTAGTAACTAGTACAGGATAATCTAAACTAGCCCTCTCATAAGAAATAATTTCTACTTTACTCCTTTCTGATAATGAATTGGTAGTGTTCTTGGCTGTTCTACTATTACAGGTGTTAGGTATGTTTTATTTGTCTGTTTTGAAGATACAGGAGGCTCTATTTTATCCTCAGGAACGCTTGAGGAATTACGTTTATTTAGGCTTAACTTTGTCTCAAGTTCCAAGGGCTCCAACAAGTGCTCCAGAAGAAAACCTGTGAGATCTCCCCTTCCCCCCAACTTTTTACTTCCTTTCAAGGAAAAAGGCATGATTAGTCATTTACTTGAGCTATGCAGCTTTGGAAGAGTGAAAAGGGCAGCAGATACACCTGGAATCATATCAGAACAGGAAAGTTGTAACCATTAGGATCTTCCTTCAGTCACAGTAAATATAAGTGAGTTTTAGGGAAAGATATCATAAATATTAATTTAAAGCATGTATATAGTTTTTTTTAAAAAAAACTATACAGTTAACATCTAAGATAACCAGAAACTAACAAAAAACTAGAGCATTCAGAGTAAGAACAACCCAGAGGTTTTCCATCATTCTACCTAAAACAGAAGGAAAGCTGTAAAGTATGCATGAGCCTTCTGCATCCTATATACCTTCAGGCTAGTAAGGAAAGCAAAGGTGGTCACTATCTCTCAGGAATGAGATCTTGGGGTTATGAGAACCAGCTCTATGAAAATCTCAGCTGGATGCTCAGTAGAAATAAAAAGCAAAGCAAATATTAAGAACTGTGAGGAAAGGAAGAAAATCACTACTTCATCACAAAAGCTTGGGATGTGTTCCCAAACTGGAAAACATTCAATTAAGGTCCACAAAGGCCATCAAGAATATGGGATGGCTTATCCATTTCTAAAGGTATACAGGCTTGTGATATCACGTGAAGACATCTGACCTGACCCACTATGTATACTCTTTTGTTCCTAGGAAAGATGGTGTGAATGAAAAGAAAAAAAGCTTACTGATAATTATTCTTTCCCCCTTTTTTTTCCTTTAAGTCACAATACTCCTTCAGAGGTCAAAAAAAATATGTCTTAATTAGCAAGAGAGACAAGAAAAAAACCTAAGAACACTATCCAGGCTTTATTAAAAAAAAAAAAAAAAAAAAAGTTGATGTTGTGATAACTTTGAATGTCTTTTTTTTTCAAAAAGTATTAAGAGATAATATAACTCAGAGAGGAAAAAACAATTAGAGGTCCTCAACTCATTTTCAGTAATATTACAAAAACTCTCCACACAGGCAACACAACCAAGACTATACTACACATTTTTAGAACTGTTTTTCCCCCATTACAGTAATTTACACAATAGTTGAAGGAAAAAAAATATATACACTCAGGCCTAATTATGGATTCTAATTGTTTTTATGAATACTATCTATCCCTGTAAAAAATATCAAGTTTATGATTTAGTTAACAGCTGAAAAACTGCCTGGAAAGGTAAGGTAAGGAACAATGTCAATTACTTCTATACTTACAAAAGAATGATTCACTAATTCCACATGAATTTTTGGTTAGAGAACAGTTTTTAGGACATGTATACATTGTGTTCATGGATACACAGAATACATCATGAAGACAGACAAGCACAAATTTACAGGCCCTTAGCTACTCCATATTAATTACCAAAAACAGTAACAACAACAAAACCTGGAGCTTGGTTCTGAAGGCAGATGAACTGAGCTAATGTACTCCTGCTACAAAAGAGAGAGGACTTGGTTACCTGCCACTGTTTCAGGTGCTCCTACTTTCTCTACTCACTCCGGTTTTACACTCTTAGATGAAAAATCCAACCGAATTAAATTGCAGAGGTTCATCAGTCAAAGGGTGTCTAAACCGGGGCATGCCTGAGAGGTCACAAGCTGAGATAACATCAGGTTCCTGGTGCCCTAGAAGCCCATTATGTGGATTCAATACTGCAGAATAATGACTTGCTCACATCTAACAACTTTCATATGCCTACACAAAACTCTGGAAACAGGTTAGAACAGAAATACTGTATATTCTTTCAGTCCTAACCCACAACTCAGAACTAGTCTGCTTAACCAGAAAATGTTTATCTCAAAATGCTGTGGGCAGTTTTCCTAATTCCAAAAAGCTCAATCAGCCAACCAAGATATCTTTTGATTCTAAAATGCATCATCTGCAACATATATTTTTAATTATTTTTAATAAAAATAATTCTTATGAGTAATTTTTTACTCATGGAAAATGTTAAATAAAAGGTGATAATCTGAAAAACACCTCTTCTGAATTCAAAAAAAAAATATTTAACAAATGGTGCAGGCACAAATCCTTCTGTTCTAGATGGAAAGCACGCACCCATTTATTTGTCTGTCACTGATATGGCCCAGCCCACACAGCCTCTCACTATGATACTAAGGTTCATCAAGTAGTGGCTAACAACTGAGGGAAAGGGCTACTGTTCCCCCAGTGGGAGAAGGCAAGACCACAGGGTCAAGAGTAGAAAGGGGCAAAGGGTACAGCAGCCCCAGTCTAGACTTGTTAAAATTGCTGTGGAATTGCATCCTTCTTCCTTAGTGTGAATTTAGAGAACAAAACAAAATCCTCACTTTTAAATAGTTGTTGATCCCATTTCTTGCTATTTTCCTTGCTCCTCAACTTCCTGTTCATATTACAAGAACAGGTTAACAGCTCAGAAAGCCATAACTGATATATCAGAAGAGAATATAAATACAGAGTATAAGATTATATAGAATTTAACAGGATACTTTCTGTTAAAATAGAACACAAAATAGCAAGATACATAATACAATTGTTCTAATACTACTGTTTTAAGCTTGCAAATATAGGTTTAAATAAAAAAATAGAAAACTATTTTCATGTATTTGTAATGAGATAAAAATCTTGTAATAGTTTGATTTTCTCTATCTTGCTACAAAAGCTTTTTCAAATCAAATGTTCTGGACGGTCTTGATGATACTCAACAAATCTCCAATACTTAATTATTAATTGTATCTTACTGTTAGGAAGCTATCATGCAAGTAATAACATTACAATATTTCAAAAAAAGCTTCATGAAAACACATCTTTTTTCCAAATAAAAGTAGTTTAGATGACTCTGTCCAAAAGCGTTGTTCTAAAATGCATTTTTAGAGATAATTACTAGACATTACTAATGGCATCCCATGACACCTGCCCTTTTTCTCCTGAAGTATTTCTACAAAGTAACTACTGCTTCATAATAGCAATACAGTAAACATCTAATATTAGGTAACATCACTGTATTATATACTCCCTTTTTATAGTCACTTAATAAACTATATTCTTCCAAACTTGAAATTGTTTAAGTTAACCACAGCACACTTAATCTCTCAATACTGATGGGGGGGGGGAAAGGAATCAATCTGTATGTAATAATCATTTTCAAATGTAAACTTAGGTTTCACTGACTCTCCTCTGCCTCTAAATTCCATGGCACAATGCCCAAAGGTTAAATTAACAGGAAAGAATAAAAACACAAAAGGGCACAAAAAGCTTACATTCCTAGCTATCAAGTTTTCACATCCATGCCTATCCACTGTGTAAGCATTAGCAATGAGCTCGGCATCCTGTGTTTTTATCCTGTATTTTACCAGCAACAAAATGCTGCCAAATGCTGTGAAATATTTCTAAGAGAAGGTTAACGAGATTTCAGTGAGCTGTGAGCAAGGAGAGGGGGTCACAGTCAACCACAGGCAACCCACTCCAACCAATCTTATCTTGCTGGGTGATTAGGAACAGCACAGAAGAATCTGACTCTAGAGTAGAGCAGCAGTACGAGTACTGCTCTCCTCCAGCTGTTTTAGGGTACAAGTGTTTCTTACTCCGTTACAAATAAAAAGAATCACAAAGGAAGAAGAGCTACTTGCATGCAGCCCCCCTCAACTTCTCTATCAAGGTGACTGTGCAGGCAGCACTACACTTCAACTCTCACAAGGCGGGTGAGAACAGAGGAGCAGCAAGCTGGCCAGCCTAGCACAGATGCTTCTGCTGTAAGCAGCACAGTATCATCAATGGCTAAGTTTGACTACTGCCCTTCTAAATGCACACGATACCACTGTGGAATCAGTATGTTCCCAGTCACTAATACGCCTAACAAAGGGGGGGGGGGAAGTGATATGACTGCAACAAAATGGATTATTTTTACTAAAAATATGGGAATATTCTCTATAAACTGGACTGCATGAAACCCAAGGTGCAGAATCATTGTTTGGCCTTAAAGAGACATATAAACGTTATGGCTCCAGTTCTTCTAAGATGTGTATTCATCCACTTTTTAAAGATGGAATTAGAAGGGCCTTGAGAGCTACGGATGAAAAAAAAATACACATCACACACACACACAAAAACAAACACTATACACATGCACAAAACCTTACCAATACTTAAGCAAAACACCTCTATATTTATACTACTACTTGTATATCCAGTATAGTGGAAAGATTCCTCGTACAATAAACCTTTACAGGGTGTCAAATCTTTCATTCAAGGTTTTGAATGTGTGTCAAGTACTACCTACATATATATCTATTTCTATACTCTGCCCAGCCTCAAAGCAAAAGCCTGGACTAGAATTGGGGTTCTCAAACTGCCTATGCTACTTACAGAGACATGGTATCTTCCAAGATTCAGAGGGAACAGCCTCCTTTAGCTAGCTTTCTGTATTTCTTCCAGCTGAATATTCTTCAAGTAAACTTTAGATACATCCTCAAAACTGGACATATTTGAGAAGGGAAGTTGCAGAGTAATAAGGTTAGTGAGCAAGAGTGCAGCCTTAAGTATAAGCATATGGCTCTTCGAAGCATGGAAGGGCAAAAAAAAGATAAGTTAATTAAAAAAAAAAGCACTCATACACATCACAAGGACTGCTATCATAATGAGAGTAAACTGAATAACTTTACCTATTTCATGTCAATATGCTTACTTTTCCCCCCCAAATAGGAAAAAGTAGCAACTCATCCTTTTTTTTTTTTTTTTTTTTTTGTCATTTTTACAGTAAGTTTTCAGTTCTTCCACTTCAGTAAAGAGTATCTACATTCCAAGCAGAAAAGCTCCTATGGTCTCTTTTCTCCCAAAGAAGAGACTTCAAGAGAAAACTTTTATTAACATTAATCTCTGTATTCACAAAGCTATTATTCTTTGGGGCATATGAACTGTTTTAAACATCTTGTTTTGTTCAAGTTAATATAAAAGGTTCAGAATAGAAACCTTAGTCTTTCACTAGCTTTGTAACATATTATGAATACTCAGTTCCCTAAGAACGGGGTAATTTATTTAACGTAGACCCAAATCAGCTCCAAAATTGCACTGAACAAGCTTTCATACATTCATGTGTACATAACTTCAAAATATACCATTATCTATGACTACCTGTTTCAGTACAGGTTTATAATCATGTGTCTCAATTCAACCGTGCAAGGTATATGTCAAAAAGTACACAAAGTTCACGTATTACACAATCAGCATTGTGTAACACCTGATGCATTAGCCAACTAACTCATTCACCTCCTGCTCTACCATTTCCTTCCTGGATGACGATGTTTAACCTGCACAAACTTATAATCAAGCTGACTCAAAGCAAGTCCAACATGAAAATAACTTTGACAGACACTTATCCATGCTTAACTGCTTAGATGAAGCATCTTTTCTTCAACTCTCAAGGATAATTTTTTGAAAAACAAATTTTAAATTTCTCATTTCAAAAAATATCTTAATTTAAAAAGTGAATTTGCTTTTAGCAACCACACTTTTGATTCCAAATCAAGAACACTTCTTGCAACAGTTTTCCTCACTGTAATTATGCCAAAGTTACACCAGTATTTACCCAAGAAAAAGGCAGTCCACAACAAGCGAGAGAGGTTTTTTTTAAATTTGTATCTTAAAGCATGTATGTACATATTTTAAAGAGACAAGTCAAAGGTAAACAGCATGACAGTTTCACCATCACTTGAAGCCAGCACCACCACTGAAAGAATCAGTCGCCTTTCAACTCAGAGCTGCTTCCTCTACCTCTGCCACCCTTGTGCTAGCACAGACATCTATGAAGTGAAGCCAATCAGGAGACCAATAGAAATCAAAAGTAACATATGGAAAAAACCCACAACAATTAGTTTCAGCCAAGATCAGTTCCTTCCAGCCCAACACACTGTTCAGAAGCCTTATTTGGCACTCAGAGAGGAAAGAAATACAAGACCTCTTCTGTAAGAGCACTACTACCTTGAAGCAATTAAGAAACTATAGCCCAAGACACAAAACTAACCAATTAACCTTTTACAATAACTGTATTAGTTTTACAACGAGCAGTGAGGAGATACTGTCTTTGAAACAATTCTCTTTTACAGAAACAATTATCCACTTGTTTGGTTTATCAAAGCTGAGGTAATGAAATTACAGGGTAGCTCATTCAGTGAATATAGCATGACAGCAACTCCCCCTACATCCCAAATAAAAATACTGATTCCTACCACAGGCTGTAGCAACACTTCATATGGATTTTCCCAGAATGCCTTGGAGGAAAAAAAAAAAAAAAAAAAAAAAAGACAGGCTCAGCAACCCAGAAAATACAAGCAATACAATTTTACTCAGTATTTGAGAGAGACAAGAAGTTAAACCATGCTGCTCTTCAACACAGCAGTGCTGAAATGGCCTTTCAAAAGTTTCTTGTAAAAAGAAGTCAGAATGAAACCTTAGTGGCTTGTCAGAAGACTCTGTTACTAAAAAGTCAACATTAGTAATATATTCTGAGTTTCCTCTTAGTAGTAAAGCAATGATATTCCTACTTTCCAATTTTCACTATGGCAAAAATAAACACTTTTTTTCTTTATTTCACACCACATGGTTACTACAAAATTACAGCACAGCACAAACCTTAAAATGTGAGGGAACTGTACCTCTACTAGCAGCAAGTCCCAAATTTTTGGTTCTAAGCATCATTAGAAGAAAGCTGGCAATGCTCTGTACTTCTGCTCCTTACTCTCCACTGCCTATGTCTACCTTAGAATCAAGTACCACTAAACCTATGGTGGTGCATTTACAGAGTGCAACAGCAGACAATGAAGGCTCGATATCCACACTCTAAGTATGGATATGGATTTTTACTTCAGACTAGCTCTACTCTGCTCTCACTAATCAAATTGCCATTATTGTCTGAGACACATCTTCTAATTTACTTTTGCCCAGAAGAAATCTAGTCTGTTTAGGGTGCTCTGGTTCACAGTGTGAAAAGGTCTTGAAGTGAGGGGGACAACTGTGTCATCTGCTTCAGAAGTACAGCCCGATTCCATCCTCTCATTCTCCAAGGTTCAGCTAGAGCAGGGAACAACTGGTTTGTCTATCTAGACCTAACCAAAGCCACAAAAGCATCTGTACATTAGGTTCTCTAGGACAGACAGGACAAAACAATTCCAACATAAAAATATTGGAGTTGGTCCTACACTGAGGCAGCAGAAGTCTGATGGCATTTATTCAGTTTGGTCCTATATTTGTTTCTCACCTTTTGGAAAACTCTAAACTAGCATCAGAATTCACATCTCATATCAGAGTTTGGATGCTAATTATAGGAATCAGTGCTGGAATCTCTGTGCTGGGAGACTGCTCTTCTGAGGACATAGTCCTTCCCCTAGCTTCCTAAGCTCTGTGGTTGGGGGGAGGTAGGTTTTTTTTTTTTTTTTTTTTTTTTTAACACTAGTGAATTACTCTGAAAATGAGAATTCATGGCTAATCAATCAAAATTCTGCATCATCATATGGTTGTAATTAATTCCTCAAATCCTGTTTCAATATTGGAATAGGAACAATCCAATTCACACAAAGTTGTGTGAAGACTATTCAGAGGAGTTTGCTGGAAACAACTCACAAAAAGAACTGCCTACTCGAACAACAATACTATGAAGCAAGAAAGCACTCCACTAGTTTTGGATGTGATCAGCACAACACCTCAACTTTTTATTTAAGACAAGCCATGCAGAATACAACCACAGAGCACCAACTATGACACATGCAAGGAGACTGCAGGCACACTACTACACTGTACGCATGAAGTAGGACCATACCCAAAGTTTAAAATCCTTTAAGACAATTATTAGGCACAAATCATTCCTTCATTTCCATCCATTGCTATGCTTAGTAATTTTCACTTGGTTGGCTCATTTTCTATACCAGCAGCACAATAAAATTTATCCCGTGTTTTACAAAGCTATAATAAACCGTGCTTTTTAAGAACCTAGTACTACTATCTATCGAACAATATGCAGTAGGCCCTCCACACACATGCAAAACAATGCTAGCTAGATGTAAAGAAATGAGGAATGTTTAACTGCAGGCCTCTCTAGAAATCCTTGATACTGGGTACAATCCATATAGCCATGTTCTAAAATTTCATTTTCATTTTTTGTCATTAAAATGGCTGTGAGAATAGTACCGTATATGAACACCAAATTAACACTGGTACAGTGTTCCCAAGTTTGACAACATTTTTACTGCTTTTGCTGCTTCCGTCAGCCACTTGAAATAGTTAACAGTAAATCTAAACCCCTAAAAACTACAGAACAAGTACAATGTTATCCAGGAGGAAGAATGATTTTCTCCCCCAATTCCTTCCACCTTACATAAGAACGAGAAAAACAAAAATCCTGTGGTTTAGGAAAAGGTCACAGAGGAAGAGTTTTCTCCCTCCAATCTCCTATTCCTTAATAACAACCAAAAGATTACAAAATGTCTTCAACAACTGTAATCCCTCCCTCTTGCAACAGCCAGGACTCAGCAAGACAAGCTAGATCTTTCTTTCTCTCTTTCCAGCAGAAAGAACTAACTCCTCGACTACACAATGGGCAGTATCTGGAGGGCAAGGAGATTAACTCTCCGAAGTGAGTTGGTAGCCAGAACCCTATCAGAAGTCAACGGCATGTTTACCAGCAACTAAGATTGTTTTGGTGATAAATCATAGGTGTTTACCAAATATGGTTTTGTCAATTTTTAATCACTTACTACAAGATGTGGGATTAATATTTCATCATTGATTTTTTTTGCTTTATTTAATCTACAAGAATATAGGTAACACAGAACCACAGAAGCCCTATAAAATGCCATTCAAGAAACATTAAATAACCATGAGGCTATTTTGAAGGTAAAGAGGAGGAGGAAACAAAAACAATTACAAAGCTCAAATGTTTTTAAAAGGTCAGTAGTTTCAGGGATTGGAATCACCAAATAACTCTGTTCTAGTGAGCATTTATTAATATCCTGTCTTTAAACACAGAGAGAGAAAATAGTTCTATTTTCTGTTTCAAAACTCCAGTTAAAAATGTGTTCCTGTGCAGACTATGTACCAAAATGCCTTCTCCTTCTAAGAACAGAAAGGATAGAGGGAAAAACTGAAATTTTAATTTAGAAAGTCTTCAGATAAACTTTCTAACACATTTTTGAGCCACAAGAAGAAACCCAAAGAACAGAATAAAAACCAAGCACTTAAGACATTTAAGAGCGACTTTCAAAAGAAGAAATAAAGTTCCATTTTTATGCTCCCTGTGACCTCACAGTATCTAAAAGCAGGATTTGGCAACTTTTCCTCCTTGGCCTCAACACCAAAATAACATTCGGTAATTTCTTCTTTCCTCCCCATCAACATTCAGGTCACCCACGCTGAAACAGCCCAGGAAAGAGAAAGAAAAAAATCCCAAACAGAGCAAAAGCCCAGCGAAAACCATGACTCTGCAGGAGCAGGATTTGCGCCTCTGCCACGAAGATTCCCCCCTCCCTCCCCACCTCAGCACCGTTCAGTAAATAATCATTTTTAAGAGAGCAGGGAGAAGCCCGGTGTGCCCTGCTGTCGGGGCGAGCCCCGGCGGCCGCCCGGGGCCCCCCGGAGGCCGCCCAGGGCCTGCGGCCCCCGCCCGGGCCGCCCCCCGCGGCTCCCTCCGGCCCGGGGGCCCGCGCGCAGGCCCGGCCCGGGGGCCGCTCACCGGCGTGCTGGTCGCGGGGCCACAGGTAGTAGGTGGCGGGGATGACGATGAGCCCCACGAAGCTGGTGAGGAAGTAGAAGAACGTGTTGCCGCTGTCGTCGTACTGGAACTGCTGCCCCGCCATGGCCGCTCAACCGCCGCCGCGCACCGCGCGCGCGCGCAACCGCCGCTGCCCTGCCCCCGGCGGCGCCACCAGCTCCCTCCCCCCCCGGGCGGCCTGGTCCCGCCGCCGCCGCCGCCGCTCGCACGGGGCCGAGCCGGCCGCTCCGCGATCCCGCGAGAACGGACGGGCGCGCGCGCGCCCCCCGCCCCTGCGCCGGCCTCCGCCACGGAAGGAGACGTGTCACTGTGCAGCCACCATAGCCATTGTGGCGTCACAGGCGGCGCACGTGCCTCCTCCTTCTCTCCCTCCCCCCACCCTCTCCCTCTCTCTGATTGGCCCGCCCCAGGCCCCGCCCTTCGCCTTCCAACGCTCCGCCCCCCGCGCGGGCGGGCCGAGGTGGTGGCGTGGCGGGGGGGGCGCGGCTGCCGCCGTTAGGGGCCCTGAGCGTCCCGGTCCCGGTCCTGGTCTCGGTCTCGGTCTCGGTCCCGGTCCCGGTCCCGGTCCCGGTCCCGGTCGCGGTCCGGGAGGGGCACCGAGGGGCACCGCGACCCGGTCTGGCTCCTGCAGGCGGGTGTCCGAAAGGAGTGGCCTGTGGCGAGCCGGTCCTCGCCGCCGCCGGGCCGCCTCCGCTCCCCGCAAAATGGCGCCCCCCCCCCATCACCCCGGCATATGGCCGCGGGTATGCGGCCCCCTCTTCTCTGCCCGCGCCGAAAGTAGGTGTCCCCGCTGATGGCTGAGAAGTCTGGCCTCCCGGGAGGGCCAAGGAAAAGGGCGTTTGGCGTTTTGCTGCTCGCAGATGTGCCTGCGGAGGCTGTGCCGTCTTTATCCCCAATAAGACGGGAGCTGGGCTGCCCCTTGCGGGTGGTGGCTGCAGTTTGTGCTGGGCCTGGGGCAGTGGGGTCTACAAGGGGAGCTAAGCAGGCAGCAGGAATAGGGACAGCTAGGGGAGAGAGGAGGAGGAGGAGGGTAGGAGCTGTGGAGAAAAATTCAGAAGGTAAGTAAGGGGCCAAAAGGCACACAGTGATTTTTAAGAAAGATAGGAAATTGGGTAAGAAAGGGAGTTAAGACATACAAAGTCTTAAGGGTTAGGATGGTGGATGTATTCTCTCAGCAGCAGCTTGAGGGCAAACATTTCACATGCGTTTAACTCTGGTTTTGACTGCAGGAATCATCGTACTCTATAAGAAAATGTGACCCCAAAGGTGTGAAATCAAAAGGCAGAAACAATGTTGGCATTCATCGCACCGTTATTTGCTAGTTATCTGTTCAAAGTGGGAGAAGCTGCTAATCATACCCATTTTGTAAGTACATGCCAACCTCAAAAGCTTCATCTCAAGTGTTCTGCTACTTTCTATCTCTATGTTTGTAAATGCAGAGTATGGGGAAGTAGTACACAGAAGTTGCAATAGCATCAAAGAAGGGGAGAGGTTGGCCCTAGCTTAGTAGGAAGTGTACCATTTCAGCATTAAGAAAGGCTGTGATGTGTCAACTGGAGTGAAAGTAATATGCCACAACCAACAAATAAGCAGATGTCCTAGTGCCACGATACAGTAATTGATAGATGGAAGTCTTGTGAAAATAGGCTCATAGAGGAGGGAGACTTGAGGGTGCTCCAAGTTGGCAGAGCAGGAATGGGTGAGCTAACATCTTAATGGACACTGAAAAACCCACAGAGGAGACATAATGGGTAAATGCCCTGTGGAAAATCTCTAGTCAGTGTATGCAGCTAATCACAGGAGCCAGATCATGAGGAAAATAGCCCTGCAGATCATGCTGCAGATCATGGGAGTATTCAAAGCCCTTGTTTTGTAGCTAACTCCTGATTTTCAGTCCTGGGTTGTTTGCAACATTGTTCTTTTGTCTGGTTTGCTTGTTAGGGTTTTTGCCTGTGGTATTAACTATCTACTGGTCAGGGAATTCTGGGTCTGCTCTGGGTGTCATCCTGTCTCACCTTCCCCCACCAGCCTGTTACAGCTGTAAGGCAGGAGTAATTGGAAATTACGGCCTGGGAAGAAGAATTCCTGCTGTCCAGCTCTGGTAGTGCAGGGGACCCCAGGAATGGAGGTGTGTTGCACAGTCCTTGAACAGCAGTGAACATAGCCCATTCTAGCATGGACTCCCAACAGATCTGGTTTGTTTGAGTGCTGTTGCTTATGTACATAACTCACTGTAAATATTAGTGGTTATCCCTTGCTTCTAAGGGGGAAAGGAGATTCAGCATTGCTTTTTCCAGTCATGGACTGTCTGGAAGATGATTTAAGCAAAAATAGCCCTATCTACTTGGATTTCAAGTACAGCTGGATCCACTGGAGATGAAGAGAGCATTATGGGAACTCCTAGATACCTGTTTCTAACCAAGAGGAATTAGATTTTCTGGAAATGCTGTCAAAGTACTTTAACCAGTTGTTTTAGTGCACAAAAGTGCTCTTTTTCATGGCATGCCTTTGTCATGCTCTTTCACCTGAGCAGAGTCTGTGCAAATGGATTGCTGCAGTTATCCCTGTGATAGTGGGGGCTATGCTACATCTCAGAGAACACTTTTGTGGTTAATCTGGTCTTCCTTCAGCACTCTGCTGCTGCACTTGGTTCAAATTGTTTGGTAAACATTTACCCGTGGAGAACATTGTGCACACTCCTTCATTTGCACAATGTTTTCATAGTTGTGGCATCTCTTGTGCGTCCACTGACAATGTTGACTTTGTCTCACTGCTGATTACTCCAGGCTTTTATCAGGGCAAAGTTACGGAAGAATGACCTGCGTTCAGTCCTTCCTAAATTCCTAAACACATGAGCCAGAGACCCAAACAGCTAGTAGGGTTATCTTCCGGTGTAAGGGGGAAGTGGTACTGTGAAAGCAGAGAAACTTAAGCCTAATTCCTGGAACTGTACAATAACCAATCCACATTCATACTCAAAACCCGCCCATTTTCTGATGAGCTGGACAAATCTTCAGTCCCATGTGCTGCCTAGAAGCACACCTGCAGTTTTATCAGGAGCAGCTTGGAGGGATGAAACAGCTCAGCAGATGAAGAAGAGGAAGAGCCAGATCGGTAGAAAGATAGTGTTTTGACAAGACCCTATAATCTCTGTGAGATCTCTGTAGGAGAAATCTGATAAGGCACCAACGGTAACAGTCAGACTGGTCTAGCAGGTAGGAATGGTGAAATTTAGAACATTTCTGTTGTAATAAGAGATGTAAAATATACCAGCTGCATTCAGAGTACACTTTCAAGAACTGAAAGAGTTTATGACTTGGGAAATGGAAATCATAATCTAGCAGATATGCCCACAGCAGTGGGGGACAAGTATTCCACATGTCATCATCTTGCTGATCTTGTTTGAGGTAGTGAACTACCTTTGTAGAACAGATGAAATCTAGAAAGCAGAAATTTCCAGAGGTACTGAATGGCCGGCAGATGGCAATCAAACACAGCACTGGGAAGCTCTCCAGCTCATGCTGTTGCTAAACAAGTCTAATAGGAAGGTGATGGATTTCAAATGGTTTGCCAGCTTTATAGGTATATGACTTTCTACAAAATGTAGTGTGACATATAAGTCTACCATATCTGGGTCATTAAACCAACAAACGAAGAATGTTCTTAGTGTATTTTAGATGAGGAGAGAAGGTAACAGATTTGCATGACGTATGTCATTGAAATGGGCATTATTAGCAAAAGAGTTCTTTGTAAGAACTTCAGAAACACCTGTAGTGTGGGATAAGCTATATGCATGAGAAAGGCAGTAGAATCTGTGCTGTGTATGTAACTATGATCCACCACAGGCTACCTGGCAGAATTCAGTGGCAGAGCAGACCCTGCCTTTGCTCTGCCTCTGGTCCCACAGCCACCTCTGCTCTGCAGGCAGCAACACATAGGAGCCTCTGTATCTGACCCAGTTACTTTAGAAATGTTCTTCCTACAAGTGCGTGCTGTGTAACAAAAGATGGCTAAGTCAGTTAGTTCCAGTCAGCAAAAGTAGTGTATGTGACTGACCTGAACACCTCTGAACAGAAGTCTCTCCTCAAAGGAAGTGCCTCCAACTACTCCCACTGGGAGAGGTGGATGCCTGCATCCTCTTCCCTGCAAACACAGTTGCCTTTCTGGCTAGCACTTTTTATAGTCGCTGTTTTGTTTATTTCTGGCAGAGAAGCCAAAATCAAATTAATGGCCCAGTGACCCACCCTTGGGTCACAAGGGGGCTATTTCCTTAGGATTTACATATAGAACCAGAGTTGGTTTTGGTGGAAATGAATACAGCAGTTCACCAGGACAGTAGAGGAGTACAGCTGTGCAATGCATCTAATGTGACCATATGAGAAAGAAAAATTTAACTTCTGTCTGGGGTGCCCACAAGTGTGTCAGTCCCTTTGTTTGGGATTACCACAATCTTGCCTCCCACAATTTGGATTTGGTTCCACCTAGGGATGAGAAAAGGCACATAATGCATTCTCCTTGGCATGGTTCCCAGTATTTTGGTGTGATTGCCAAAGAATCTTTCATAGATCCTCTCCTGGCAAGTCACAAGGATTCAGCCAATCCTATAGCAAAGAGATGGCAGGAGGAGCACCCGAGGGCAGTGGTGTAAGAATTTGTAGGATAGGGAAATGGAGCCCATAGGGGCTGCATGCTGAGTACTGCAAAACTTCTCTCAGTGGTTACAGATGACAAGAAATTGTGGGTATTTCCTGGTGCGAGATGAGAAATTCAGGAAAAAGTTACTCTAGCAAGTTGCTTGCAGCTTGTGTCTCAGCTAACTAGAGATTAATGGCAGCCAAAACCCACAATGCCACCCAATTTTGTGCCAGAAGAACAAGAAAGGTGGGAAGAGAAGAGCTTACATGCCTTGTGGCTGCACCATCATCTGTGCTGTTTGAGCTGTGGATCCTGGGGCTTTACCCTCAGTAGGAAATCCAACAGTCAATGGAGCTGCATCAGGAATTAATTTTGTCAGCATTTTGGCCTTCTTTCCTTCTTCCAGCTTGGTGGTAGGGATGCTTGTGGGCTGAGAATTGTGGATTGGGCAGTGCTTTAGGTGTGGGGGGTTTCCACAGACCTAGGTCCAAAATGCTGAGCTGTAACAAATCAGTCCAGCCTCTCTAGGCCCTTGGGGAGAGGTAAGGACAAGCTCCTTCCCTCTTTCTCATCTTTCTTTCTCACCTTTTCCTCTTCTTCCTCTTTTTTTCTCATCTTTCTGTCTTCCTCCTTTTTCTTTCTTTTTCTTTCTATCTCTTTCCCTTCTTTCTCTTCTTTCTCCCTTTCCCTTCTTTCTCTCTTCTTTACCTTTCCTCCTCCTCTCTCACAAAGGGAGCAGCCTGCCCCCTGCCTAGGTTTGGTATTGCTGTGAGGGTTCTGCTATTGAGGAGGTGCAGGCTTTGCTGCAGGGTTTCAAAGGCATCAGCACAGCACGGTAATATTGTAAATACTAATGATGAAAGCTGGGGCACTGCTGCTGCTTCTCTGTGATTAATTCCAGCAACTGGGACTCAGAGGTATTATGAGGATAGGCACAACAAAGATGCAGTAAGTGGATTATCTGGAAAGCCCACCCCCCTTATTTTTGGTCCGAGTTTCCCGCTTTTGTTCATTATTTTAAAACATGATTTTAAACATAGCCTAGAATTGATGCAATCGTTCTGTCTTCAAAATTGTGAATAAATTGTAAATTATACTTAAACCTGGCACTCAGAATTCTTCAAACAATATCTGTTTTGATACTTGACCTTATGAATTGGGGAAGACAGAAGTAAGTCACTAAGATTCCTGTGTATTGAACTATTTTCCAAGCTGATTATAAAGCTTAGGGCTCAAATGGTCTTTACACAGAAACTCACAAAATGCCTTTTCTTTGTAAAGGGTTATCATCACCCAATTCATTTTACCTCTGATTTGGCATTAGAGGTATTGTTTACTCCTCTGCTGCTCCAAAAATGCTCAGGAAGTGTGATATTATGGTCCAGCCCACAGGCCTGGTCCAAGACACAGCAGCTTAGCACAGCATAACACTACAGTCTCTTTACCATGGCTGTTTTTTGTTAACAAATACTGTTTGAATGTTAAAGAAGGGCTTTCCCTGACATTTTATTTATTCCTCAATAATCTCAATCATGCTGCCAGTGATCAGGCAAAATTCTCAGTGACACCAATGTCTGACTGATACCAATGCAAGATTTGCCCAAGAAATAGGTGCAAAACTGTGAATGCAAAGTAATGCATAAGAACTTTTGCTGGTTTCCACAGGGTTTTTGTCAGGTTTCATTAGTGATTTATAATTAACTACAATTCTCTGATTTACAATTCTTCCTCCTTTGCTTGTTTTTAAGGGGCAGGAGCTTCTGGGTGTAGATTAAAGTGTCAGAAGGCAAAGGATAAAAATTGTTTTTCATTAAGATTAAAATGCAATTAATATAAAAGAGAAGCCATAGCGAAAAGGGACTTTAAAGACAGTACCTACTTGCTGGACCGATCTGCATCTCACTTTTGCATCTGAAGCAGATGTTTGTTGATATTTATTCATGATATGGAAATTAGAGCTAGAGGAGGACAGCTAGAGGGAAGGACAATTAAAATGGTCAAGGAGATCACCTTAATGAGAAGGGCTGGGACTCCACAGAGAAGGCTACTGAGAAGGGACATGCTCAAAGTTTACAAAACTGGTGACAGAGCAGTAAGTGGAAGTGCTGATCACAAATATTGCAACACCAGCATGGGGAGACTTGAGGGAACCAGTAGAAGACTGTTTTAAATCAGATGAATCAAAGTATGTCTTTATTCAGAAGGCAGTGAACTTCCATAGCTGTCAGCTACCGGAGGTTGGGGGAGTCAGAGTATCAGCAAGTTCATAAAGGGATTAGATGGAGAATAGATCCATACATGGATATTAAAAGGCCAGGATATTCCCCAAACATCTGTAGTACAACAGTGCTAGGTACAGCAGAGAATGGGGGCAGTGGGCCATGGGAGGTTGCTAGGCTCACATGCTCTCTCTAAAAAGTTATCTTCTACCACCAATGTACAGTGAAAGCAGCAACACATGTGCTTATATTCATACATGCACACTAACATCAGCCCACTTCCTGTGGTAGAGAGGTTTCTTTGCTTTGAAGAAGTGTCTTCTTTCATAAACAACCTTCTTCTCTGCAGCATAAATCAACAGTTTCTTGAGCACATGTTGACTTTTCTGCCTTTGCATCAGGAACATCCAGCCCAGATTCATCCTCCTCAGCCCAGATGATTTCCATTGGGTCCACACTCTCCCAGCCCAGATCTTCCGTGACATGGGAACTTACAGTGAGTTTTGCAGGCTCAGCCTTGCCACACAGCTTCAAGACATGCTTTTCAATGTTCTCCCACTTAAGAGGTGGTGAATCTGCAGTAGGTCTGGATTTTCTTTCGTGAGGTGCTCTACTGTGGAACCAGGAGGTGCTCTGAAACTCTTCTGCAGCATCCCAGCCAGGTACACTCCCCATATAGGCAGCTGCAGAAATAAGATTTATGGGCAACGGTTTGGGATGGACTCTGAAAAAATAGAGTGTCAACAATTTATAGCTGTGCCCTACAAGTATAATGAGTGCCCACATGACTTGTGTGCCTACGGCATCAGGAATGAGCTGGCCTTTGGTGCCAGAACGTAATCTTCTGTTCAGTGAGCTAAAACACTGATTACTGGAGATACTCGTGCGGAAGGCAGGGAACACAGCCATATGCTTGAGTCAGTGGTATTTAGCCTAACATAGGGGGCAGGTGTACACACATCTTTGGTACGGATAAGGCCAGGCTGCTGCTCCAAGAGATCCTAATTAACAGGGGTAGAGCCTGCCTAGCAATTCATGCTGGGTCAGCAAATACTCAATAGCTCCGGACCTGCTAAACTCAAAACACAGCTGCAAGGGGGATGCTGTGGACAGACAACTGAACAGCTTTGCTGCTAGGTGGAGGTGTGTTTTAATGTTTTTTTCCCCTCGCTCTTTGCCAATCTATATGAAATAAGGACCTATAAAAACGCCACGGTGAGTTTTTGTATTTATTTTTCCTTTACTGGTTTCCAGTTCGCCTCACCTTGCAGTCAAACAGCCTTTTTTTTTTTTTTTTTTTTTTTTTTAACCCCTCTCTTTAAATGTCAGGCTGATGCACACAAAGTCATATTGTATTCTGCCTGTCTCATATCTCAGGCACCAGGTGATAAAGATCCATAAACCAAATGCTGAGGCTGTGCAAGCATAATGAAGGGCATAATTTATTTCTATAGAGCTTTTATTATTATTCCTCATAGAAAGACTCAGTGACATAAATCTGTGACCACACCTTTTCAAACATAGACTACTATAGAGAGTCATTACTTACATGAGGTGAGGACATATAGATTGATTTGTACAATGTCATCATAGTATGATGACATTGATTCTATTATCAGTATTTATTTTCTAAGCTTTTTCTTATTCAGCTCATTTACCTTCTTAAACTCCCATTGCAAATGGACGGGCTTTATTCAGTGAGATACTCACAGCTGTGCTTAGGTTCCCCCTTCTCCCTGCCATACACCCCCCTCTCTGAACTGCACTGAGCATTTCACATTATTCCTTGAGATGTGTAATGATCTGCATTTTGCTATGAGATCGTTTTTTGAATTAGCAAGAGTAAAAGAAAACGTACTACCATATGTTTTTGTGCACTCCTAAAGCCTACTTAAAATTGATTGAGCAGATTTTAAAAGAACAATGCAAAGACTTTTAGCTCTCTTCTCCAGCTCTGTCAAAGGATTAAGAGAAACTGCCACTAGACTGAGACTTGGTATGATGCTATATTGAATTTTTTACAGCTGAGCTCTACATTTCCAAACATCAAGGTTTATAATGCAAATGCTACAACCTTTCATTCTTGTAACTTAGAGGAGCAATGCTATGATTTTAATAAAGCTGTCAGATTAAGTGACTGCATGGTTACACTATGATATTAATACACGTGCTTAACTGTCAATTAGTTAACTGGCTAATAAAAAGAGCCTAGCTTATAGGATTTTACTAATGAATATAATGCTTTGTTTCTGGGCAAAACATATGCTTTGGATATATAATTAGAAAAAGCCCCCTCTCTGTCCCCCATCGAGAGAGCATGTGCAGCTGAATAAAAGAGCTCATTATACCTGTGAGGGGTCAAAGTCTGTGGATCTGTAGCTTATGGTATTATGACAGATTACAAAATCACTCTATTATGTTAGTCAATCTGTTTCCAAGCACAAACTAGCAGGGAGCAGCACACTAGAAACTCCCAAGTAGGCACCCGTTGGCTTTCCCCAGAGGTCTTATGATGGGTCAGCTGTTGGTGACATCACTTCTGACAGCTCCCGTGTCAGAGCTGCAGTGTATGACTTCTGTCTCTGTTATTGTGGAGCCTCTTCATCGACAATCCATCCCTGCTTCACATTGCAAAGAGCTCCTGGTAAGAGCTGAAACAAATTTGAAATCCGTGGGTAGCCATCACTTGTGCTAATGAAAGAAAAAAGCAGAGTACTTATGCTCCATCTGACCTCTCTCAGGCTCTCTCCTTTTAAAATACTTTTTTTAAGAAAGTTTTTTTAAGCAGAGAGAAGAGCAGCTAAACAGCAACAGCTGGGAAAGAAAGTGTCAGGTTCAGCTTTAGTGCATTTGTGGGTTTAAAAAGAAGAAAAGTGGTTCATATGTGGGATAAAGAGAGTTCAGACATGATAGAGATCCTCAGAAATATTTGACTTTCCTAATCTTTCAGGGAAATCACTGTGCTGAAAAGTCTTTCATCAATTCAGCATAAAACTCCTTGGTACAAAGAGTAAAGAAAATCCTCTTGTATTCCAGAAATACACTGGTAGTCAGTACTGTGGGCACATACATCTATTTTCTAATGGTCTGAAAGGGTCATTTTCTTCTTCTCAGCTGTTCTTGTCATGAAACTCATAGGAGCTTGTTTCTCTAATGTGTCTTCCCCCTCTCAGTCAAATTTGGTTGAGATTTGCCAATAGACTCAAGAGTTACAAGGGAGTTGCTTGCTTTCACACACACACATTTATGCAGAACATAAGTGTACAAGTTTGCTTTCCCCACAAAGTCAAGCTAAGAGATGAACTTGCTTTATTCTTATTTGCTAGGGGCCTTTTTGTTGAAATACTGGGTTGACAGCATGCCTTTAACCATCTCATGTTTACAATAGGCATTGAAGGCACGCAACAGCAGAAGCAGCAGGGACGGCTTCTCTCATGATTCACTTACCTGCAGTGGCTGGGATGGGGGCAGAAATGTGTATTTAGCAGTCACAGTCTGAGATCACGGAGAACCAAGTGCTGGGCTGTGACAGATGTGGTGCTCACGTGACACCTCTGGCAGGGAGTGCCTGCTTGGAGCCTAGTAAAAGGGGGTTACAGGGCAGGTTGATGTTGGGGAAGAGGGAAAAGGTGTTTTCTGCAGTACTAAGCATTTGAGAGTGGTGGGCTGCCAATAAAATGCCAGAAAAAAAAGTCAAGTCACCACTCCATGGACATTGGTATTTCCTGTGCTCACAGAGATGTTGCTGGCAGAAAATAAGCAAGAACAGGATATGAGGCAATAGCAAAAAGTGGCTGCAGCACAGAATTTTGAAACCTTTCTTTGGTCCATGGGGTGATCTTGGATGAATTTTCAAAGCCATGTCCACAGGTTCACGTAGCAGCAGCAGCAAGTAGAGGGCTGGATGTAGCTGCAATGAAATGCTCAAGTGAGAAGCTAAGGACTCATGTGAAAAGCAGGCAGAAGAAAGCATTTACAGGATATATTAAGAAGTTTCTTTCATTGTGCAGACTCCAAGAGCTATGCTATACATAGCCCACCACTGCCAGCTGGCCTGCTTTGAACAAATATCTCTAAAGATACCATGATACATGACTTTGAGCAAGCCATGCACCTCCCTGAGCTTCCGTGCTTCACTCATCTCCTGATTTAGGCAGCAACTTCTTCAGCATTGCTAACCCCCAGGTTCAGAGGTGGTTCCCAGGCCAGAGAGTGTCCTGGTTCTTGGCACAAGGCTGTGGTAAGTGACCTGTGGTTGGTTTTGGAGACCCATCTGACCACTGATATTAAACCACTGTGTCAAGTGAGCATTCACAGTGGCTTGGCAGCTCCAGCAGCCTGGCAATTCTTGGCAGCAAACCTCACTGCAACTGCAAAGCACTGTAATAATTCTAAGCTGGCCCTTTCAGCACCCCTCCAAATCTCTGATCTAAAATACAAGGTGAAAAACTACAGTAAGAAACCTCTTCTTTTCCCTTTGAACCATTGGTTTGGGTCAGAAGGTGAGAATTTCCTGTAGCCTAGTTTCATTGTTACTATTGTGAGAATCAAAGGCAATTTCCCGTATATAAGGAAGCAAACTTTGCTGGAAAAAAAGAGAAAGGCAAAATCTGAGTGTTCAAAGACAGGTTTCAAATAATAAAAAAAAAAAACTTCTAGGTATTTTTAGAGGGGATTCCTGTTTTTCTTTTCTATTAATAATCTCGAAGAGCCTATAAACAAGCTCTGTCTATTCTTCTTGTTGATAATACTTGTTTTATCTTGGGAGCTAGCCCTCTATCTGTAGAGGTCGAATACAGACATGGTGTAAATCAGTTCATATCCCTTGAGATCAACAGAGTGACATTAGCTTGCATTGGGAACAATTTGTCCCATACACTCTGATGTATTAGCTAGCAGCTAGAGAGTTCATGACTTTTATATGTTTCAACAAAAGGCGTTAAAAAGAGCTTTTGATATGGTTATTTAGTCAAAGAGATCAAACGTTTCTCCTTTGCATTAATCCTTTTCATGTTTCCAGTATACAAAATAAATATTAAAAAAAAAAAAAAAAAAATCACCCTGCAGGTGTTCAGGCACATGGTTGGAGAAATAGCTGTTTGGGGCATATGTGCTACTGGAGCAACTGCAGAAGGGAAATGGCAAAGGTTTATAAAATCACAAACAGCATGAAGAATGTGAATGGGAAATAGTTATTTAGTCTTCCTCATCAAGCAAGAATTAGTGGACACAGGATGCTGGACTAGAGATGACCTAGAATGCCAGTGCTTATTTTCTTAACACTGTTTTTACACAGTTGCAACCCTAAAGGCCATTCCTGTAAAGCTAAGGATGCCCAGGACATGGGTGTCAGCAACACAAGAGATTTATCCAAGCAGGACCTTTTCTGTACTCAATGTATTGCCCAACCTGGTTGCACAGCCTCCGCTGTGTGTGTCAGTCCTGCATTGGGCCACTGGACAGGACTCTCCCAAAGGCTCTCGGACTTCCCAAGGGCCGTGCAAGTACAAGGAGCTGCCAGTATGTGCAGAAGGGTGACGAAGTCAGGTGATTTTCAAGCTGTTCCATGCATAGTCCATTCAGATTAGATCTGGAGTTTTTACTTCTGTTCATAAGTGTTACTAGAGGTGATAACACAGCATGGTTTCAGGCCCAGTCTTGCAGGGACACTCCTGGATGTCACTATCCCAGTTCCCCAAAGATGGAAAAGCCAACCAATATGTCATCTCCCCAGGTCATGGTTGCTCCAGGAGGTGGGAGACATTTATTGCAGGACCTGCCCCTCTGCCTCCTCCAGGGGCAGCATCCATCTTCCAAGGGCAGCCAGTGATCCTCACTCTCCCCCGGGGACCACTGGAGGCTCGCGTGGGGTCCATCCCCGAAGCAGGGCTAACCCGCTAGCCCAGGAGGGGAGGGGGAAGCCCTGCCTTGGGAGAGGCACCTCTGCTGCCCCAGGGCAGCGGGACCTGCTGGGACAACGGCCACCATCAGATCCATTAGCAAAAACACTTACTATTATTTCATTCCCTACCAGAATAATAGTAAAAAAAAAAAAAAAAAAAAAAAAAAACTCACAGCAGAAGTGTTTCCGCTTCTGCTTCCCCAGGAGCAAATCTTTTGTGGGCTTCTCTGAAACTGGTGGGTGCAGGAGGGTTTGTTGGAGGGTCAGGAGAGACTGCACTAATCTATCCCCCGGACTGCACTTGTTTGTATGAGCGGAGCTATTGTGTGTGTGCTAGGTATTACTGCTGCTCATGAAAGCTGCCCCCAAAATGTGATTTACTTCTAAGAAATAACAAAACCCAGGTTGCTGCTAGCAGCCATACTCTCTCATCTCTCCTGTTTTTTTATTTTTTTTCAATGACCTCTAAAATATTTTCCCATTAAAGCAAAATCTATTTTTAAGCTACCAATGTCATTAGTCATTTTTCAGAAGAGGCACATCTGACTGGAATTTATGCTCTTTTTATTCCCCATTTAGCCTCATATACATTTTTTTTTGTCAGTGAGTAAGAAGGGGGTGTCTTACACATATAAGTAACAATCTCTGGATTTTTTCCCTCTTCTCTCATCTTCCTCCTCAGGTCCCGGAAGTGAGTAAATTAGACAATCTGTGCATATAGAATTCACCTATATGTCCCCATTTCACTGATCCTTTGACACATAAAGGAGCTAAGAAGTAATGTGCTCTGAAATCAAGAAGATGCACTTAGCAGGTATTTATATTTTAAATATTTTTATCTGTCATCTTTATGCATGTCCATGTTATCTTATGCTTAAATGCTTGGAATGAGTTTCCAGTGTTAAAAATGAGAGTTTCATGCTGTCATACCATCAAGACAACATAAAGCTTAATTTCTGCCCTGGTTATATAAGACATTGTACTATTCCTTCAGACCCCTCTGAGCTGGGTCAACAAACACTTTGGAAAAAAAAATGTGCAGATCTTAAACTGAAATGTTCATAAATACAACCCACAGCAAATAAGAGCATATGCTTTTGCCTAAATTAGATGCCTGCAAGATTTCATATGTGATTCAGAACCATCAGTTCAGACGTTGAATGTGTAAGTCACAACCTGGCATCCCGGTTCAGAACAGCCACACTGCTGAGTTCCTCGTTACAGGGCAATTTTGCACGCAAAATTTTAGACACAGCAGCAGCAAAACCTGTACGTCCTAGATGATGAAGGCAGGTGAGAGATCCTAAAGAAGTTGAAGACACCTCTATATGCTTTAATCCGTGCTTTAGGTTACCTACGTATTTGCCAGACAGCTGGCTGCTGGCCGGACAGGTGTGTTGCTGCAGCAGTTAACCAGCCCGAAGGTGATACATGACCCATAAGAGCCCTGGTTTCCATCCCAGAGCTGCGTTCGCTCTGCAATGCAGGTAGAAAGCAAAGGACGTATGATTTTGTCCGAACCAAAGTAAGTGGATATCCCTCTGAATAAGAAACAAAAATGTTGCTGTTGTTCCCTGGTCACCTGGGGCAAGGCTTCATTAAGGAACCACCAAGAAAAATGACGGCAAAGTCATCATCGAGGGAAGCCTGCTCAGCGCTGCCCTGTTAGCAGCGGCTCCCTTCTATCCCGCTGTTGCACCTTCCCCAGCGAAGCCCACTGCATGTGTGAATTCCTCTGTGCTGGCAACGTTGCTTCTCAGGGCTTTCACCCCTACTCGAGCTACAGCCAGCGATCGCTGTTCCTGTCAGCAGCCCAGACGTCACGTTGCATGCCAGCACATGCTATGCAGATCCCGGCAAAAGCCTGGTGCCCATGCGGCAGGAGCCCGGCACTGGGCTTCAGCGGCACTGAGGATGCCCATCCGTGGCAGCAGCGGCATGGGGAAGGGAGCCTGGGAGGTGCGTGAGTTGTGAAGGGAGGCCAGATGCTTCTGCAGAGAGAAAACCATCAGCGCTGCTTCATCATGGAAACCCAGGCCGGGTGAGAGCAAGGGCGCACCTTCCCAGCTCTCTGCTTGGGAAGTGCCCCCTGAGAGTGCACCTGCTAGCTTCGTGCGTAGCTCTTCTTTCGGCTGCACGCCACAGTAATGTGAAGAAGCAGCACCTACTAGCTAAGAAGGGTTTCCGTACCTGCAGTGCTTTGCAGAGCTCATGTATTTATAATATTCGGTCCCTGGGAACTTTGACCTGATGTTGAATGTTCTGCCGGGAAGGGGATCTATGTTCAGGTGGAAAGCTCTCTCTCTCTCTCTTTTTTTTTTTTTTTTTTTTTTTTTTTAAGCATTTGGGAACCAGTATGGGATAAATGGTGCTTCCTAATGCAAAGCCACAATCTGCTTGTACTGCAAAATACCAAGCGTTACAGTGATTCAGCGGAGAGACCATCTTTGTTCAACACTTTGGATAATCGTCCATATGTGCTCACTTTCATCTCAGATAGTCTATTTTGCCCTTCCCAGTTTTGGACTTGTCATTGCTTTCCAACCCTACTGATGGTGAGACCCTGCTGTCCCCCTTGGTCAGCTGACTAACGCTTCTTTGGGAAAAGCTGCTTAGTAAATTTTGCATTATCATGAGAAGCCAGTTGCCATTGGATGAAATTATGGGAAGTTGCACCCATCCTGCTTGAATTAGGATTCTGAATATTAAAGATCCAGCAGAAACCATGTGGTGCAGAAGCCTTTCTGAGATGGCAAATATTACTGCATCATGTCGCAGCAGGGCAGAGCTAAAAGAAGCAGCAGAGATCATGGACTTCATAGCCGAGAGGCGTAACACCGATTCCTCGGAGCACAGGAGGACTTGTCGGTTTCTCTCATAGATTTTAAAGCTAGAAGAAAGGGTTACTGATGGTGAGGATGGTCTAGCTCAGCACACCAGTCGCAGGTGTCCAGTTCCCAACCCTTACATCAACGCTCACAGCTTGTGTAGAACTGGAGTGCTGGTTTGTCGCCTGCAGGGGCTCCCCAGGCTGTGCTGAAGGGCACCATGAGAAATGACCGGGAAAAGCAAGGTCACACACCCGATAAAGCCAGCCTTGAATAGGAAAATTCAAATCTCCACTAGAAAAAGAGCTATCGGTTGATGTAAGGCTGAGAAACATGAACTCATCAGTTCAGATTCAGATTTCTGGGTCCCATGGACACGGCGGCCCCACGACTGCAAGCAGAGGCACAAGGAAAACGTCAAGACTAGTGGCGAGATGAGAGCAAGCAAAAACCAGCCAGCTTAAATCTGGGACAGGTAAAATGCCTGAGCCAGCCAATATCCAGGTAGATGCACTGGCTCACGTTGCCCCTGTTACCTGTGCCCTTGCTGAGGAGAGCAGCTCATCCCCAGGTCAGCGTTACAGATTCCCACCATTGAGTCGGTTCAACAAGCCTTCAGTGTCCCATGGTTGGACCTATAGCCTGGGGTGAGGCTTTGGGGTGCCACAGCTCCCCCGATGTCCCTGGGGAGAGGGCTCAGGGTGCACTCGCAGAGGCACTCGTGCCACCAAGGACATGCCAGCACTGGGGCCCAGCATCCACCAGTCCCACACCAATGACTTGGGCAACACAGGCAGTGCTGCAAGTCTGTGCTTTAGCAAAAGTCATAGTGGTGGTTTTCTTTCAGGTCCAAAAACTCCATTGTTTTTTCTTTCTGAGGTAAAATAGCTTACCATTGCTTCACTGCACTGGGGAATATTGTTATATTTATTATGTATTTCCATCCTTCCCCAAACAATGCTGTTAAATGTGGAGAAGAGCCACCGTCTGTGGTCATTGGCGAGCTCCTGCCGGCAGCCTTCCCTGGGGCAGCTGGGCACACACTGCGCTGCCTGCTGCAAAGGGCAGCGGGCTAAACATCATTGAAATGAAGAGGCAGAGTGAACGGAGTCTGCCTGGGCCAGGCCGGACAGACAGCCAACAGGCAAACTGAAGCCAAGGAAATTGCTCCAGGGGGGAAAGAGGAAAAAAAAAATGGAAGGCTTAATCTTAGTAAAAGTATAGTCCCTGAACACTGGCAGGGTCAGGGTCAGATTGGGTTACGTGTTGTATAAGTCCCCATTATACAAGCTAAGGCAGGGTAGAGACTTTCCCAGGACTATTCAGTCCTGCTTTCTATTGCTCAGTTTTGCTGTTACTCATTCATTCATTTTTTTCTTAGCTGTCCCTCCTCCAGGCATTCACTGGGACACTAAACTCGCCACAGAATCACAGAATGGCTGAGGTTGGAAGGGGCCTCTGGAGATCATCTAGTCCAACCCACCTGCTCAAGCAGGTCACCTAGAGCATGTTCGACAGGGTTCAAAATCCAGGTGGGTTTTGAATATCTCCAGAGGAGACTCGACAACCTCTCTGGGTAACCTTTTCCGATGCTCTGTCACTCTCACAGTAAAGAAGCTTTTCCTTATATTCAGGTGGAACTTCCTGTGTTTCAGTTTGTGCCTATTGCCTCTTGCCCTGTCACATGGGACAACTGAAAAGAAACATGGGACAACTGAAAAGTCCCATCCTCTCTTGACACCCTCCCTTCAGATGCTTATACCCATGTATAAGATCACCCCTCAGCCTTCTCTTCTCCGGGCTGAACAGGCCCAGCTCTCTCATACTCTCCTCATATGAGAGATGCTCCAGCCCTCTGATCATCTTCATAGCCCTACGCTGGACTCTCTCCAGTAGCTCCATGTCTCTCTTGTACTGGGGAGCCCAGAACTGGACACAGTACTCGAGATGAGGCCTCACCAGGGCTGAGTAGAGGGGCAGGATCACCTCCCTCGACCTGCTGGCAACACCGTTCCTAATGCACCCCAGGAGACCATTGGCCTTCCTGGCCACAACGGCACATTGCTGGCTCATGGTCAACTTGTTGTCCAGCAGGACTCTCAGGTCCTTCTCCGCACAGTTGCTCTCCAGCTGGTCAGCCCCCAGCCTCTACTAAGGCATGGAGTTATTCTCCCTAGGTGCAGGAATCTGCACTTGCCCTTGTTGAACCTCAGGAGGTTCCTCTCTACCCATCTCTCCAGCCTGTCCAGGTCTCTCTGAACAGCAGCACAGCCCTCAGGTGCATCAGCCACTCCTCCTGGTTTGGTGTCATCAATAAACTTGCTGAGGAGGCACTCCGTCCCCTCATCCAGGTCATTGATGAATAAGTTGAACGAGACTGGGCCCAGTACTGACCCCAGAGGGACACCGCTAGCTACAGGCTACCCACTGGACTCTGCACAGCTGGGCATAGCGCTCTGAGCTCTGCCTTTCAGCCAGTTCTCAATCCACCTCACTGTCCACTCATCTAGCCTGCACTTCCTGAGCTTCTCTAGGAGGATGTTATGGGAGACAGTGTCAAAAGCCTTGCTGAAGTCAAGGTACACAACGTTCACTGCTCTGCCCTCATCTATCCAGCCAGTCATGCCATCATAGAAGGCTATCAGATTGGTTAAGCAGGATTTCCCCTTGGTGACTCCATGCTGACTACTCCTGATCACCTTCTTTCCCTCCGCATGCTTGGAGATGACATCCAGAATGAGCTGTTCCATCACCTTTCCAGGGATGGAGGTGAGGCTGACCGGCCTATAGTTACCTGGGTCCTCCTCCTTGACCTTTTTGAAGACTGGAGTGACATTGGCTTTCTTCTGGTCTTCTTCCAGTCCAAGTGCCTCCATTACCAGAATTTAAGAGCCCACTTGCTTTTGAATAATATATGAGCCTCAGAGTTTATGAGTGGACCTGACGTAACTCAAGGTGAATGGCTGCAGTAATGGTGTGTCCTTATATACTGCTTGTCTATATAACAGGACAAAAAAAATACATTATTCACTAGTGAAGCAGTCTGCTGTAATGCAAAGCAATTAAATCACAGGGACCAGATGCAATCATCACTGTGCAGTCTGGGCAATGCCATGAAACGCTGCTGGAGAGGCTTCTGGTAACTGAGAAGAAAGGCAATGCCCTCATGTTTCATAGAAATAATATTTGACCGTTATGATTCACCACATGACTAACTTTAAACCCATCATTTGGGAGGCTATTTCCCTCAGCCAGCGTACATGCTCCATTCAGCATGCTCCAGCCCATTCAGCCTGAGAGTCTGTTTTTCCATGAAAAAATGTCATATTGATGGCAAGCTGCTATCTTTGCCATCACTCACCGGCCCTCTCTTTGCACTCGCTCTTTGTGTTATTTTTTAAACAAAGCTATGTAAAATAAGGCTGCTCTTCCTAATAGACTTTCAGAGCACATTTCCTCATGCAAAAATAGCTACTTTGAATCCCCCATCTCTCCCCTTACTAGAACATTTCAGATTCTCCATTCTGATCACTGAGAGGAAAAGCAGTGGGCACTAGAAGACAGACAGATGCACTTTCCTGAGTCAGAAGCACAACCCCATGCTTGAAAAACTATTCCAGGAGAGTGCAAGCACACTGTTTCTGATGTTTTTCTGTTTTCCACAGTGTTTTAGAAATCAACCTTAACTCAGCACACTTCTGCATGCTTTGAAGCTCCTCCTTGAGCCAAAACCTGAAAAAGCTGCTGAAATACACCCAGGTGGCTCATTATAGTCTTCCAAAGGAAAAAAAAAATACAAAATTGTACTGCAGTGTCCCTGGAAAATTCTGGGTTTAGAACCATTGAAAACATATTGACAACTTAGTAAATACAGCTTGCTTGTCAGTCAGCCACAAGGAAAGGTACTTACCTAAGGCAATCCTCTCAGGACAGAGGAAAGGCTCCAGCCCTTCAGCGAAACCCGCTGAATTTGGAGACTAGCATCTAATGATTGTTCCTGTAGTGGGAACGCAGGTACAGAGTTTTACCCAGAAACTGGAGTGCTTACAGTTTGAATTTGGCACACGGTGCAAATTAAATAGAATCGGGCATAGATTAAGCTTGGATAGCTGAATTTCCAGGAAAACCCACATCCTTCAGAAAGTTGGCCTTATAGATCCAGGGATGCCGCTGCATCTTCCAGAGATAGAGAGAGGTGGTTTTTCCCCCCTGCAGGAGCTGCTCTCAACCGATAACCAAAAGCCAAGAGCTGGCCCATTTGAAGACTTTTTGCAGGAGCAAAATTGACTGTACAAACTGTCCCTTGAAGGGACTTGGTCTGAGAACTCTCGTGAACTCTACCTGCCCATCTCCCTCTCTCCAGGTTTAATCAAACAAGCCATCATTCATCCCTCGTGTTCATCTGTTACACACTTTCACAGCACATTTGCTGGCAGCTCCTCATTCCCCCAGCAGGGAGAGGTGCACACAAGCTGAAGAAGTGACTCTTGGTAGAATTCAGGATCCTCAGATTTAAAAGACGTATGATGGGCCACCGCATCCTTGTCGTTCAATTCTTTCTGGCCATTTAATATGGACCAAAAAAAACCCCAAACCAAACCTAACCCACTCCCCCAGCCGCCACATGCACACGAGTTTGGTTAAGACAGCTCTTTGCCCACTGGAGCTCATTCTCTTTCCACGCTTTGTGATCTCTCAGTTATGACCTAGTTGTTTTATCACTGCGTGAAGTTGTGCCAACATCAGTCCTGCCAGTGCCAGCTTGGGCCTTCTCCGCCTGAGCCCCTTTCAATTCCCTTTGGAGAAGCAGAGCTGCTCCAAGGACCAGCAGGTGAGGCTGATCCTGCCCGTGCCCTAAGCCCGGTAGACATACTGGTATTGCTCATGTTCCCCTGCCTCTTTTTTTAATATGCTGCTCTGAAAGGCCAGTGATCACATTTACCCCAGCACTCCTCCCCGCAACATCCGGACACCTGCTCCTTGCAGCTTGCGTTTCTCACAGCATGGAAAACTGTGGCTGTTTCAACTGCTACTTAAGAATAAAATCCAAGAGACTATTCTGACTGCCAGTGGCTGTTTTCTCCATCTTAACCTAGATCAATTTGACATAAGCCATTTATTTTATGGTTAACCCCAGAAAAATCCTGCGGGAAATATAAACTCATGCATTAATCCTGCTCAGCAGTTTGGTTCTGCTTAGGTTTGGATGAAGGAGCTGCCATAGCGTTGCGGCCCGGATTCAAATTCACTGCTCCGTGTGTTTTAACACAACAGCACTCCAGAGCCCTTGGTGATCCGCACACAAACTCTTTATTACCGCGGAAAGAAAGAGACACCGCTGTAAGTGCCGAGCATTACAACGAAACATAAAGCAGCATTAAAGTTGCTCTGTGCTTAATGCTGCGGTTTAAGTAGCTAATCTTGTTTCCGTTGAATGGCATGTTCATTACAGCAAATAAATCAGTAACATGTGGGATTATTGAGGAGGAAAGACATATTAAACCAGTTTAGGGCATCATATTGATTTTTTTTTTAAGGGTCTGATTTAGCTTGGCGTTTTTCAACAGTCAGTTCTAATAAACGCTTGTATAGCTAAGATTAAGCAGGTGGGAATGTTGCCCAGAAAGAGTATTATGAATAACTTAAGGCACTGGTTTAATTGCAGCAATCCATGATACTAACTGTGCTGGCACCAGAGTGGAATTTTCAGTATTAAAAGTTAAAGCTTCAACAGAGCTACTAGCAAATGTGTCTCCTTTATTAAATATTTGAAATAGCTTTCCAACATTTTCACCTCAGAAGGGGGTAGAGGAAGCTTTTGTAGTTCATTTAACTCATTTCCAGCATAATTTAAGTAATTTTCAAACATAATTAGCACTAAACTTGATGCAACTTTGCCGCTCTGGCTCAGCAAAACGTGGCAGCACCATTCTTGCCATCCTGCCATCCGATCCTTCCTGTTTTGTCTGTCCACTTTCATGAGGAAACCACACAGAAGCAAAAGAAGCCCAAATCCAGCTCACACTTCAAACTTTAGTCTCTTCCCAAAACCTCTACCATATCGCCCTATATTCCTTAGCCACAGCATGTTGGCTGACGGGCTGCTGAGGCTGTGGGGAACACGCTCTTTTCTCCGACACGTTTCTCTGAGCCGTGGCGAGGGCAGTGCCGGGCGGCCGCCCTGGACAGCAAGGAGCCCAGAGTGCCGGGAGCACACCTGGGTGGTGCCGCAGAGCCTGGCGTAGCCAGCGGGGAGCCATGCGTGCACAGCCGGAGGTCCTGAGAGGCTGGGGCCTCACTCTGGAGAGCGAGCAAGGAGCTGGACTAGGTACCCTCCAGAGGTCCCTTCCGACCTAGGTTATTAGGTGGCCTCTGGGAAGCTCTCTCTGCTCTAGGTCAGGGCAGCCTAAACTGGGTCCCAGTCCCAAGCAGGGCTGAGAGAAGGACAGGAATTACAGCTGAGGTTCAGGTGGAAAAGCAAAACAGCCTCTAGTGCCTCATGGCCTCGCCACAGCTTCAATAATTTGTTTGTACCCACATAGAGTGGAAACTTCCTGTACAGTGGCATTTGCAGTCAGCTAGTTTCCTTTCCCACACACTGTACACAAGTGCATAAAAGCAAGGACTCAGCAGGAAACACGGGTAGGAAAGTTTTTCATCCCCTCCAATCCATACAACATATGAAGGTCTGTCTTAGCTCCACCACACATCTGGAGAAGTGGGAGTCCTCATGGGGGCTCCTACACATTCACATTTGTCAGCACAAACCAGAAGCGGCCCAGCTGACTCCTTTGGCTCTCAAGCAGGAGCTGGGCACACCTGTTTGGACCAACACCATCTTTCAGGCAGAGTAGATGCAAGGGTGGAAGCTGTAGCTTAGACAGGCTAGCAGTTCCAGGTAAAGATCATGCCAGAAACCTGCTGATGGCCAGCAGAGATGATACTGTTACCCATTAAATACCTGCACTTCAAAAAGGTTAACACGTAACCGACTCTGGTCATCATCTTACACTCTCATACAGCACTAAAACAAGATCATGGTACTTCCATTTCTTTTCTTTACATGTTATTTTTGTCTTGGATTAGACTAGGCTTTCCAAGTCTGCATTTCAACTCCTGGCACAATCAGTGCTAGTCCTGCTACATATAAGTCATCCTGGCTGACTCTACCAAAGCAGCAACAGAGGCTGACAGCAACCCTGGGAGAAGTAATGCTTCAGAGAAGTTAGAATTTATTGACTCTAATTTTCCAGTATGTAACTTCTTACACTGGTGAAAATGCACACAGTACACACTGCCTACCCATCCTGCACAGTCAGCCTTAGTGAAAAACAGACTAAGAACGTTCACATTCTTCCCAGAAGGAAAATTCACAATAAAGTATAATGGGAAATGGGTAAGTTACCCACACATTCTGATTAGGAGTGCAGTGACTTTGCTGATCACACAGCTCCTCGTTCCACAGAAACTCTGTATTCAGGGCATGAAAACAAATGTATAAATTAGCAGAAATGCAAGTAGATTTGATGACACTTGATTAACTGGACAGTCTGAAGCTATTTTGCAAATGTAGGAGGCATTTAACAAAGATGGGGAAAAGCAACCATTACAAAAAAGTCTAAGTAGTTTGTTTCATAGAAAACTCCAATGTTCAGTGCTAAAGAGGTGTCCTCAGCTAGCTCAAAATAAGACAGGAGCCTTAAGAGCCTTTAACCCAGATTACTTCAGTATCATCCACATTACACAATTCAAGCGTCCTCCTAAAGGAAAGCAGTAATTCCTTTTAGATAGCAAGTCTCAGTTGCCATCCTGCTCTTTGCTTCATGTCACCCGTCAAAAACAGATGGGGATCTGGGCTTAGTCACTCCTGCTGCCAGTCCTGAACTGCACCTTCTCCAAGGTGACCAAGCCTTCCCTTTCCAGCTCACTTGCAATAAAGGCCCCATTTATACCCTCTCTTCTCAAGCTCTTTTAAACACCTTTGAATCACCTCTCCACCCCAAACACTTTGCCCAGAGTATGTTTATAGACATACATTTCCACTCTCTGTTACTGCCTGAGCCTCTGCTCCAGTCACTAGCTAAATCCTGCATTGGTTCTGCTTGCCATTCCCTTACACTTATTCCCTGTTAAACCCTGCTGCCTGGAATATGTGCAACCAGAATTGTACCTAGTTTTCCACATGAAGCTGCACCTCGTACCTTGACATCAATACTTTCCAAGCCTTTCTAGGAGTCCCTCGCCAGTGACAGACCAAGATTGAAATATGCCTTCGAGACAACCATATCAGATAACTGGTGGACACTGGTAAAGTCATCACCTGAGATACATCTCTCCTCATTGTAATGTCAATCTTCCAGCTGAACAACAGTTCAATACTGTGGCCACTGAGGCTGAAAGCATTGGCAATACCTATTACTGACTAATAAAAAATTCCCACAAAAGAGAGCCAAATTATCACCGCTATCCTGTCCCACGCACACACATCCAAGAAGGTCCTTTGCAACTAATGGGAGCCTTTCCATGTTACTTGGTAAGTTTTGGCTGAAGTCAAATTCCATCCTTTCAAAGTAGTTGCAGTTCCTCATTTTTTCTTCAATTCAGAGCAGCACTGTTCTCCTGCAAAAGGCATAAGGAACATAGCCAGGTGCTTCTAAACACAAACCCAGAATGGCAAGGCTATAACACTACTGTAAGTGGAGCAATTAAATAACCACACTGCTCACTGTTTATTGACAATCTTTATTAGAGCTGATTTTCAGTGTATAGAGATTTCCTAACACAAGTATAAATATGCATTGAAGTGCTACCCCAGAGTAAGAAATCTTTATTTGCACAAAAAGATACAAACAACTGGTATTTCAAAGTTCATCCTACTTCATACACATAATGCCAAAAAGGCAGAAGTAAACCAAGATGAAAGATTAGCAGCAAAAAGAATTTTAGTTCTCCTTCACACAATTTGTGTGCTCCCACATTTCTCTAGGAAAGAAGAGTGTAAAGACAATTTAATTAATTTATATCTGAAATAGCCTACCAAATATATAACACTGCATAAAGAAAGTTAGTATTACAAAGTTTAGAAAAAAATAGGAAATGTAAGATTAAAGATCAAGTGTAAACTTTACTGCTGCTTTAAAATAAAAAACGACGACAAAAAAAAAAATCACATGAGTATTTCCATTTAGCTTAGCAGCCAGGGATGTAAGAAAAGCCGATTTTTTTTTTTTTTTAAATAAAGTGCTTAACCACCATATCCAGAAGTAATGACTTTCAGACCTACTTAACATGAATGTGCTCAAAAAGCCACTGCTTACAGTATAAAAGCTGTCATTCTGAAACACTGCACATACAAATTGGCTTTATCTGCACGAATGAAAGATTGCTTTGAACAGCTCTCAATCATATGATGTCCTAAATCAATATAATGCTATTAGGGGAGGCAGCTGAATAAGTCCCCAAAAGTTAAAGTTTAAGAATAAAAGATAGAAAAACAGCATCTTCATTTTTTAAGGCAGTGTGCCTTTCCCAGCCACAAGAAGACAACTTCATGCAACAAGCAAGAGAAATACTGTTTTCTGTTACTATTAGAAACTACCTAGAACAAACTGAGTGTTGACCTCATAATTCACATGGTTAACAAGACTGCAATAAATACTTTATAGTGATAAAACACAAGAAAGTAATCATGTGGGTGGGACCAATCACTAAAACATTATTTTACCTAATACTAAACAGACTGTCAACTTGACTTTAAAAACTCATAGTATGTCCCAATTCAAAAATCCTAACAGAATCAGTGACTTGAAGAGCTTTAGGACCGTTTTGTTATATATTTATTCAGCCTTTGTGCAAATGAAAAGTTAAACAGATTAAGTCCCAAAGCAAGTCAAATACAAAAGACTTTGATAATTTTTGACAGAAGTCAAACACACAGACTCCCAGAGAAATTTAGTATTTCAGCTAATATGGCCACTCATTTTTCATCTCACAGTTAAAGAACACACACAAGCAAAGGCTCTGGTATTCATTGGCCTCAATTCTGAATTGTTTCAACCCACTACTCTCCTAAATTATGACCATAATCAACCAAACTGAACTGTCGGTATTGCTATAGCTGTTGAATTGTGCCTACGCATAGTCAGTAGTGCTGTCCATCCCTGCAGTTATTCTACAGCCTCTGCACCACAGTTCTGGAATTGTGCAAGGTTGAATTTATTTACATTCATCTATTTCACAGAGATAATTTCTGAACATATTTCTTGAAAGTCACCAATTCCCAACACAGTCCTTTAGGACAGTTTTTAAGTTAGAGAATCCCCTGGTTCATTTACTGATAAAACATGTGGTGTCTAGTAACAGGCAACATTTTCCATACACTGTTTCTGTGAACACCTCTGTATTAAGCCACAGCAAGCTGTAAGCCAGTAAATTTAGCATCTCCAGTGTCTTTACCTTACCTCACTTCTCCTCTATAAAAGCAAATCCCCCCAAAAAAACCAACAAAAAACAAAACACCCTAGAAAACAGACATTATAATTGAAAAAGGAAACAATCTCAATAAAACGATAAACAGTGAGGCATTCAGTTACACAGGCAGACATCTAAAATAAGCCTCTGAAAATTTAACATTTGAAAAGCAATGATTTTAGTGGTTTAAGTGTGCAAGTGACTAAATATGTTGCCTGTTTCAGAGATAGCTGAATAATGTAGTCATCAATGATTACTATTCATGTCTAGCACTGGCAGTTCTGTTGCTTTTGTTGCTGGCATCGGACATAATATATTACGACTTCCTCTGCACATTTCATGCTTTTTAAGGAGACCATTACAATCAACTAAACAGCATGACTTTAGAGAGAGGTATTAAAAACAGCAGAACTTTACTTTTTTCTTTTTTTAAAATGGTCTCCTACACACCCAAGATCTGAAAAGACTGAATATTATATGGAATTAAACATAATATTTCAAACAGGAACCTCAAAAATTATTTTAAGCTTCTCTTGTCTGTGAGAATCACCTCAGAAAGACTCAGGATCTCAGACAGTTCAGAAAGACAGACAATGGCATGACAGGCTTTTGTGAAATAAATACGAAAAAATAAAGAGGGAAAAAAAAAGCATGCAAGGGAAGTGTAACTATTCTGCTGATGAGAAGTACAAAAGCTTAGAAACAGAAAGCCATCAAGCCTGAGCCTGAAAAAACAGATTTTTCAAAACCAGAGTCCATACAGTGTCACACAGCCCTGCCTTATCATGTTTGTTAATATCCCCGCTTAGAAGTCAGACAGCATTTTGTTTAACTTGTGTTGCTCTGTATCATTACACTAAACCATAATTAACTCCTCTTTTATGCCGGCCTCATTCCAACACAATTGTACCCACTGTATACCAGCAGCAGTTCTCAGGTTTTGTTTTGCAGCTCAGCTGTATTTTTCTTGGATGTTCACAAGACTGGCATTTGACTGGATACGCTTGGCTAGAAAAGGAAAAATTATATGAAAATTAAACACAAAGAATTCCACAAAACTAGTCTCTCCACTCCCTCTATTTATCTGACACACACTCGCAAACAGCCTTCTGTTCATATCCAGGAACTTCAATGAAAAGATATGGCTGCAACTCTTGGCTGCAACTCTTCACTACTCTTCTTCAGGGGACAGCAGCAGACTAATAGTTGCTATTAGCACTGTCGGCACAGCTGCAGACAGATCTGCCTGGGCCCCCCTCTCCCACAAGAGCTGAGAGTCCCCTGCACCACCCAACTCTAACAGTGAAATGCCAACAACATCACTTACGCAAAATGAGTATGCGTTTCTTCTGCTTTGAGTGAAGGAAGCTACTCAGATAAAAAACAATAGGTAAGAAGAGAATAAAGGATGAAACAGCAATCACTGGGACTGTATCGCTGCAGGGAACAGAACAGTTGAAAGTCCTGCTCCAAAGCTTCCGAGTGATATTCATCTAAAAAGAAAACATGAACAAGCAGTGAGAGCGCGCACATGCGCTTCTCAGGAACAGCATAGCAAAATCTCAGGCTTCAGGACATTCAAGCATTCAAATACGATTTCAGAAAAAATACATGTAATAGATCTCCCATCAAAAGCAAGCAAATCCCAGAAACATAGAAATGGGCAACCTGAATGGAACCGAAGCTTCAGATCAAATCTTTCACGCGCTCCAAAAAACACTATATTCAGATATACTGTGGACATCGCCACATGCCCGTTTTCCTAGGAACTTGCTGACCGCCTGTGCAGAGGGGTGCCAGTCTCACACTTTCAACAACTCTCCATTTGCCCAACTGCTTAAAAACCCACAATATAACAATGCTTTTTCCAACCCCCTAGAAACAGCTGCTGTAATAAGGAATCTATTATTATACTGACTAGAACAATAAAGAAAAACTTTGTATTAAAAGCCAAAAGATTAAGAGATTTTTTTGAAAATCCATCCCCTTTACTGCAATGTACTCAGGTAATCAGGAGCTTCAGCCATGCTCCTGCTGCACTGATTGAGACAGCACCTAACGAACCAGCCTCACCGGGCTAGCTTCACTTCTGAGAACATTCCCCCCATGACATAAGCCTGCCAAAGGCACTGCCACCAGTACCTTCCCAAACTGAAAGGGAAAAAGTGAACCCAGCAAGTCCAAACAGCTCAGATTAATAAAGAGCTCCAAAGCAAGGTTTCCCCACTAAGCATTGATAAATACTTACTGCATCTTCCACATCAATACACAAGTGTGCCGAGTGTCCTGACTCACCACCTTGTCTGTTCACCCTCTGTAATTTGTTATACAGGTCATTCAACATTTTGTAGGTGGCGTTGCAGTTTTTACATACTTCCGTGTAGTTATTTGGCGACAGATTGATAGTTTGTCCCTAGGATTATAAAATACCATTCATACAGAGTTTTAAGACATTATATCTTTAAAACTAGAGTCAAATTTGAACCAAAATCTAGATTTCTAGCATTCCAGATCAGGAAGGGGCCTAAACAGACAATCATCACATAAGAACAGGTGAAGAAAAGGGATTGATTCTAATTTAATGGGTGTTTGTCTGACATGATCCATTTTTAGAAAGTTATATCAATCTTAAACTGTTTTTTTTGAACCAGCAGCTTAAAAAGAAATCTGAAACTACCAACTCCCAAGAAAGAAAAAGATCACTAGTAATAAAATGTTATTCTGCAGTCATAAATCAGGATCTTTATTACTGTTTTGTTTTTCATTTGCCCATAACTAAAAAAAAAATACCTGTTTTTATTACTGAACTGTACTGAAAGCAATGGACATAGGCCTTCACCATCACTGAATGCAACGCAACAAACTTGAAAACAAAGCTACAATCACTAAAGATATTCCAACCCAGTGATTGCTGCATTACCTACCCAAGTAGGCCCCCTACACACTGGCTTAAGTTCCAATTTGAACACCTGAAATAACTAACAGACCAGTCCCATAATGTTCCTGGTCAAGGTCTATAAAAGCACATTTCCTAGAAATCATTAATTAGTGAGGAAAAAAAAAGGAGACAGTCTTCTGAGAGCCTTTGCTACACCCACGATTTCCCATTTTTACTAATGAATGATACCAGAACTTACCTATTTTCTGACTGAAACAGAATATGCACAGTTTCTTAGGATATTTAAGGCATTTTCTTTGAGGACAATTACAACACTTACTTCACAAAGTGAAATATATTGCCTCTGTAATACGAACAAGCTTTGACTACCAACAATCTTATCAGTTAAAAGAATTGTTACAATGCTTTAGAGTAGCTTGTCTTTCTGGACTAGCATATATTATGAGAATGTTATTAAACGATTACATTGCTAAGTGAGAGGACAACTATTCTATAAAGAGATAGAAAAAAAAACATCACGTAGAAATGATGTTTCTTACCTTATAATTATCACGATTATGAACTCAGAAATTCTGATGTGAAGTAGTATTGCAATTATATACAAAATGAAGTCAAGGTGAATATCAATTAGAATTACTTTTAAGCTCCCAATTTGTAAACATTTGCATTTTACAGATCATTGCTCGATGAGCCTAAACTGCCAGTGAGTTTCTGAATTTTATTTGCCTAATATGTATCGACTGCAGTTCATTCAGCATAAATAAGACTCTACTAGCAATTAGAGAATTTAGTGCTTCTTTTAAACACACAGCATAAATACCTGAAGGTTATGTTCAAAACACGTCAGAGATTTATTGAATAAGTCCAGGAATTCTACAGTAGAATTTGATAATCCCTCACTGCTGTTCTTTAAGCAATCTGTTAAAGAGAAAGAAAAACATCAGGTTATTCTAATTTCTAACATTTCCACAGCCAACAAGCCCTAGACACTCCACTTCTAGACACTACACAAAGAGCTCTCAACTATAAAAGACAGGACTAGTCAACACTGCATTTTCTTATATGCCTGACATTGATGTCTCAGACCTGCTGACCTAACTCTTCATCGAGAACATATTTCAGAATTAATTGGCCTTGATTAAGTGAAAGATGAAGACTATCATCAAGAGCTTTCTGAAGAGGGGATCTGAATTATCTTTGGGCTTTAAGATAAAACAAGACATTACTTTTATTTTCCACCCTGCAAATCTGGCTTTGCCCAGCAACGTTAACAGTCATTATGTGAAAAGAAAAGCATCAGAAGTAGAGATGAAACACAGAACATCCAGGAAACAACAGACCACAAGCACAGAAGTAGAAATCAGAGCATAGCTATAATCATAGCATTAAGAAAGGGGCTGACCCTTTCATTGGCTTTGAAGGGAATCCCTCACAGTCAAAGACCAACTTAACCCACTGCGTTCTCTCTTCACACCCATCCATCCCACTTCACACACTCTGACCAGCTGGACCCTCGAAAAACAGAATAGCTCAGGAACCTAGATGTTCTTCAAGAGCCAATACTCTAGACAATCCTCTAGAAAAAGAGAGCACCCCTAGCATTGAGGGCATGCCTTCAGCTGGACCACAGGAAGGCAGCACACAGGTCACAGCCTGAATATGGCAAGAGAGCAGGGATTGCAGGGCACTTCCTCTACCGCCTTTCCAGCCCTCACAGAGTCCAGAGTCACTAACGGAAACAACCTCTTCTGCATTATCAAGGGACTTGAGCAAACCCGGCACGCTTTAATACTCAGCTCCGCAGTGCCATTCCCTCTGTCTTCTGGCACACGTGATAGCGCAGGGCTCCATGTTGTGCACCAAAGAAAGAGGAACCAAAACCACAGCTCTAGCGGTAAGTGTGACACAGCACCAACAGCATGGAGATGGGGAAATAACATGACAGACTTGGACATCTGCCTCCCATGGAGTTAAATCAAAAGCATGGCTGTAGAGTAAGATCCTAGTCAATGTGTAAGCAGTCCACAGTGACCAACTTTTTATTAGCAAACAGTAAAAGTTTCTTACTTCATTTAAGGAGGAAAAAAAGGCAGGGAGGAACATGGCAAAAACAGAAGAAACTGCAATAAATCTAAGGTAAGTCTTCAGCAGCATTTGAAGACCACAGGAAAAACTAACACAGCTCCATTTTGAAAGACTAATCTAAAAAGAACAATTATGTAACAATTTTGGAAAAAAAACATCTCCAATGAGAGGAATTTAAGTAGTATGGCAAATCCTATACAGTTCTGATTTGAACAAATTTTAGCAAAGTTAAGCGAAGACATAACAGAAGCATGAAAGCTACAGAATGAGTTACGTACTTGCGCAGTTGGCTGTTTCCCATGTTTCATTAAAGAACTCGGAAAGTGTCACAACTACCTGTAGCCTATCTGAGGTCAAGATGCTTTTCGCACAATTGTGGCTCTCGGAAGAATTCTGGAAGAAAAAGAATCAATCATTATAAATGTGAAGAGAACATTTTGAAAAATATTTTAAGTAAACACAGCTAACATCTTATCACACTAAAATCTGCAGAATAGGCAGTGCAGAATCAATGGAACAATAAGTATCTTTTGCTCCTCCAAAACATATTGTGAGTAACACAGTTTACTACACAGAGTCTCTGAAGATCTACTAGGACTAAGTCAGTCAAAAACATACACCTGCAAAAAAAGAAACTGCGAAGAGACAGAAGACCCCTCTGCCAGATAGTTCACATTTTTCTGTTTTTGGATAGCTGCTCAGGAACTGGCTCAAGTCAAGCGCAACCAGACAGAAGTACGGGGTCACTCTCATTAGACTGAAGGAATATTCTGAAGCTGAACCAATGCAAATGTTCTCAAAACAGATAACAAAACACAATGTCCAAAAGTGCTGTATCAGTGTATTGCATCAGCAGCAAGCTTCCTCTAAATGCAAACGCACCAGGAATGCAACCCTTAAAAAAGCAACCGCAGCAACCATTCCCATACGTCTACCGTCAGACCATTCTCTTTTCTTCAATAGATGTGGGCGTCGAGCTGATCCTATCTTAGAAAGCCACCTAATGCATCCCATCCTCAGAACAGGAAGACTCGTGAAATTCCTACAGCAACTCATTCTCCGGGTCAAACTAAAAAATGTATAGTGAATAGAAAAGTAGTGACAGAATAAAAATGAAATGAAATATCCCTATCAGGATTTAGAATATTTTTGTCCTGCAAAGCTTTAATTTTCCCCCTGCCCTTAAGTCACTGATCTAAAACCATGATCTCCAGTCAGCTGATTCCTGTGGTCTAGCTCCTGGTTTCTGGCTGCTAAATTGACTTACGCACTCCTCAAAATTGCCAAAGCTGTCAAAAGCCTCTTTAAGAGTCATAAATGACATGGGACATAAAAGAATCTCTTCAATGAGAATCAGGCAGCCAGAGAAGGTTAGGAAAAATCCAATTTTCACCTCTCTGTGGAAAGAGGTTTATTTTTAAATAAATAAAAAATTTCCCTCTCAGACTCAACTGCAAAATAGTACCGTCAGTTCTGCTAACTCCTACGTTCATTCACTTTCAACTCTACTAAGTGACATACAGACACGCAAGAAAGTTATTTATGCAGGAAACCCTCTGGCTGCTTCATGAAGGCCTTCAGCTGCAAAGCTTCCTCATCAGCTTGACTCATGAGTGAGGAAAAGCAGTTTAAATCCAAAACAAGATCTGTAGACCTAAATTGTTTCCTAAGGAAGTTGCTTAACTTATTCTTTATTAAGCCTAATGAGGAAGAGGATTTTACATTTCAGAGATGTCCAAAACTGAACATGGCTGCTTCTTTCAGATCACAGTATAACTAGTGCACAATGGCACAGATAACCTCAAGTAACTGATTACTTGCAATTGTGGATTAAGGGCAAAAAAGGTCACCTCTTCTATTTAATTGATTAGTTAATCCATGCACAGGAGAAAAACCAAGTGTTCTCTAATACAGATGGGTCTTTCAGATAAAATTATTGAAGCAGCCCCCCTTCTCCCCAGGCTGCCAGTACTCAAGAACAGCAGCTGTAATGGGTTCATACATATTGAAAGTACTGGGACATACTTGACAAACTACTCCTAGCCCAAACAACTGAGCTGAAAGTATCTAGAGATTATTTGTTGCTCCCTGAATTGCATCATGTTTCAGAAGAACTCTATACTGTTCACGAAGCATTTGAGACCCATTAAGATATCATCTAACAGACAAATAATTAATGCTCAATTTCTCACTTTTACATGACCAAACTAGAGGTATGGAACAACTTCCATATCACAAGCAGTAAACAGACTACAACTTTCCAAACTACAGAAGAGGAAACTGGCTAGGTACTTGCCTTCTCCTGAGCAAACACCATACAAACATCCCTTAGCTCTCCTAATACAAGAAATGGGAAAGCTGACAAGGCAACACATCGGAAACAGACAGAACGTGATACTTCTTCATATGACAGATAACTAAACTGCAAAACTGTGACAGGACACTGCAAAACTGTGACAGGACACTGCAAAACTGTGACAGGACACTGCAAAACTGTGACAGGACACTGCGGTGCCAGAAATTTACATGTGCAGCAGTAGTTTTTTCATGTCAATGGCAATTTCAAACAATCATCCAAAAAATCTCTGAACCAGAAACATAATCCAGAGGACAGATTATTACATATTTCCTCTCTTCTTGTATTCTTCTCAGGGCACCCATCATCAGATAAACGGTAAAGGGTTACAGAGACCTTTGGTCTGGTGCACTACAGCCATCCTAACAGCATCTCAGAGACTTTTACAAATAGGTAGGTTGTATGAGCTAAAGAAGAGTTTCCAATACACAATATTAGTAATAAACTATCTCCAACACTGAGAAATGAGAAAAGAAAGATTAAGAGGCTGGAGGATGTAAATGGAAGAACTGGCTTCAGTTAGGGTCCATACATTCCAGCAAATGCTGAGAATTTCTACCTTGCAGCCACACACTTGTATCAGATTTAGCATTAAGAACACTGTAATGTGGTTGCCCACAGAAAAAAAAACATGGATAACTTGGCCAAGCTCCAAATGACAGTTTTCCATGAAGCACAACACACCCAAGACCTGTCAGTGGCATCATTAATGCTGTACAACAACCACCTACAAGCCAGAGCGCTGCTTTAGGTCTTGTTGCAACAGCAGGAACAGCTCAAGCTTTCCCACTCACATAGAGAAGAAAAGCTTTTCTCTCCAGGTGGAGCTACTTGCTCCACAGTGGGAGCAGGCTGCACAGATCTCACTGCAAGACCTGGAAGCAGAAGCCAGCTCTCACTGACAGCACGCTCCCTGAACACACTCCCAGCCCTCTGCCAAACCGCATTAAGCGCCCAGGTGGAGTTCAGAGCACGGGAACCCACCTCCCAAGCCAAAGGCCTGGTTACCCCAAACCCTGCGCCCTCTTCACGACATTACTGTTGCAGGCTCCACTGCCAACTGCACCCAAGTCTGGCCCGGGCCTCCGGGATTACCTATACCCCCTTTCTCCTCTTCCACATGGAAGTCGGGAGGATTGCTCTGTGAGCGCAGAAAGGCTCGTGGGGAAGGGTGCAGCAGCAGTATCAGGCAGCAAGACGCCCTCGCCGCTCCTGCGCGAGGGAAAGCTGCCAGCCAGGTGCAGAACGGACCCGGACCGGCCGAGAGCACGAAGGAAACAGGCAGGGAACTCGGGCCCGTCTCCCCGCCACCCTTCCCCGGGGGGAGGCCGCCGCCGGCCCCTCGCTCCGCCGCAGCCCCCCGGCCCCGGGCAGCCCCCGCGCCCCGCACGCACCCCGACGGCGCGGGCGATGGCGGCGTAGCGCGCCAGGAGGCGGCCCTGCTGGCGGTGGCAGGCCTGGCAGAGCCGCACGGGCCGGGCGCGGCGGCCCAGGCACTCCGCCAGCGCCGCGCTGCCCTCGGCGAAGGCGGCCAGGAGGCGGCGACACTCGGGCTCCAGCTCGGGCAGGTCCCCCGGCAGCGCCGCGCCCCATAGCGAGGCCGACAGCTCCTCCGCCTCCCCCAGAGCGAGCAGGTGGCGGCGCCGCCGCCGCTCCCCGCCCGCCGCCGCCGCGGCGGGGCCGAGGGCGAGCGCCAGCGCCGGCAGCAGCGGCAGCAGCCGGCCGAGCGGCGCCATGGCGGCCGCGGCGGGGAAGCGGAAGCGCCGTCACGTGGCGGCACGCCGGGCAGGCCCCGCCCCCGCGGCGAGCACGGCGCGGCCGCTCATTGGCCGGCGGCGCCCTGGGGGGCGGAGCCGGGCGGGCGGAGGCGGGAGCAAGGCAACGGTCGCGGGGCGGGGGGAGGGGCGCGCGGGCGGGGCCGTGAGGGGACGTTTGTCCCCAGAGAGGGCCATGAGGGGACACTTGTCCCCAGGACAGCGCCGTGAGGGGGATGTTTGTCCCCAGGGAGGGCCATGAGGGGACACTTGTCCCCAGGGAGGGCTGTGAGGGGGACGTTTGTCCCCACGACAGGGCCGTGAGGAGACACTTGCCTCCGGGCAGAGCTGTGGGGCTGGTCTGCTGATGCCACAGGCAGTGGGCCCATGTGGGGCAGCTCAGTGCACGTGGCCGAGTTTGAAAGGGGCCGGTGCGTGCTGGTACAGCTGCCTCGGGGGCCGCCTGCGGGCTGGCTGGGGCCCGTGGCTGAACGCAGCACGGCTGGTACAGCTGACTGCATGGATGGGCACAAGGTGCCAGTGATAAGGCAGCACTCCTGCCGGAGAAGCCCTGAAAAAAAGGAGCTCCTGGCAAGTGGTAATCCTCCATGGTAGCTGTCCCACTGCCTGGGCCAGGACCAACGGCAAGAGTGCGTGGGACTGCAAGGTTCCCATGTCTTGTCGTGAGCTGGACGCCTTAGTTCGTACTTGGACATCTATGTTCCCACAGTCTTCTCAGTAAAATACAGTCACCAAAAGACAATTCTTTCCAGAGCAGGATGAATGAGTTAAAATAACAGGTAACTTTCTCACCATGTACTACCTAGCTTTTTGCTAACTTCTGTGTGTGGTAGGATCTTGACCGTCATGCCTATCTCATGTCACCAAAGCTCTTTTTCATGATTTCAGAGGACTTTTGTCTCAGTCTTGATTTCTTAGTTCTCTGGTTAGATACGCCAAAGAGGCAGAACACAACCCTGCAATTCCATGTGATGATGCCTTCAGGAATAATGAGCCATTGGCGTGTACCTCCTCAGCAGGAGGAAAAGCAGAGCTGGCCAGGAGTGGTCCCATCCATTTCTTGCAGTTGTCAGCTGATTCAGTAATGCTTATGTGACAGCAGTGACGGGAGGCAGCAACAGTGATACCAGCATGGTCATTTTCCCAGCTGCCCATAGTTCAGTGCTGTGTGAACTGGCTTTCTGCATCCCAGCTGTGCCCAGCTTAATCATCTCAATTTGATCTGGTCCATCTAGTCCTAACTTGTTGCAGTGTTACAACAAACGTCACAAGATCATACTGTGGAACAATTATCAAACAGAGGATCAAGATGTTTTATGCTGTCAGGTAAAAACACAACTGCGTCATTATAAAAATAATTATAAAAATACCCTCCAGCAGGAAAACAGTGCAATAGAGAGCATCTAACTTCTAACAGGGAGATGCCTGAATGCCTGAATTTGGGCATTAGATCTTGACTTCGTCTCACTGCAATTTTAGAGTAGGCCCTAAGTTTTGGCTGAGGCCAAGTAATATTCTCCTGCACAATTGCAATGTTTCAGGAGTCAGCCTAAACCAGGGACTGTGTCTGCTAGGCAGCTTGGACCAACACAATATTTTGAAGGTGTTGCTTTATAGGACAGGTGTAACCAGTTGGCCTTAGGGCTTTTGCAGCACATATGTTTAACCAGCCTAGCACTGCATCTAGAGCCCTGAGGTGGAAGCAGAAGCCCATGGTTCTGACTGTCCCTCTGCAGTGTCCCTCAGCCCATCCCTTACTCACCTTATGCACAACTGCCTTGTTTTCCCAATGTATGGCATGGAGATTTTTGTGTATTTGGAGAGTATCAAGCACCCTGGGGCCAAAGACATACATAGTATCTCTGGCACTGCTCCTTCAGCGTGGTCAGGTGGAGAGTGCGAAGAAACCATGTGTCTTGTCTGACTTAATCCACCCAGGAGAGGGCAGCAGCATTCATGCACATCGCTGCTGAAATCACACTTTGCCCCAAATGAAGAATTTCTCTTAGAAAGGGTCAGTGTACAGAGCTATGGTCTTTCATAATCCTCCTACCAAAGCACAGGTCTGAAAAAGGCCTTCTGCATTTCTCAAACCAAGAGCTAATCTCCGCTACCTATAGACTGATTGAAAATATCTGGCTCATAGAGGCTGATGGAAAGATGACCAGCCAAGCCTTTCACATTGCAAAAGTAGCTCGCCTCACCCGTGCTTTCCCTCCTATGGACAGACACAATCCCTTTGAAGGACACACTGAGGGTTTTTTGATGGCTGGAACTTTATCTTCATAAGTCAAAATAGATGTTTTCTCACATTTTATGAAAGTTAAATATTCTCCTTCAAGAGAATGTAGTCCTCTGTGAGTGGAAAACTGGACTCTAAAAAAATGAGGGAAAAATGTAAGAGTTTCAGATAAAACCTCTGAGACTTAAGCCGAATATAAATATTTCCAGTGTTAGTATTTGCTGCAGATTTGTATGGAAGGCATCTAGTCACTAAATACCTCCTTATTTTCATAACATTAAGCATAAATTTACAAAGCAAGATTAGAAATTAGACAGTGTTTTCAGCTGTTATTAAAAGGTAGGAAGAAGACATGGTCCAGGATTGTTTTATAAATATAGATAAATTCTGTTATCAGGCAAAAATCAGCATTTGTCCTAACTGAGAACTTGACTGTCAAGCAAATCTGATTAGTTTTCTTTTAAGAGGGGTGCCATTAACTTTCTACTCAATCTCACTGAAGTGGCTATACTCGTGACTAAGGCAAGCAGAATTTGGCCTTTATGAATAATAGACATCAGAATTCTTGTGTTTTTAAATAGTACTAGTTATTCCAAAACCACATAAAAATAATTGAATACCTGCCCTGACTGCAGGGAAGAAATACATATAATCAAGCAGAAGCAAGAGTCTTCTCTTAACAATGAAGAAGCAGAACACAGTAAATGAACACTGATTTCCCATGCCATCTTGCTGAATTTGTAGAGATGTCATATCAGCCAGGGAAAATAATCAATTTGAAGCTGAGAACCTGTTTCTCCTCTCTCTGTTTATGTGGTATCTCCCTGCAGATTTCAGTGATCTGTTTCTTGAGTGACAGCACTGCAAGCTGAGAACCAAACCATTTTCTCAGGTTTTCTTGCCACCTTTGAAGAATGATGGCTTGGACAAGGAGTTTTAACAAAATGGCTGGAAAAGGAGGGGACAGACTGTAAATACAAGGCAGTGCCAGAAAACTAAGCGATAACCTGCATGTAAAGAATAAAGAGGGGTAGGAGTCAGGGATGATGCGGAGGCTGGGTGCTTGGGCAGCAGAAAGGCTGTGGGAATGGGGAGTGGGGCAGACAGCAGCTCCAAAGGAAGGGAAAAGGAAGGAAGGGCTTCTGGCCCTCTGAGCTGAAACTGCTGCCCAAGGACAGGCAGGATCTTGTCTGAAACGGGGGGCAGGTCAGAGCAGGGAGGTGTGAGCATTCTCCTTGGAGAGGTGTCTCTGAAGCTGTGAAAACAGAGAACTTCTTTAATCTTGCTCAAGGATGACAGTACATGAGGAACTAAAGGCTGATTTCACTGCAGTTCTAAAAACACTGCAAAGCTTGACATGAACAAAAGATCAGCTTATAATATCTTCTTTGCCAAACCACATCTGACATATGGAAAGCTTTTTTCTGTCTATTATAGTAAGGAGGTCCCTATTGCTTCGCAGGACTGACGTCAGCTCCTTTATGTGTTTGTTATGGTTGATGTCAAAGCTTAGCATTGATTGAATGACAATTTCCCAGACTCTACAGAGCATCAGAAGGTGGTCCAGAAGACAACTACGTATAAGAACATAATTAAGTTGTACATATCCCCATCATATCCAAGAAAATTAACTTCAGAGGAAATAAGTTAAACTATTAGTATGTAGCCCTGGTTTGGGTTGGTTGTAAGTGAAAATCATCATGACAATGCTACGTAATGGTCTGAGCAAATTTTTATGCTGAGTGATTGTGTGAGCCTTTGCTTGAAAATGTTTGACAAACAGTCCTCTAGCTGCAGTATTTCTGACTAGCCTGAGCCACAGCATTTGTTAGCACTGTTCTGTTGAACTATTATTTTTCTATGTGCATAGCAAAGAATATTAAAGCATTTTCACTCAGTGCAAGAAGGCAGAGTCACATCTGCTCTAAATCATGAGGAATGAGCAAAATAACAAGTTAGAAAAAAAGCAATTCAGTGATATTCTCACTGACGATTTGAAACAATTTCAGTCTTTCCTTCAGAAGAACCCCAAACTTCACCAGTAGATTTGCAAAGCAGATGCTAAATCTTGTCCTCCAGCCTTTAGCACTCCAGAGCAATTAAAGCTGGATTGGCTGCCTAGGAATCAAAGAAGGTCAGGCACTTGAAATGTGAACACACACTCACAAACAGCATCCTCTATATGAGTGCAAGAAAATGCTATCACCAAGTAAAAGCTCAGGACTTTTAGACTTACAGGCAGCAGGTGACAGTGCCTCATAAAGCATACTTGTTTTTTAGGAATCCTCTTCAAATTCAGGGTTGGATTCCTCAAATTACCGAATGAAACAAGGAAGAACTGATAGCAACGAAGTTTCCCCAAAAGCTGTTGTCTAAAATCACTGTGCCTGGCTGGCCAACTCAACCAGGATCTGCAGTGTTTTTGTCTTGATCAATTTTATGGCAAATTAGGGTTTTCTCACTCTAATCCATACCGCTCTGCTCTAATTTTGGAGAATCATTAACCTCCCCAATCTCAGAGTAAGCTTTAATGAATTATATGCCATCTAGTACACGTATCTCCTTCTTATAGCTGTCTGGGTCACTCTCAGGGGAAGGCTTAACCCACATCTGAGATCCTCAAAGAATCAGAGGTTGCTCTTCTGACCACTACTGCCCTCAGACAGTAGGTCTTTTCTATAAAGAAAATGCCTTTTCCATAAGCATAGTTACAGGTTAGTTTTCTGTGGCTTCATGCTCCTGAAGCTTGATGATTACTGTAGCCTCTGATGAATACTCTAGCAGTCAGCTAGAACAATTTGGGTGGAGCAGTCATGGATGGTTCTGGGAGCTAGACTACCGAAAGGAACTGAGGTGACCTGAGATATGTAGCCAGAAAGCTAGCATTAATTTTCCTCTTTCCAATCATATATACAGAAAACACAGGGACAGGGGATCTATCAGCTAACTCTCTTCCCTGTTTATCACCACAAGCCTTCCAGAGAGGAAAGAAACTCACTTCTTAGTTTGAAGGGTTTTATCTCCTGTAAGCACATAAAAGAGTGTAAAAGCTTGAGAAACCATAGTGAGCACCACATGATATTTGCTTGGATCTTAAACATTTGCACATAATACTCTCACTGATTCTAATGCACAGAGAAATGCCATTTCCATGCACCTGTCAGCACTTTTGCTGTGGAAAAAAAAATGTACACTATCTTTTCAGAATCACAGCTAGAAAACAATTAATTGTCAGTAGGCAATCATGTCAGTCTGAAAAGATCCAGCCTGAAATAAGTTTATGTATTTTTCTTCTTTTTCAGGGAAAAGCTGCACTTGCACAATTGAATGATGCCACATTTAAGGTCCTGGGTAGCATGGCATTCCCTTACTCATATACTTCTAATTAAATCTTAATTGTGCCACTCATTATAAAATGAAAGAAGGGTTGTTGCATTAGGTATCTTTCATAATAGTAGAAGAGGATGATACTGGTGAAACAGATAATGTATAGAAAAAGAATGAATGTATGCTGGGAAAAAAAAGACTTTTGGAGATAATGATATTTAAAACACAGCAGAAACATTAGGAACAGCATAATAGTGAAATTACCATAAATAACTTCCTGATCATTGTAAATAGTATGAAAGGTACATTCTTATTATAGATCATTAAAGTGTGGATGACTATCTACGCTCAGAAATACCCAGAAAGCCAAATTCTACTTTTAATTCCCCTAGTGTCACTATGGTATAAACCCAGCTTCTTTTCATAATCAAGCAATCCAGAACCATTATTGTTTTGCAGAGATTGTTGCTCCCTCCTCATATAGCCTGCTGAATTTCATCAAGTTCCCAAATTACAGGCCCAAAACACAGTTCCTGAAGGGAAGAGAATGGCCAAGCTTCAGTGGGCTTTGAATCCTGTCATCTTCAGGTCATTTCAATGTGGAGCTGGGCATCAAATTTTATGACAGACCACTTGCAGCTTCTCTTTTTCAGCAATGACCAAGGTCTGCTCTCCAGATGTGCAGAAGGCTTTTCTCCTAGTAAGTGTTCCAACAGTGTGGGACAGATGTTAGGACAGATTGTGATTCTCCAATGGAAAGGTGATGACTAGTTCATGTACATTCTCAAAGGCAAACTGCTCCTCTGCTTTTAACAGGATGCGATTCAGCCATAAAGTTGAACTGCAAAATTTCACTCTTCTTAATCCCTTGACTGGGTCAACTGAAGATCATCTCCCCCAGTAGCTGCACAGCAACAGTTGTCTTTTGCTACTGTGTTTCCCTCCCATGCATTCTGTGCTACTGGGATTGAAGTTACGCATATGAACTAGCATGACCATGTGAACTATTCACATGAGTTAAGGAAGAACATTTTCATAGGTATCTCCACTTTAAATATATCTGTCTTAGTCACTCTGCTGCTTTACATCTCTTCTTTACATTGCATCTGGGCACTTCCTTTTATCCTTAATAGTTGAAAATGATCTATTTACTAATATCGTTTCTTACTGACAGATTTTTCTATCTCTCTCAAGCTGAAGGATCACATATTTCCTAAGCAAGATGAGCCATAACAGAAGAGTGGGCCTAAAATGATAGATTATTTCAGTAAAGACCTCCTCAGAATTTAAGGACCAATTATCCTCCACAGCTGAAATCGTACCTGAAGCACTCCGCTTTTTATGTTGATCGTGAGAAATTAGTCTTCAGCACAATTTCAGGTTATTTTAACAGCTGGTGAGGAGTCAGCAGAGATACCACTGGAGGCAGTGGAAGCGGAGGACAGCCAAGTGAGCGGTGGGCAAACAACATTTTATGCCTCCTTTGCAGGCACTGCCCAAATCACTGTGGTTTCTCAATCAACCTCAGTATATCTTAGTTACCTCATCTGCAAAATAGAAAGGCTTGATCTGACCATATCTGCTCAGAGCTCCAGGATACTTGGAACAACTGCGCATCGGTTCAGCCCCGGGCATTTTGCCGGCCTTGTTCCGTTGTTGTTTGCCACAAAGGGCCAAACTTCCTCCAGGTGTGAGTTTGTAAGTCTGTTCAGCTGAGTTCACTGCGGTTTTGTGCGTGAAATAAAGAGAACAGGCTCTGGTCAAGGGATATAAACGTAATGTTGATACCAGATGTCTTTCTTTATGCTAGCATGAGCCAACAGTCACTTCCCAAAGGCTACAAATGGCTGAAGGTTCTTGATGAAATTTTGTAAGGAGTTGCTGAGACACCTGGTAATGTTAACTGTAGCGTTTCAGTCTTAGACCTGTTGCCTGAAAGTTTCTTCCCATGTTCCAAGGGTTCACACAGAAACTATTAAGCAACACAAATAATATTTTGAATGTATATATCACAGATAATGAATGCATCTTATTCTGCTGGGATGATACTTACAGGTGTTTTATTTTTACTTATTTCTTTTTTATCTTTTCCTTGCCCCTTTAGAGTGTTTTCCTTACAAAAAAAAAAAAAGTTTCAAAGAAAAAAAAGAAAGGAGCTCCAACCCATTTCCAGTCTTAAACCTGATGTAAGACTGTGTATTTACTCTTCTTGTCAGCTGCAAGGCACTGTGCACAGGACTATCTGCAGAGACAATGCAGGACAAGTTGCCGTCACAGCCACGACACACTCCTGAAATCTCTGACTGGCAGGATTAAGCCATATTCAAATGGACAATCTTACTGGCTACTTCCACGGGTGAGGGACTCCTGGAAGCAAATATTCTTGTAGGGAAGAGGAGTTTCGGCAGCTAAACCATGGGAAGCTTTGCCTCTAATAAGAGCCAAGGATTAAGTCTGGAGAGGTCAGGTTTAGCTGTGGGGACTCTAGAAAAGAATAATATTTGATTTTCATACTCCTCCTAGACTGCATTAACTGAAATGTTTGAAAGAGAGTAAAATTCATTAAACTCATTAAATACAAAGTTAGGAATTTTTTACTATCTTGGGAAAGCATTTCTCAGCAAAGAAATGGGTGTATGAATGGACTATATCGTATGAACTGGTATCCCACCATATTCCAGCTATTCAAAGCCTACTATCCGCTGCATATTGTTGTCCACAGATGATTTTTAAAAAGGAGAGGAAATAGAAATCCATGGGAAATGCCAGGAATTTCACAGAAATTTTAAAAATCTTCAATCCTCATGCAAGACAGTGAAACTGGAGAGTTCTCAGCACTGACTAGGACCAGTCCCCATTTTTAGCGAGCTCATGATGCAGTTTTCTGTCCTGTAGCCAGATCTTCTTGTACATGAATGTTTGTTGCCTTGAGCAAGTGGTGAGAAATCTCCCTGCACCGGGTGTCTGATTTGGAAGTACGTTGTCACTTCCGGGCCCTTCCCAGATTTTGGCAGGCCTTTGCTCAGGCACTGATGTCACGTGTGAAGCCACCTTTCAGTGGCACTGCAAGAGCTTTTCTCTTGCCACTGTGCTTTCACACTCACCTGGGTTTTTTTCAAGTCATGTCCACCCAGACTGCCAGATGCTCTGCTCTGCTGGTCGAGGATGCTGTCTTCATGAGGCAGAGCCTGACCTTTCCCTTGGAGGGAGATGAATGGATGGAGGAATGGACGGATAGATAGATGAACAGAAGAATGGATGGACAGGTGGATGGATGGATGGACAAACTTCAGGTTTCTCCTTCTCACTCATGACTCTGCTTTGATAAGGATCATACTAAAGTGGCCCTCTCTCTGTGGCTCACTCCACAGAAGATTTTTGGAGAACTGCAATAAAATTTTCCTCAGAACATGGACATCTGCAGAAGAGTGGGTTCTGCAGGGTTTTCCCAAGCTTAGTGCCATCCAGCCAGGTACCTCTGTCTTCATCACAAGCCTTGAGCTTGCTGCAACAGCACTCGGGGAAGGCTAAAGCAAGTCAGAAGGGAGAAAGACAACAGACGATGAAAACCAGCGCACACGCATACAAGCATAGAAGTAGACCCACACACACACCCCCACACACACACACACACTTGAGCATGCTGGTGGGAAATTCAGAGCGTCCCAGCACAGGAGCCAGTGCAGCTGCTCAAATCGCAAGTCAAGTTAGCGCTGAGGGCGATGCGTTCTTGGGAGCCGGGCGAGGAGGGACCAGGGGCTGAGCGCGTGACAGCAGGAGAAAGCAGGCGAGAGCAACCTGTTGGCACTGGTGAATGCACAAGCAGCCTCCGGGCGTGGGGGGGGGGGCTGGTCCTCCCCCCCTCCCCCCCGAAAGCACCCCTTTCTCCCGAGGAGGCACTAGGGAGGGTTGCTCAACGGGGGTGCTGTGCTGGAGCATTGCCATGCGGGTGTCCAGGCGAAGGGCTTTCTTGTGCCCCTTGGGGGCCGGGGAGAGGAGGGGTCCAAGGGCCTCCAAGGAGGGTGGGTGACCCCCAGCTGTGGGGTTCAGCCCCAGGGAGGGGTGGTTTTGTCGACCGAGGGGTGTTTGGGGTTAGCGGCGCAGCGGCGTGCTGGCAGCGGGGCTGCCCCCCCTCACCCCCCACCGCCGCCGGGGTCGTTGCCCCTGCCTGGGGCCGCGCCGGGACTCAGCTTTTTGTTATTTTCACGGAGAAGATATTAATTAAAAGAAATACATGATTAAAAAGTAATGAGTTGAATAAAAATTATCTCCGCTCATTTTCTGATTATGTTAATTGTTAAAAACCCTTCAATCACGCTGTTGCAGTCAATGGGTTTTAATGTGAAATTAGTGGGCTCTTGATAACTTACAGTCCAGAATAATCCCGGAGGTTTAGTCATCATTCCTAATAACGAGATGTTACCAAGAACTGAGATTTTATATGATTTTGCTACATTCAGCCCTTCCCCCATAAAGACTCTGCCTTTGTGGCACACAACTTCAATTTTCATGCGTATGACTACTTTGTTAATCTTACCCTCTATACTGCTCCATTATATGCCAATTATATGTTTTATGTGTCTGTGCAACGTCTGAATATACAAAATGTGTGCCCGGCATAAGGATAGAAAAGCAATGTTGTCTCGCACAGATTTCTAATTTTATTTTTCTGTCCAACTTATCTTGAATCTTGCAACTGCTTCTATTCTTTGATTAATGATTGCTGTACAAGATGAGCCTTGTATTTCCCGCGGGTTCATACAGAAAGTATTAAAAGCAATTAAAACTGTTGGTTAAAAAAAAATTGCTACAAGAGTTTGTATGCCACGGGGAGGCTTAAAGACTGTGGAGGCAAATAAATATGGAGAGTTTCTCGGATAGGTGATTGCCAAGAGCAAGGGTTTTGAAACAACTTGAGCACCGCGTTTCGGAAATACACAGGGACGAAATTGTGGCCCCTAGACCTCTGTTATTTTAGCTAACGTGTACCTTTCCTAGAAATTCGTTTAAGCGAGGTTTCATTTTCATGCAGATAACTGAGTGTAGCCTTTTCTATGCGACAGCGTTGAGCATTTGCATGTAAAAACCACTACTCGCACCCACCTAACAATTTAGCTAAATTCTGGAGCATTGACATAAAATTGACTCCTCGCTACGAGAAAGGAGTGCAGCAGGACAGATTAGTAGCTGCAGGGAAATTATCGTTGTTGCCAAGACAGGAGGTTTCTGAATTCCTCCGCACGGGCTGTCCGCGGCTCGGGCGCCGCAGCAGCCCCCGGCGCCGAGGGCGGGCGGGCAGGGACAGGCAGCCGCACGTTCCCTTCCCTTGCAGTTCTTTTGGGTCAAAAGAAGGAGAAAAAGAAAAAGAAGAAGAAGGAGGAGGAAAAGAGCAGGCACAAAATTCGCTTCCTCTACTCGTGTGAGTGTGTGCGCGCATACCCACATCTGCCTTCCCCGCTTCCTTGAAACTCAGTCCGCGGCGCTGGGCACCTCCGTGTCACTGGAAGGGTGTCTAATTCCTGCTGACACATGAGAAAGGACGTTTTCGTGTGGACCGGGGGGGCTGGAGCAGGGGCCGCGCAGTGCGGGCCCCACGGCCGGCCCAGGCTGCCGGCCCGGGGCTGCGGCGAGCGCCCGCCGCGGCGCCGGGCGCTGCCGGACGAGCCGCGCTACGGGGCTCCTCGGCTCCACAGCGGTGCCTCGCTCCTTGGCGGGCGGCGGTGCTCGGCTGGCACCTCTGGGTGCCCCCGCCGCCGCCCCATGGCCTCGGGCCGCCTCCCCCGCCCGCGCTGCCCCTCCGCCCGGGGCGGCTCCCACGCGGGGCTGCGGGGACCCGGGCCTCGGGGGCGAAGGCGGGGGATGGGGGCTAACTTGGTGCGTGTGCGGGAGAGTTTCTTTCGCTTTTTTTTCCTTTTTATTTTTTTTCCTCGTGCCTCTGGTTAAAAAATTAAAATAAATAAATAAATAAAAAGCCGTTTGTTTGCGAAGCCCCGTTGCCCCCGTCTAAACCCAGCCCCAGCGAAGCTCGCTGAGGGGGAGGGATTGGGGGGCGGGGGGATCGCCCCCCCCCGGCAGCCCCCCCCCCCATTCCTCGCTCACTCCCCTGTTTTCCTCCGCCGCTAGCTGAAGATCATTTTAATAAATAACAATGGAAGGGGAGCGCATCTAGGGGGCTTGTCGGCAACATTCAAAAGCCAATAGAGTTTATAATTCTACTCTATCATTTCTTATTGATTAGAGTAATCAAGATAAAAAGCTAGCCGGGCTCCGAGAAGTTCAGCGGCATATCATTAAAGATAAGAGTCAGTTAATTCTGGCGCGGGGGTAATGGTGCCGGCGATGAAGAGTTCATTTGCATGAGATGCTGAGCCCCGTAACAAGAGGACAAAAATCACTAATTAGGACTGCAGAGTGCCTCGAGTTCTTCAAGCACCCTTTCGAGAGGGGCGATGAGGCAAAGGCAGCTCACTTTTTCCCTTTTTTTTCTTTTTCTTTCTTTCTTTCTTTCTTTCTTTCTTTCTTTCTTTCTTTCTTTCTTTCTTTCTTTCTTTCTTTCTTTCTTTCTTTCTTTCTTTTTTTTAATGCCACGGGCAGGACGGGGCGCCCGGGGCAGCGGGGGCTGCGGCGCCCGGGCCCCCCGCGCCTCTGCCCGGCCCCGAAACGCGCCGGCCCGGCGGGAAGCGAACAGCGGCAACAACCCCCAGCCGCCCCCCCGCCCCACACCTCCCCGCTACCAACCAGGGGATAAAAATAAAGAATAAAAAAATATAAGGCGATAATAAAATGATTCGTAGCTTTGCTCAAAGTTTTCTTCGCGGGTTTTTAAAACACAGAGTGGGGGAAAAAAAAGAAAACCCGAACAACCCAAGCATCACGCAACGAAAAACAAAAGTAAACAGCGGCGGCCGCGGCCACGCGGGGAAGCGCCCGGCGGGGCGCGGCGGCAGCCACGCGGCGGCACGAGTGGGCGCGGGGCGGCGGCGGGGCCGGGCAGTGCCGCGCTGCGCTGCAGCCCCGGGCTCCGCGGCTGCCGCCCCGGGGGCACGGACACCCGCCGGCAGCCCGCTGTGGGGGCTGCTGAGCGCTCGCCTTGCCGCTCTCCTGGCCGCGGGGGGAAGGAGCTGGGGCCTTGCGTGGGCTCCGCGCAGGTGCCGGCAGGGAAAGCGGCGCGTTCGCCGCCCCTCTCCGAAGTCTCCCGGCCCCCAGCGCGCCCCGCTCAGCTCTGCTGCCCCGGCCGAGGGCGCTGAGCAGGCCGGGGTCCCCGCGGGGAGCCGGGCACCCCCTGCCCGCCCGGCCCCTCGGCCCGCCTCCCCACGCGTGCACACGCACGCTGCCCTGCACACGCACACACTGCCCTGCACGCATACATGCTGCACTGCACGCACACACAGCACTGCACACACACTGCCCTACACACATGCACGCTACCCTGTACTCACACGCTGCCCTGCATGCGCACGCTGCACTGCATGTACACACTGCCCAGCACACACGCACACTGCCCTGCACACACATATGCTGCCCTGCATGCACGTGCTGCCCTGCACACGCATGCTGCACTGCACGCACGCACTGCCCTGCCTGCAGGCACTGCTCTGCACATGCACACACACACTGCTGCCCTGCACATCCACACGCTGCCCTGCACACGCACGCTGCCCTGCACACGCACACACTGCCCTGCACGCATACATGCTGCACTGCACGCACACACAGCACTGCACACACACTGCCCTACACACATGCACGCTACCCTGTATACACACGCTGCCCTGCATGTGCATGCTGCACTGCATGTACACATTGCCCAGCACACACACACTGCCCTGCACACACATATGCTGCCCTGCATGCACGTGCTGCCTTGCACACGCGTGCTGCACTGCACGCACTCACTGCCCTGCCTGCAGGCACTGCTCTGCACATGCTCACACACACTGCTGCCCTGCACATCCACACGCTGCCCTGCACACGTGCACACTGCCCTGTACACACACACATTGCCCTACATGCGCACGCTGCACTGCACACACACACTGCCATGCACACCCCCCTCGCGCTCATCGCCCTGCTCATCTCTTGTGCCCCCAGACAAGCCTGTGCTGGTGCACCCCTCCTGCTCCTTCCACACTGCCATGCAAGCGCACCCATGCACACCCCCACCGACATGCACACACTGCCCCTGGGGTGCACAGATTCCTCGCACCCACAAGTGCTGCCACATGCCCTTCCTGTGCACAGGCCCCGCTCACACACGCACATGCTGCCGTGTCAGCACACACGTACACACACACACCCCTGCTCACACAATCACGCACATGCAGCACACGCACCCCCTCAGGCACAGCTGCGCACCTCTGGGCACACCTACATGCTGCTTACCCCCTATCCCGCCCCCTCCCACACGTGCCGCCTTGCACACACAGCCTTGCACTGGCACCGCCAGCCCGCCGCACACCCTTGCCCGCTCGGAGGCTGGCGGCTCTCCTCCTGCCTCGCCTCCCCTGTCCCCGGCTCCTGGGACTTTTTGTCTGGCTATGGGGCTGGAGGCTTCTCTCCCCTTGTTCTTCCCATGCAGAATAAAGTCAGTCTGTATTTAATGGTTATGGCGGATGTGAGGAGGATTTGGCAAATGAAGAGGCCTTTTGCTCTAAAATATTGTTCCTTACGTCGTGTGAGTCTACCAACCCACCACGACCCCATATTCTTCTCTGGGTGTCTGACTCGAATGACAAACGAGCTGATTTTTTCAGGACATCGCTGGGAAATGTAGTGAGTGATAATAGAGATTTCTCTTTCATTTTTTACGCTTGACTTGGTTATTGTTGCTTTTCTTTTCCCGTGATTCCTTCTGAGGATTAGCTCTGACTTCCCCACTATTGGCGGTCAAAGTGGCCCAAACTCTGGATGACAATTGATGGGGATCAGGGGATTGCCCATTCTGTGCCTGTAAGCACTGATTTGTGCCAGAGAAACTCATCAAGTATAGGCGAAGAATAAAAAGCATTTGGGGGTAAATGTATTCATTGAGGAGAGTTCTCCCAAATTGCTTCGAAGTTTTCTTAATGAAAAGTAACGCTTGCAGCAATCAACGGCTTTTTGACGGATTACAAACCTGGATAGGACTATGGGGCTGCATTTAAAAGTGCCCCGGTCTTAGCATGGGGGCAACTTACTCACAAAAGTGTAGGAACGAGGGTCAGTCCCGAAAATACAAAGCTGAGGTTGATGCATGTAGGAGCAATGAAAGGTGCATTAATTTATTAACATGGTGCACACAGGAAAAGCGAAAGAACAGTCCGGTGTAAGAAGAATCATTAACTCTCTACCCCAGAGACCCACCCAAGACTCACCATTTACATCAGAATAGTTATTGTATCTTTAGAGAGAGAAAAAAAATCCCGCAGCAGCAACAGTCCCTGTAAGAGCTGGAAGACAGAAGAAAAGAAAAGAAAAGAAAAGAAAAGAAAAGAAAAGAAAAGAAAAGAAAAGAAAAGAAAAGAAAAGAAAAGAAAAGAAAAGAAAAGAAAAGAAAAGAAAAGAGAAAAGAAAAGAGAAAAGAAAAGAAAAGAGGAAAAAAGAAAAGAAAAGAAAAGGGAAGGGAAGGGAAGGGAAGGGAAGGGAAGGGAAGGGAAGGGAAGGGAAGGGAAGGGAAGGGAAGGGAAGGGAAGGGAAGGGAAGGGAAGGGAAAGGGAAAGGGAAAGGGAAAGGGAAAGGGAAAGGGAAAGGGAAAGGGAGAAGGGAGGGGCAGGGGAAGGGAGAAGGGAAGGGGAAGGGGAAGGAGAGCAAGAAGAGAGAGGGAAGAGGGAGGGACAGAGGGAGAAAGGGAGAGAGGGAACGAAGGAAGCAAGGAGATGATGAAGGGAAGGGAAGGGAAGAGAAGGGAAGGGAGGGGAGGGGAGGGGAGGGGAGGGGAGGGGAGGGGAGGCAGGTGAGCGCAGGCACCCGGCAAGCGGCAGAGCCCAGCGGCCCAGCCGAGCCGGGGGAAGGAACCTGGGCCTGGGCCGGAGGCGCTGGCGGCCGAGGGGCAGCGCCGGCGTCTGGCCCCGGCGCGGCAGCTCCGGCCGCTCCAGGCTGCCAAGTGCCCGCGGCACGGCTTGGTGCGGCTCGGCCTGGGCTTTGGCTGTTTACGCATCGATGTTGGCAATTAGTCTAATCATGAGGGGTGGCGGAGAGCTGCCGGCGAGGGGGCGCTCAGCGCAGGGAGGTGCTCCCCGGCCCGGGCTGCGTTGCACTCCTCCTTCCCTTCCCTTCCCTTCCCTTCCCTTCCCTTCCCTTCCCTTCCCTTCCCTTCCCTTCCCTTCCCTTCCCTTCCCTTCCCTTCCCTTCCCATCCCTTCCCTTCCCTTCCTTCCCTTCCCTTCCCTTCCCTTCCTTCCCTTCCCTTCCCTTCCCCCCTTCCCTTCCCTTCCCTTCCCTTCCCTCCCTTCCCTTCCCTTCCCTTCCCTTCCCTTCCTTCCCTTCCCTCCCTTCCCTTCCCATCCCAACCCAACCCAACCCAACCCAACCCATCCCAACCCAACCCTTCCCTTCCCAACCCTTCCCATCCCTTCCCTTCCCTTCCATCCCTTCCCTTCCCTTCCCTTCCCTTCCCTTCCCTTCCCTCCCTTCCCTTCCCTTCCCTTCCCTTCCCTTCCCTTCCCTTCCCTCCTTCCCTTCCCTTCCCTTCCCTTTCCCTTCCCTTTCCCTTTCCCTTCCCTTCCCTTTCCCTTCCCTTCCCTTTCCCTTTCCCTTCCCTTCCCTTCCCTTCCCTTCCCTTTCCCTTCCTTCCCTTCCCTTCCCTTCCCCTTTCTTCCTTCCCTTTCCCTTCCCTTTCCCTTCCCTTCCCTTCCTTCCAACCTTCCCTTCCCTTCCCTTCCCTTCCCTTCCCTTCCCTTCCCTTCCCTTCCCTTCCCTTCCCTTCCCTTCCCTTCCCTTCCTTCCCTTCCCTTCCCTTCCCTTCCCTTCCCTTCCCTTCCCTTCCCTTCCCTTCCCTTCCCTTCCCTTCCCTTCCCTTCCCTCCCTTCCCTTCCCTTCCCTTCCCTTCCCTTCCCTTCCCTTCCCTTCCCTTCCCTTCCCTTCCCTTCCTCCTTCCCTTCCCTTCCCTTCCCTTCCCTTCCCTTCCTTCCCTTCCCTTCCCTTCCCTTCCTTCCCTTCCCTTCCCTTCCCTTCCCTTCCCTTCCCTTCCCTTCCCTTCCCTTCCTCCTTCCCTTCCCTTCCCTTCCCTTCCCTTCCCTTCCCTTCCCTTCCCTTCCCTTCCCTTCCCTTCCTCCCTTCCCTTCCCTTTCCCTTCCCTTCCCTTCCCTTCCCTTCCCTTCCCTTCCCTTCCCTTCCCTTCCCTTCCCTTCCCTTCCCTTCCCTTCCCTTCCCTTCCCTTCCCTTCCCTTCCCTTCCCTTCCCTTCCCTTCCTTCCCTTCCCTTCCCTTCCTCCCTTCCCTTCCCTTCCCTTCCCTTCCCTTCCCTTCCCTTCCCTTCCCTTCCCTTCCCTTCCCTTCCCTTCCCTTCCCTTCCCTTCCCTTCCCTTCCCTTCCCTTCCCTTCCCTTCCCTTCCTTCCCTTCCCTTCCCCTTCCCTTCCCTTCCCTTCCCTTCCCTTCCCTTCCCTTCCCTTCCCTTCCCTTCCCTTCCCTTCCCTTCCCTTCCCTTTCCCTTCCTTTCCCTTCCCTTTCCCTTCCCTTTCCCTTCCCTTTCCCTTCCCTTCCCTTCCCTTCCCTTCCCTTCCCTTCCCTTCCTTCCCTTCCCTTCCTCCCTTCCCTTCCCTTCCTTCCCTTCCCTTTCCCTTCCCTTCCCTTCCCTTCCCTTTCCCTTCCCTTTCCCTTCCCTTTCCCTTCCCTTTCCCTTCCCTTCCCTTCCCTTCCCTTCCCTTCCCTTCCCTTCCCTTCCCTTCCCTTCCTTTCCTTTCCCCTTTCCTTTCCCCTTTCCTTTCCCCTTTCCTTT